>NC_034600.1:59751382-59780321 GCF_900095145.1 Mus pahari
CCTCCTCCTCCCCCTCCCTCCTCCCCCTTCTTCCCCTCCTCCTCCCCCTCCTCCCCCTTCTTCTTGTTATAAAAGATTTATTTATTTTATGTATACATGTGCACTGTAGCTTTCTTCAGACACACCAGAAGAGGGCATCAGATTCTTTTACAGATGGTTGTGAGCCATCATGTGGTTGCTGGGAATTGAACTCAGGATCTCTGGCAGAGCTGTCAATGCTCTTAACCACTGAGCCATCATTCCAGCCCTACTCCTGTCTTCTTGACAACCTCTTTTGTCACATCACTAGTTTTTATGCCATCCCAGCCCTGGAGAGAGACATTGATTTTCTCAAAGTGATACTCTATTGCATATTTATAGTTCCTGTCACAGGACACACCATTGTGATCAGGAAAAGGAAATGGTGGGAAGGCATTTTTGAAGAGACAGAGCATCATGACATGACAGTGACTGGGGAACATAGTAACCAACTATGTTCACCCACTGCTCAGCCATGTTATATACTGATGAAATACTATAACCTATTGAATAACAGAGTATCTCCCAGTCTGGTTTGGTTTTAAGATCCTGAGATAGTGTTTTATGTAAAATATGTTGATCTTGGACTTACAATGTACCTGAGCCTGGCCCTGAATATCTTCTGATCTTTCTCACTGTTGCTAGAATTGTCACTATGCATACTATTCCCAGGCTATCTTTTGGTTTTGAGATGCAGTCAGAATCAGAAATATATTTGTGGAACTGATTGAGCATTTATGCAGATGGTTGCTTCTGAGGGGGGAAAAAAAACCCTCCTTGGTTGCATTAAGTCTGTCCCCTGGATTATGAGCTTGTGTGGATCTTCCTTCATAGTTTTGATAGGATATTCCAGGGTAGAACCATGAATGTGTATCATTCAGAATCCTTTTTGTGAATGTATGAGGGCTTATAACTGGCTTCTATTCAACTGAGTACAGAAAGAACTATAGATCATTGTTTCCATATTTAGATCTGTCTGTCATATATCTATCATCTATCCTATATCTATCATCATCTATTCATCTGTCATCTACCTACATATCTATCTATTATCTATGCATCCGCCTACCTATTATCTATCTATCCATCCATGTGTCTACCTCATCTGTTATCTTTCTCCATACACATAAAGCCTTGCTTTGTTCGATTCACAGAGAGACTTTTCTGATAACCTTGAAAGGAGGTTGTACGCTACAAATTGCTGATGGACAGCATCACATGACAGAAAAATATGGATGGCCTTTGAAATCTGAGGGCCTCAGCAAAATAGCTGCAAGGAACTGAATTCTGTCAACAAACATACAAAGTTGGAAGAGAAACTCAGGCTAAGTGACACCTTGATTGCAGCCTTGTGAGACCCTGAGCAGTAGAACTAGGGAAGCTGCGCCCAGACACTTGAACCAAAGAAATGATGAGATAATAAATATGTGTTATTTAAAGCCACTAGGTCTGTGGTAATTTGCTGCATAGCAATAGAAAACAAATGGGTCCTGGCTCTTCTCTTTCAGTGTTACTTCTGACTTTCTCTTTCTACAAAGTAACGACAGATGAATGATGGAAAGTTATATGTGTGGATTTACAAGTTTCATCAAGAAATACCATTGTTTGTACCATCCCAGCAGTCTTCTGCATTACCAGTAAATATATTTGTTTGTATCTTATTTTTCTCAGTTTTCTGGTAGGTCTCCCTCCACATTCATTACTATTAGTTTAGACATATTTTTTCCCTGTATTAAATTTTCGAGGAATTAAAAACATCAGAAGCCTGATGTGGTTCAAGGCCAACCTGGTCTACATGGTGAGTTCCAGGATAGACAGAGCTACACAGAGAGACCACGTCTCAAAAAAAAAAAAAAAAACTCCAGAAAATTAATAGGAAAAAATGAAAATACATGTTCTTAGTGGACTTCTTAGATTATGAGAGAAAACATTGTAAATATTTTAGAAATTAGAAGTTACCAGAGTCATGAACAACTACAGAATTTCATCTGCTTTGAAATGATTCTGTTTCCTTCTGCTCATTCTGCTCTCTTTCCCCTTAATGTTTTCTCTTTCAATCCCCCACTTTCCTTAACTTACTCTACCCTATTTTATCATGCCAAATTGGTTCCAGAAGCATCCAGTACATGGTAATAATATAGGGGTCATTTTCCTATGGGGATATAACCCACAAAATGACAATTCTGCTTGAATGTCTGATTTGCATGTGTGCTGTGCAGCTCTTCAGGATACCTCAGAACCTTTGAGAATGGAGAAAGCAGAAAGACTGGTTTCTAGATTCTGTGGATATACAGAGCGATCAGGGTGAGGATCTTTCCATAGAGTGAGCTTTCATCAGGTAGAATGCCCTTGTTTCCCAAAGATGACACCTGAGCCCAGGACATCATCTTATACTATGAATGTTGTTCTGGAAAAAAGTCAACGTAATCCTGGTTTTAATTGGATTCTGAGAGAAACACGCTTGCCTGTGGGGGGGGGGGTAAAATTGTCAACATGGCTACCTTCATTACCGGTGTGAGTGTGGAAGAGTCACTCTGTGTCTTGTACTGCAAAGTTCCTCACTTTCCAGATGCTTCTGAAAGCCAAGCAATGTTCTTATGCCACTGTCACACCAACCACAAGTTAAATGAATCTTACTTAATGATGAGAAATAATTCCCAGCTCTACCCATCTGGAGGGGAGTGAAAATAGCTCACTTAGGTTCAGTCATCAAATTCCGAGTTTGTCAATCATGAAGGCAACTCTCTTCCACCTCACGGCAACAATTAGTATAGCACGTTGATTTCTGAACCCGGAAAAAATTATCTTCGGGGCTGAACAAAGTCTGTGCAGACAGACTTTTAACACACACACAAAGAAAAAAAATTTGGAGGGAGACTCCTCTTTTGTCTGTATGAGAAAATACCAAGTGTGTATCACAGGGAGATACCCATTAATCAACTAATTAACCTGGAAATGGTGTGATAGTGTGATTTCATTTTGGAAGGCAATTTTATCACCCCACGAATCATAGAGAGACATTTATTTTATGAGATTAAAAATATTCCATGTTAACTCTTTAATGGCTTGAAGAGTGCATGTCATCTAAGTGCCTGACAGATTGCTGTGTAACTAGAGCTGAGGAACAGGCATGCAAAAATAGACTGTCACTCAAGCAGGTGTCATCGTTGCAAAAGCCTGGAACATGTCTTTTTTTATTATTGAAGAGCATTGTCATGTTGGCAGATTCAGGGACAGAGACTGAAATGAGAAAAAAAAAAAATCATGCAAGCAGAAGTAGTGATTCCTCAGCTCTGCCTGATGTACTTCCTCCCTAGACTGAAGGCTTTCAGGTCACTTCACTTCTGGTCATTAGACTCAATTAAAAATTAGGAACAGAGAATTGATCTCCACCCACCTCCAACTGCGTGCCAGTGAGATGGCTCACGGGCATTCAGCTTATTAATCATTTAAAACTTGGTGAGGGTATATTTCTTTAAAACTACTGTTTTGAAGGAAAAGAACATAGCCAGGTTCCCCTAGAGGAGAAAACAAATTACCTTTTCCTTTTCTGACATCTCGTGCTCCTTCAGTGCACCTGGCCAGTCTTCACCTGGCAATGCTCTCAATCACCCAGATGGAAAGGGAGTTCATGTGGCCCTTCCAAAAAGTGGTAGAGGAGACAGACCCTCACCACCGCCCTAATAGAGTGTGCTTTATAGTGGAACCGTCTACACTGTAGGCATCTGTCTTTCAGGGCCCAGTGGTCTGACTACATTCTTTTTATTTTTGCATCATAAAACAGACAAATATTTTCCCAACTGCCACCACCTGTACTTACCCATAATATCATCTGCAGATTTCTTTCTATCATTGTGTCTGGTTCCGTGAATGCTACTCTGGTACTGTACTGTGGCTTCATACAACATTTTTTTTTTTTTTTTTTTACCAGATTTCTGTCAGGTAACATATGTGGAACAGAAATAACATGCCTTAATGACATGCGTGTTTATTTTACTTCCAAGATGTTTAGTAACTGAAAACCAAGATAATACCAGAGAGTGACTTGATGGGTGATGTTACGTGTGCTCAAAAGAATGAAGCAAATCTGCTTGTTTACTTTTCTGCTTAAAAGTCTTGCTGATTGATTATTGAAAATTATTTAGCACTGTTGATTCAAATTCACCAAGATAAGTAGAATATCCTGTGCTTTAAAAAATATCTCTAGGGACCCTGATATTACAGCCTCTTGTGAGGCTATGCCAGTGCCTGGCAAACACAGAAGTGGATGCTCACAGCCAGCTATTAGATGGAACACAGGGTACCCAATGGAGGAGCTAGAGAAAGTACCCATGGAGCTGAAGGGGGCTGCAACCCTGTAGGTAGAACAACAATATGAACTAACCAGTACCCCCTGAGCTTGTGTCTCTAGCTGCATATGTAGCAGAAGATGGCCTAATCGGCCATCACTGGGAAGAGAGGCCCCTTGGTCTTGCAAACTTTATATGACCCAGCACAAGGGAAGGCCTGGGCCAAGTAGTGGGAGTGGGTGGGTAGGGGAGCAGGGGGGGGGGGGGTTATAGGGAACTTTCGGGATAGCATTTGAAATGTAAATAAAGAAAATAATAATAATAAAAAAATTAAAAAAGAGAATAGAGGTAAAAAAAATAAAAAAATAAAAATATCTCTATTTCTAGTCTTTTCCTCTTGACCAGAGAGCTGAATAATGCAGAAACGGAGGCGATCCAGCTCCTAACCAGGCCTCTGGAGGCTAACCAGGAGACTTTTCATTTATAGCACAGTCCTTTGCAAGTTAAGCAGGGAGGCTCACAAAGTTAGGAGTCTATTTTTATTTGAATAATTTCACGATGTCGCCACAGCTAATTTCTGCAATGTCCCTAAGACTGTAAGCAGAAACTTTATACTCTTCTTGTCTCTTGTGATCAAAAACTTGCACATCAGACTTGCAAATCACCTTCTCATCGAGTCAGTGGAGCTGCCAGATAAGAAAGTCTTGTAAGAAAGGGAACAACCAGGGTGCATTCATTAGTGTCATTGCGCTCTAATTGAAGAAATGACTTCTTTTGTATCTGGAGAGGGAAAGTCAGTGAGCTGGTGGCTGGGCTCTTTGATGGCACTTCTGGCTGAGTGGTGAACTAGTACACACACGTTTAAGAGTGGCTATGAAGATGGAAGATGGTATAAAACGTAGACTCTTCTCTTTGCACTTTGCCTTGAAATAATAATGCACCGGCAATGCAATTGATTGCCTTTTGCTTTGTGAATTATCTGCACTTTCCCTTCAAAGGGAACAATTTCTGATGACTCAGCTCACTGTTTTGCATATAGTGTCCTTAGTTCTGAAGACGTGGTAACCTATTAATATTCTTTTTATATGGATCCTAAATGCGCATGCCAAACCCATACCAGTCACTGCAGGAACAGCTGTACTGGCACCCGGCTTGTTCCATTGGAGGCAATTATACCCCTGACCTCTCCAGGCGGAAGGAGGTACTAATTCCAGAACCTCATCAGTCTCTAAATGAGCAAGCAACCTTTGCCTCAAGCCAGGAACCCATTTTGGAAAGAGTGAAGGGGTCCCGATGGTATATATTTACAGATCTGTAGTCTGTTGTGTTCTGTCACTTCAAATTTGAAAGTTAAAGCATTTTACTATGATTTTGTGTTTTTACACCTCTGCGCTTCAATTTTCCTATCTGGAAATTGGGATAAATCATTCTTTCTTGGCTTCGAGAGACAGAATGGGATATGTTTTAAATATATAAAATGCATGGCGAACTACATAGCATGCAGGAGAAGTAGAGGTTATTTTTTTTATAAGAAATTATCATTTTCTATCTGCTGCTGCTTAGTGATGAAGGCTATCGCACTAGCTTCTAGACTCTCCATATGTGGGGAATTAAAGCAGAATGTGTCAAGGATGCTATGCAATGAAAAATACTGTGGAAGGGAGGATTGGCAAGATGATTACATGGTGTCTGCCAACTATGAACCTCTATGACCCTTTGATTTCATTTACAATTACATTTAATTGTAAAGCATTTTTTTTTTTTTTTGGGAGGGAGTGCTGATGGCCTTGCCAAATATGCACACCAAGGAGCATATATCAAAATGGTGTTTGAAAAATTGTGTACATGTGGTAAAGATGCCTTATGCATGTACTATTAAGAGATGAACTATGACAGGTAAGTCATTCAAGGTCATATTTGGCTAACACACTCCAATCTCTTAAAAGTTGTCACCTATTCAAGGAGACCCGTGAACCTTAGGAAAATCAGCCTGTCAATTACGAAGGCAAAAAATGAAAATCTAATGTCTCATTTTGTCATGTTATCTCTCATAAGATATAGATTCATTAAATGTCTTTAAAAGGCACAAATGAATATTCAATTTTTAAGCTATATAAAATGCTGAAGGCAATAACCATTGGTTTAATGTATCTTCTGTGCTTGGGTGTGTTTCAGCAAACTGGAGGTAAACCACTACCGTCCTCCCTCTGCACCTCCATCTTTTTTTCCCCAGCTTTGGCAAGATAAGAGTACCTGCTGACCTGCTAACACATTCCTACTCACTGGGCAGAATAACCAAAGTAGGTGAGCATCAGCCTCTGGGAGAATCACATTTCCTGCTACTCAGTTCAGTGTGTGTGCGTCATAAGGGGCTCCCTGAAAAACTGCCCAAGGGCTCAAGGAACCAAGTCAAAGAGATTCATAAAAATGGATGCCCTATAAATCTAGCTGTGCAAGATTGATGTTAAGGCTCCTTAAACGCTTGCTAAGTCCATTCACGAGCAGGGATGGTACAGTTATCTCCCTTTTAGTAGCCTGCCGTTTTATGACTCTTTAAAGAAATCATTAAAGATATTTGAAGTTGTCAGAACCAGAGGGCTGGTGTTTGGAGGAATTCCAGGAATGAAATGCCCAGCTCTGAAATGCTCCCAAGATGATTTAGGCATAACAAAAATCTATCCAGTAAAATAGGCTAATGGGAGGGGGGCGCGACTCTTAAAACCATGAACAGGTACTTTAATTCATTGGTTCATTCATTTCTTCATTCATGTATACATTTATAGTGCCTCATATGAGTCAGATACAAATCTTTGGTGTTTAGATTTCAAAGGGGGAGGAGGACATACTGACTTGCATTTGCAAAGCTTACAATCAACCTCCATCCTGTGGATAAAGATAGCTCTGCCGATAGATAGCTCCAGTATCTTCACATGTTGCACTTTGGTCAGATTAGTAGTGTTAAATATATATTCTAAAAGGCATCTGTTTGAGGAGAGTGATGCATCTGCCTGAAAGACCATCACCAGCATTAAAAACAAACACTGATATTGAGAGCAGCTGTCAACAAGTCATGCAGACCTAGCCAGAGACGATTAAGATGCTCATCAAAGCTCAATAATGGCCTTGGCCAACTCATTACATGCAGGGGGTGGTGGGGGGAACCTTAAGATCATTTTTATATGATTATTGACTGATTAAGAGAAAAACGATTATTTTCAACTCTGTAGAGTGGCATTGTATATTGTCAAGATAATACAGGATCTACTTTTTGTTACAGTATTGATGTTGGTGCTTCTAGGTTCCAGAATTGCACTTGGGCAAGCCAAGTGGATAAATGGTAGCTTTTAAGCTTTTAGAGAAGGAGTATATCCTCACTTTAAATTCTTATGTCAAAGGCTAAATTCCATCATTGGGTACCTCCGGAAACTCGCAAATGCCAGCACACACCAAGTGCACACAGCCAACTGTGATAGTCCTAATTAGAAATGGTGGGAGAGGCCTGCAGACAAGGAAAACAAAGATGAAGGAGGTCGTTGTAGAGTTCTTTCTGTCCTGCTCTTTGGACGAGAGTAAGTATCAGGTTAAATGCTGCTGCTAAAAGATTGCAATAGCATTTTTTGATTATAGATTCTTTCTGTACAGTACGGTTTCTGATGAATTGCCAAATGGATTGCAAAGGGAGGCTCCTGACCCATTTTATTGGCCACAAGAGGATGGATTCTCTCACCCTTGTTGTTCATGAGTGCTTCTCTCCATGAGTTAAGATACCCATGCTTCCCCTTAAGAACTTGGTCTCCAGCTCACACAGCCCAGGGAAAAAGCACATCCTAATTATTTCCTCCGTTTCTCCTTTCCTCCACACCTCTTCACAAGGCAAACTGGCCTCTTTGGTGCAAGCTCTTTTTCCACAGTTTGACAATTCGTCACCCATCTCTGATCATCTCGCTCCCTTCTGCTTTTAAGCTCATTGTTCAGACATTTATCTTCACAGCGGTGAACGGAGAGCACATCTTTAAGGATGGCATCGATATGTCCCGACCTAGATGCAAGCCTCTTAAGCCAGTTTCCCTCTGTCCTGTTACTACACATTAACTCTGGACAGGATTATCTACCAGCCTGCCTGTCAAGATGTTCAAGGGAAAGGGGAAAAAAAAAAGAAAGAGCAAAGAGCCTTTCTACTTGTCAGTCTGCACTGAGACCAGGGGGATGAAAATTTGTTCTGACCTTACTTTATTCATGTGGCTATGAGCTACAGTTACTGCTGTATTCTGTACAGCTGCAGAAAATTAAAAGGGACCAGGAACATGCGCAGTCCCTTCATAATGTCCTTGGAGTTTCAGAAAAGTAGACAGAAATGTAATCTTTATTTATCCGCATATGTAATTTATAGCTTCTTTTAATCAATAGTTCAAGTTAAGACGAAACAGCATTGAGCTTTAATAAGTCGTGATTTAGATTGGATTGGTTTGGAGCTAATGAAATAATTAGCACCATTTCAATGTGATTAATTTATGGCTGTATATTAAGTGTTCAATTAGATTAAGAAATCTGAGCGCTCCAAATGCTGGCTGAAGAAGGCAGTGACTCAGCAGGGGCAAAGTTTAATTGAAACTTGGAGTCTTCCAAGTCATTGGAAGAAGCCTGCTGGAATGGCCCCACCTCCTCAAGCTGAGCCTGGGGTTGGCTTCAGAAGGACACCCTAGGAGCAGACTTAGGTAGACAGGATGGGGACTTCAGGAGGTGAGTAACAGCTCTTAAGGATGCAGTTCATCAGCACCCCACAGACAGATATAAAAGGAAAGATGTTCAGGAGTTACAGGTAGTAGGGCTTAAATATCACTGCCATCTCTGAAGCCCTTCTAGTTTGTTTTATGTAATGAAAGGAAAATTCTTCTTTGGCAGTCTTAGGCTGCACCTTGCTCCCTCACCACAGCCAATGATGGCTGTATTTTCCTCTAGATGACTCATTATGACAATTCTGATTCTTTTTTTTTTATAATTTGTTTTTAAAGTACTCAATGCGGTTTTAAGCTTCTTCAGTTCTATCTATCTCAAAAGTATACTATATGTCACGTTTCGGATTATAGTTCACCCGAGAAAAAGAACATATCCTTCCATTGAACAGCGTAAAGTACCTGTGAAACCCTACACGATGTCTGAAAGTTTGCATTCCTTACAAGCTAATTAGCTAGGCTGACAGATTCATGGATGCCGGCAGAAGGCGAGAAACTTCTGGGTCAGAGACAAAGAACTTTGTTACTCTCAGCCATGCTTGTACCCAGATCTATAGATCACCCAACACCTGTTCCCGAGCCCCCCAGTTACCGCAGGGCTATGTAAAGTGGCCCAGGTTACAGCTGCATGTCTGGTGGGTTGCTTTACGTGAGAGGAGAGCTGGAGGCAGGGAATCAGAAGTCTCTATACTAGGCAGCAAGGCTGTTGCCTGCCTTTTGTTCCACTGGGAGAAATTTAGTTTTTTTTTTTTTTTTTCTCTTAAGACTTACTGTTGTACAAACATGTCACAAGGAATTATCTGGTACAAAGGCAGTTGGTACTTCTGCTGACAAAAACTTACCCAAACTTAAGAGACCCGTGGAGAACCGACAAGCCCTTCCACCTCATAGTGTCTAGGGCAGGAAATGGACAGTCTCTTACAAGGAAGTCGAGAGTGAGGGTAACTTATTACCTTCAAAAAATGAATGTTATCTGTGTTTTGGGAGGGTTCTTATTAGGCAAAATAACGACGAATGAGGAGAAAGTAAGTAAAATCTGATTTGAATCACTTATATTTATTTGCAGTTGCAAAACACTTTATCATCATGATGAAATATTTAACACTACGGATGTGACAGTAATTTTCAAATTCCCCAGTCCATACCACCTCCCTAGGGCTGACTACTATAAGCACTTAGTTACGTGAAAGAATTTTTGCTGTGGAGATATAGGTCAGTCAGTAGACTGCTCAATTATTAGCATGGGGGGGGGGTTCTCGGTTTGATCACTAGCAGCATGCAAACCATCCTTGGTGGCGCATGTCTGAATCATAGTACTCGGGAGGCGGAGTTAGAAGTCTCAGAAATTCAAGGTCAATATGATGAGTTCCAGGCCAGTCTGGCCTACATGAAAGGTCATTTAAAGAAAAGGGCCAGATCAGTGAGATGGTTCAGTGGGCAAGGCTTCTGCCACCGAGACTCAGAACCTGAGTCTGATCCCTGATTCATATGGTGAAAGGAAAGAACTAACTCCTATAAGCAGTCATCTGGCCTCTACTTTCATGACACTGTGAGTGTGTGTGTGTGTGTGTGTGTGTGTGTGTGTGTGTGTGTACATATATGTACTAAATTAAAATAAAATTAGAAACAAAAGGGAAAATAGGAAATAATAAATGGCAATATCTACTGATGCTATATTTTCAGGAAAGTGCATCTGTTATGTTACAGATAGACCAAATGTAGACAAATAACTTGCCACAGCCCCTTCCAATAGTTAAATTCCACCACTCTGGAAATAATTAAGCGGTATGACCTTAATTCAGCTAATAGCTAATAATTCAATTCTATTGCTCGTTTGAAGTACAACTGTAAGCAGGCAACTATTGGGTTCATGACACCCAAACATCTGGGCCCCAGAGGTCTCAGCGTCTTTTATCCATTAACATTGTTATATTGGGATAGAACCAACTTACCTAATGCAGAGAGAAATGAGAGCTCCCCCGGTTTGTCCAGTCCTGCGGATGGAATATGACATTTCCACTTTTGTTAGTGCTCCAGCTTTGACAGAGATTGGTGGCTAGTGTCATGAATCAGAGAAGCATTATCATATTCTTTGCCCTGAAAGGAGATTGTATATTGATTCTTTTTATATGGCACTTTTCCCAGGAAGGAGAATAGAAGATTTTGAGTATAAGCTGTAGCTTCTCTTGAGGGGGTAGGAATGCCAGATAAGCAAAATAGATAGAAAGGGTTTTGTTAAATACCACTCTTCCAAAATTAGTTCAAGCTATGGAGTTTTCTGGCAAAATTAACATGCAAGTTAACTGAACATTATCATATGTGAAAAAGAAGGCCCACTTTCTCTTCGCAAATGGAATATTTCCCCACCATGTGGAACCGTGGAGCAGTAAGTGTATGGGGATGGGCTTGGCAGAGGGCTGAGACTGGAGCCGGTTGGAGGAAATGTGCTGATTGTGTTTGACACAGAGTCGGACACTTGGCAAACACCCAGGACCCATTTGTTGGATATGTTTTGCTGAGGGGCTGGGGCAGAAGACCAGTTCCACCATTCTTGGTGCTCCCTTCCTTCCCCCCCCCCCCCGTGATAAATGGAGAGCAAGGAGCTGGAAATACCCTGCTGGTGCCTTAATAGACCATCAGATGCTAGCATTATGTCTCATCCGTGAAACAGAATGTTTCTGATGGAAACTAGGACCAAGTCATCCCTTACTGTGGCCTTTAGAATCCTGGAGGATTGTGCACGAGGCTTTTCTCATGAGACTATTTTTAATTTGATCTTGAAAACACTGCCTTGGCGCATTGGCTATTTTTCTTAAAACTTACAAGATTATGCTTCTAAGCGAGTGTGCACTTGAATTGAGTAGCAGCTGCTCCTGGAGTCTCTGTGGGAGAAAGCTGAATGTGGTACCCTGTCCTGAGCACCACGGAATGAACCACTTGAATCTTATAATTGGTTTAGTCACTAGTCTGCAATGCTCTTTCCTTTGTTTACACACACACACACACACACACACACACACACACGCGCACACACACACACAGATACATACACAGAAATATATATACACACAGATACACACAGGCACACAGATATTTACACAGAGAAACATTCACACAGAGATACATACATGCACACAGACACATACAGATACATATACAGAGATACATGCACACACACACACTGGCACACACAGATACGTATAGAAATACATACACACAGATACACAAACACACACACAGGCACACACAGAGATTCCCAGATATAAAAGAGTCATACAGATACATATAAACAAGACACTTACACACAGACACACACACATACACACACACACACACACTCACTGGCATACACAGATACATACACACAGAGACAGAGAGAGTTGCATACACATGGACACACATACACATACACAGATACATACACAGATACACACAATATATATACGAACAGAATTACATACATACACACACACATTCACATGCACACATCGTCTAAGTTTAAACCTTGATTCTTTGAGGTCTCCTGTTTTTCCATGTGTGTATGTTGTATATGAGTCTATACTCATTCACTTTGATGTCTCAGTGATGGAATTTGACATGGGTGACATTAGTATTGATGATAACATTGGTGTTGACAGTGACATTGTTGTAATGTCAACATGTGGGGCCAGCATATTGGTGGTGAGCTCTATTTCCATCTAGTTTTCTTCAGGATAGAACCAAATATATATAAAAAGGTAAGATTGGTAATTTAAATAATTACCTCAAAGTAAGATGGCTGAGACAGCACATGATTTAAACAAAATTCAAGAAAAAAACTATATTTCTTTTAAAACTCCAATGTCTGCCCATACTTCTTTTTAAGAAAGTTCCTTGTCTCACCAATATCCTCAGATTCCTGTGAAACCTTGACCAAGCTGACGGTGGGGCTGAAATATGGGGGATTTGGGTTTTTACAAATGTTGTGAGTGATTCCTGCTAGCTTTTTAAATTCTTGGGACAGAATATCCCTATTCAGAATGAGTGTGTTTCTATAACCCAGCTTATAGAACATATTTATCATTCTCGACTTTTTACCTCTCAGTTGTTCGACCCAGACCTGTGGTGAGTCAAACATGTCTGGTGTATGATGATGCTCTGATATTTCCTTAGCTGTTTTCAGTCTCAGGAAGCAGAAGAATTGATCTGCCCACATAAACAGAGCTAAATGGAGTGTCCTCCTGCCTTTGCTTCTGGCCTGTTCTAACTTGGGCCATTCTTGCAGAGGTATGGCTAACCTCTCCCATCTTCTGGGCTGACATTCAGCTTCATCCATCCTCCTGTGATTCACATTCATATAGACATGGCCCACTATGTCAGTGTGGGAGCCTGGAATGCCTTGTCACATGTGTCCTGGACCATAAAATTGCTTGATACCACAGAGCACCCATAATATACTAGGTGTTGTCATATGGACTGCGTGATGGAATCCAACTGTGAGCATGGCAGGGTGACAGATTGGAATGTAGTTTTATTTTCCTGGCTTTAATTCCAGAGCTGGGATGGGAATATTGGCCCATTTTTCCTCTTCTCTATGAGGAGCGTCCCCTGCATGCCAACGGACAACCCAAAGATAATATCATCTTGTGCTAGAAAGTAGAAATATTAATTTGCTTTGAAGTCATATGAATTATGTTTGCACTTTGGGACCGGTGCAGATTTCTTGGTGCATAGCATTTCTTGTAAGAACATTCAGCAGATGTGTCTCAGGTTCTTTAAATGTAGAACTTAAAAACTCAAATGACTGCATTTGGCTCAATAGCCACAGACAGTAATGACACCTCTAAGTAGCTAATGCACACAAGTAATATCCTCATAGCTTTGATTTAACTTTATTTACAGATTAAAATTGAATTGCGGCTGATTTATTGATATAATAGGCAGAAAGTGATTATCAAGCATCCATCACTGATGGAGGAAAAACCAATCAAATTATACTCTAAGGTTTGCTTTAACCCAACCTAACTCATCACCCTATAAAACTCAAAGTACTGGAGTCATACTCTCTCAGTAAAGTCAATGAGCCACAACTCCCACTAAGCTCATATCTGGTCTGTTCAAGGCATGCAGTAGTTAGAGCAATTTGTTCAACTGCCAGGTTGTTATAAAAGGAAATGGCAATGGGCTAGGGATTTAACATCAGTACTTCTTCCATGTATATATCCATGGGAATATCACTCTTTAATGTTCACCGCAAATCCGAAGGGACTTGTGCTATACTATTTCTGAAATGGTTTCAACCTGTGCACATAGCTCATCTGGACAGGCACAGCAAGTACTGAATGGTGGTGGAATCTTGGATGATGACAAATAGATTGAAAAAAGGCATCGGTCCCTTTGGAGGACTAGCCAGCTCCATGCTAATAGAATGTGGTGCCTGGAGTTTAATGCATAAAGAGGAAACACAGGCTGGAGAGATGGCTCAGTGGTTAATAGCAGAAGGTCCTGAGTTCAAATCCCAACAACCACATGGTGGCTTACAGCCATCTGTAATGAGATTTGATGCCCTCTTCTGGTGCGTCTGAAGACAACTAGAGTATACTTACATATAATAATAAATAAATCTTAAAAATAAACAAAGAGGAAACACTTAGTTCATAGTTTTGGAGACTCCAAATGTCAACTTTGAGGACCTGATGAGGCTAACACGTCGGGATAGAGGTACACGGCTGAGCAAGTTACTTTTGAGCCATGAGGCAAAGACAGAAAGACCTGCAATCCCATCCAGGAAGGAGTTAAGGGTTGTCCCCTGTGCCATATACCTCAGAGTATTTTGTGGTATACATGCCACTAACATGTACATCTTTGGAAGATAGGCTCATACTAAAACCATGTTTGGAAGATATCCTAAAACCACAGAAGAGGAAAAAGTGTCATGAGTCTATGAGAAAGGAGTAATTAGAATGGACTTAGACATTCTGAACTTTTCAGAATCAGAAACATTTAGGATGAAGCAGAGGATAGTGGAGTAGAATCAGACTTTTCACTCTGTGTCAGGGGCTCATCATGGAACCCAGGAAGTTGTAACCTAACTATGAGCTGCTTGTTAAGAATACCCTTCCATTGTTTCCACTATAAACTAGCAAGAGAATCCAGTTGTGGTGACACACACCTTTAGTGCCAGCACTTTAGAGGCAGAGGCAGGAAAATCTCTATGAGTTTGATGCTAGCCTGGTAAATGCAGCAAGTGCCCTGACTATGTAAAGAGACTATGCCTATACAACAACAACAACAACAACAACAACAACAACAGTAACCTAATGTCATAGGATAGTGCACCCAGGCTCATCTGGAGGCACACTTAAGTAGAAAGTTCTATGTTCATGTGCTTGTTTGCTGTGTATACACTGAGAAGTAGTTTGTCAAAGCTCTCCTTTCTCGTATTCTTAGGGCACGAGACGAGCCTTTAAAATACAATCTTCACATCTATTTCCATTTATGCTGCTAGCTATTTCATTTGTCTACAATGGAAAATATTGTTGTTGTCAGTAATTACCATTTTAATTATTTAATTATACCAATGCCCCGAGGAGCTTCTCAGAAATGCCACAGCATTTCAAATCCAAGTCCCTGTAAATGTGGATCAAAGCTCACTTTTTTTTTTTCCCTTCAAAACCTCACTGTTACTTTTACCTACAGTCTTGTACTTTTTTAATGGTGAAAATGTTCATCTACATTTTAGAACATAAAACTCTTTTTGAATTGTCCTTAACATTATGTCCTCAGAAGCCAGTAGACAGTGCTCACTGACTTCAAAGAAGCCTTCGTGTGCACTTAACTACTGCAGGAATGAAGAAAGATGAAAGCAATACGTCCTCTAATTATATACATAGGTATGCATTCTTTTTTACTGTCCTATCTGATATTGCCGATCTTACATGATAAAGAGTTTTCTTTTAAAAAAAATGTATTTTACACTCATAAAATCATGCTCATCCTCTGCCTTGGTAAACTCACCCACTTTCCATGTTACTGAAGTGTGTATTTATTCAAAGGAAATATTTGTAATATGTTTTAGGTACCATCGTTGCAAATCACTGAAATGGAACCAGGAGCTGTCCAGGAACAATAAACTGGCTTCCTTCCTTCATAGCAACAAACTGTCCATCCTGTAGGCTACAGAGGGTTCATTAGAAAAAAAATGCTGGTGAACTCACCTTAGAGACTTCACTTCTTTTTAAAAATTTAGTTATTTATATTCTTTAATCCTTTTTTACAGTCTAGGCTTCATCCCCCTCTCAGACTGCCCCTCAACCACTCCCCATTCCATACCTCCTCCCTACCCCTTCACCCCCATCCCACCAGGCCTCCCTACTTCCTGGGGCCTCAGGTCTCTTGAGGGTTAGGTGGATCTTCTCTCACTGAGGGCAGATCAGGCAGTCCTCTGCTGTATCTGAGTTAGGGGCCCTATATCAGCCGGTGTGTGCTGCCTGGTTGGTGGTCCAGTGTCTGAGAGATCTCAGGGGTCCAGGTTAGCTGAGACTGCCGGTCTTCTTATGGGGTAGCCTTCCTCCTCAGTTTCTTCCAGCCTTTTCCTCAATGCCACCACAGGGGTCCCCAGCTCCTGTCCCTTGGCTGGGTGCTAGTGAGACTTCACTTCTTAAAAGGATGACTCTGTATTAGACCACCATTCCTTTGGTATCAAGTGTAGGTTTCTGTGTGCAGCCTCCACCCATAAGCAGCAGTTGTTGTACACTGTTGGTTGTATCTTTTCACGCTTCTATTTAATTAAAGTACAATAGCATCATTTCTTGCCTCCTTTTCCTTCCTCCTAATCCTCCCATGTCCACCTACTTCTCAGATGCCTCTTAACTCATACATGCTTTTGGGCTGAAACACATTCACCGCTGTCCCATAAGATCCATTTACACAGGAGCCTTTGTGCACCCTGTGTTTTCTTGTTCTCTCTTATCTTTCCCATCACAAGTCCTAGTTTTTGTTCTTTCTCTTGGAAAATATGTCTTTTTTTGTCCTTAGAATTTCAGCATCTACTGTTTAATCCTGCCTCTCCAGCTTGTCCCCGTACATAAGAAACTCCACAAGGACCCACAGTTCCCTATAAACTACCATAATTCTCACTGTGACATCATGATTGATACTTAGACCATTCTAAACAAATGCACAAAGAATTTGATTGTAAGAGTTTAAACAGCACAAGAATGTTGCTGAATATACATGTCATCATATTAATTTGTGTTGAAATGGTACCTGATCTTGGTTTTACTTTGAGATACATGCAATAATTTATTGAGATAACTACCTTTCACGGCTCGCAGAATGTGTCACTCAGTAATAGGATGAAGGCTGACAAACGTTTTGTTTAACTAGAATAGCACCATAGTTGGCTATTCTAAGAGAAAGATTGGTGTCTAGCTTTGTCATTATCTGTGCATGCTTGCTAGGATTTTAACTTTGGTGCAATGCTTTCAAAGATTACGAAGCCTTAGGGGACCTAGGGAGCATTAAGCACAGGCCATTGATGGAGTAAACCATGCATGCTCTGTAAGCATGCACACCAAATATTTTTATGAAAAAGCACTTGATATATATATATATATATATATATATTCAGTGATTGAGTTTTAAGTAACAGTACCTCAACCATCTCATGAGAAGCCGATTTCATAGTCTATGCCATTCAGATTAATGTTTTACTTAGCCCCTAGAATAATTCATGCATTGCTCTAAGTTCTAGTAAATATAAAGATGATTATGTCACAGTTCTTGTCTTTGAGGAACATATGGCTTAGGGATGAGCCACAGGCATCCATGGAGCAGATCGGGTCCAGCGAGCTAAGTATCCATCAATTAAAAACTGTGAATGAATATTTGCGAGCTAAGTATCCATCAATTAAAAACTGTGAATGAATATTTGCATCGTGCTATGAAGAACAGATTAAAATCTATCTGTAGCAAATATGTAAGGGTGAAGCCATCTATGAAGAAACAAGCATGGTCTGAGTCTCACTGAGCATGAGATTTTAGACTCTTTCCTCCAGGGCTTAGAGAAGCAGTCAGAGTTGGAAATATAGATTTGGTGAAGCTTTTGAGTATTTTAAGCCATGGGGACATTTTATTGAAAGAAAGAACATAGTGACAATGAAGGGAATCCCAGTGATAACAAACAGTTTAAGGAGTAGTGGTCACCTTATCCAATCTTTCTTTGTAGGACCCAAACTGATTAGAACATATATAGGACTTCACAGTCAGTAATGGATCACACTACCAGAGACTGGAAAGCCCAATACGTTTTCAAGTATTTCTAACTGTGGGAAGGGGACTCTAAATCTAAAAAGAGAAGTTTAGAGTGAAGTAACAGTCAATGTAGTCAAAGGAAGAACTTGAAAGAAAAAAGAACCCCATGGGAATTCACCTAAGTACAGGTTCTGAAAACATTGGACTTCCAGATTACTGAAGTTTTGTAGTGACAGTTTATTTATTATTATTATTATTATTTATTATTATTAATTATTATTTACAGTTTTTAGGGTATGTGTGTATATGTCTGTCTGTGTTTGCGTGTGTTTCTGTCTCTCTCTGTGTGTGTGTGTTTGAGTGTGTGTCTCCTGTGAATGCCAGAGGATAACTTTACAGTCAGTTTCCTATTGGGTGCAGGAAGAGAACTCCCTGAATTCATAAGGCTTTACTCACTGAGCCATCTTAGTGGGCCAATTGTTTTTTATTTTTAAGGTGTCCTAAATCATTTCTAAAAATGTAAACAGTTTATAAAAGCCTTTGTCTCACGTAGATATACTAAGAATTGAATCAACTTTGCTGTTTTTTTTGCTTTGTTAGAACCATGCCATAATTAGGTAGAAATTTATAAATGCACCACGACTTGACTTTTATCCATTTCAGTAAGCACGGGGTGGAGAATTGGCACCCTATTTTAATTTTCTGAAAAATTCTGGAAAAGACACTCTGCTGATACTTAGGGGGAGAAAGTGCTGATAATTCAGAGTCAAAGTAGAATTTCCCAGAATGGTCTTGCCAGATCCCTCTTTGAAGCCTGATGGGTTCCAGCAATGCAGCAATACAGGCAACCATCCTTAGATGTGGGGCAGCCACTTCACACAGAGGGCAATGTGATTAGGTGATCCCTCTGTGACTCAGCAACAAGTGCTGCCCAAGTGATCATTGCGGAGGCGAGCTTCTGACCCTGCCCCGTTCAATACTTCCACCGGCAATTTGGAGGAAGTCCTGGGGAATAAAGCCAAAGGAAGGAAGCTCTGGGGAAGCAGGTATTGATTGACTAGAAGGTAGCCCTCTGGCGTCTAGTCCAAACTTTGGGCCTGTCAGCGTCAGAGGACGCTTCGCCACTGGAGGCTTGGAGTGCTGGGAAGTTCTGCTTGCTTTTGAATCACTTTCTGTCTGTGGGGAGAGATCAGATTAGGTGGCGAGAGCTAATCCAATTCTCAGACGTTCCCGTTATAGAGACGTTCTGCATGTCTTTATTGCTTAGCCGCGTTCCTGCGAGAACAGTGGAATATGAACTATAAGAACGTTGCTCCCTTCGGCCCCCTGTAACTGACTATGCCTCCTCCACCTGTGGTGCGGTCCTTCATCTTCTGAGGCTACCTCTGAAGTCATTATAAATCACAGAGCACTCTTGAAGAATGGTGGGGGAGCCTATGGCATATTTAGCACTTCTTTTTATATATTATCCATAGCAGATTACATCTCAATAGTTCAACTTTTCCCTGTCTTTGAAGAAAAAAGTCCCATTTTTTATTTTTTAGCTCGAGAAAGCAGGCAAATGGTAAGTAAATCATACACGCAGAGGGCTGAGACAGCGAGTGTCCTAGAAATGGTTCTTCTTATGGACAGGGACACATGCTTTTTTTTTTTTTTCCTAACTTCTTTTCAGAGTCTGTGTTTAAGGCAATACAGCTATGACACAGATCATGTAACCCACGTGATCCTGCATTGTCAGACTTCAAACTGTCTGCATTGGTTACTAATTTTCCTTACCTTACACCAATTAGTTAAACCAAGTGGAGACCTAAATATGTACTTGCTGCTTTTGAAAAAAAAATAAAAAAAAATTGTTTCCTAACAATCCCCATGTCCCTCCGTCATTCACTTCATAAACATATGACCCCAGTCTCCTGCACAAAAACTTTATTCCTTGGTTCAGCAAATCCTAATCTATTTTCCTGAGTTGGTTTATACATTCTGAGAACCTTATTAAGCTAAGTAACCATATAGTTATTGTGACAATTTAGCATGGCTAAGCAGAGTTTTAGTTTTTGGCTTATTGTCTCTTACTGTCTCTTTTATGCTATGATTTTCCTGCAGAAGAGAATCAATGAAGGACCAAATCAATGTTACAGGAATTCCCATGGCTAGGTTCGATTTTGCTCTTACTTATTTTACTTCTGCGTGCTGTAGTCAGTGCAAATAAAATGGGCCTGCTGTTTTATTATTCATCTAATCTACACATTATTCCTGAAAACCAGTATGAAGGAATCTTTGTTTGTGTTGTAGATGTGAGAAAACCTGGGGCCAAACATCTTTTCTGAAAGGCAGGACATAAATGCTGGGATATACAGAAGTCTAAAGTCTTCCAGTGGCTCATAAGAGGTTTCAAGTTCACTTTCTCTATTACCCCTTGGAGTTTGCAGTAGCAAACATGGGACCCTGCCAGGTTACTTTTTGCTGACTTGACATAAGTTGGGGTCATCCGGGAGAAGGGATTCTCAATTAAGAAAATGCCTTTATCAGATTAGCCTGAAGATAAGTCTGTGGGTCACTCTTGATTAATGATTGATATGGGAGGCTCTAGCCCTACTTCAGCAGTGCTACCATTGAGCAGGTGGTTCTGGGCGGTATAAGAAACAGGTTGAACAAGCCATCAGGATCAATCCAGTAAACCTCCTTCCTCCGGGATGTCTGCATCAATTCCTGCCTCCAGGTGCCTGCCTTGAGCTTCTGACCTGACTTCCCTTCAGCAGCATTTTGAAATAAATTCTTTTCCCCAAGTTGCTTTGGCCAATGTTTAGTCACAACAACAAAGAAACTTATTAGAGTAGGGCTCTTATAAGAATTTACATTTATTGATACTTCATAAAGATCCTTATCAAGTGATATTTTACCTAAGCTGGGAGTCTACTCTCTCTACCTATGAACCCAAATGCTTTCATAAAAAAGATTTTTTTTAAAAAAAATGTACAAAGTATTTTTCTTGGTTTGTCCATATTCTAAGACAAAACTGGGATTTCTTCATGAGGGTTAATTATGACCATCGGGGTTCAGATCTCAGTTCGACTCGAGACCAGCCTGCAATTCCCCACAGTTGTAGTTTTCTTATTTAACACCAAGGTTTACTCTGAAATTTCCTCATACTTGAACTTGCGATATTATCCTGGGCAGGTAGATTTCTTTCTGTAAATACTGATACTATGACCAACCAATAGATGATTTGAGCATAGTGAGATAGTGAAATAAAAGCAGCTTGCTTTTTTTTTATTGTTGTTAATCTTTCTTATTTTGTATTGTGAGGCATATATATTTTTAAATAACTATTTATTTTTTGATATTGTAATATAAAAATCCAGTCCTAACTCATAAATCCACAACACAGATCCTGTTCCTAAGGCTCATGGATCATTGAGGTAGAGGGAGCAGAAATATTGTACGTGTCAGAAGAACAGAGAGTTTGCTGTACATTGTGCCTCTTAGAAATGTCAGTAGCTACACTCATGAAGTCATACCAACACAGGTGCCCAAACATGCTCTGATCAAGGACTATACCAATAGACAAGCTTATATAGACGGGAGAAAGCTTATGTGGTCTCAACCATAGACATAGGACAAGCAGGCGA
Organism: Mus pahari; assembly: GCF_900095145.1. NCBI lineage: Eukaryota > Metazoa > Chordata > Mammalia > Rodentia > Muridae > Mus > Mus pahari. The sequence goes on from NC_034600.1 coordinate 59,773,286, forward strand.
CTAAGGAATGCTGAGATTTATATTTTTTGAAGGCCATAGGTAGATACACCTATGAAATTGAGACGTGAAATGCACATCTCTAGTAGTCCTTAGAATGAAATTTTTTTCTAAAATTAAAAGCATTAAAATTATTCATTAATATTCGCTCCTTTCCTGTAAAGGTTGTTCAGTGTCAAACTTTCTGTAGGCATCTGGCTGTGTGATAGAGTGAGGGGTAACGTAGTGTTGTAGAAACTGGAGAACAATCCAAAGTTAGGGTTATGAAGTGGCTTCCTAAGCTAGCCAGTGTTGAAGGGCCTTGTGGGCATCAGCAGGGCAAACCAGCCGTGCAAGGTGAGGGGAACTCTCACAGGAATGATTGCATCTCGGTATGCTAATAGTTCTTTCCTCGTGTTGAAGTAGATCATCCCTCAGTTTATGCCCCTCTCAAAAGGCTTCTGGAATTGCTCTTCCCTGATTCTGTGTTTTGCTTTGATTTTTTTTTTCTTTTTCCATTTGGCAGACAAGGAGGAGAGGGAAAACAAAGGAGGAGAGGGAAAACCAAGTAGGTCACAAGTTCCAATAGTGTTGCCACCGGTAGTTAATTGAACCTGACAGAACAGAACTGAGAATGTAGACATTTGAAGGCAGGCGCATCAGCCACAGAAAGGTGAGAAGTGTGAATGGCTACACACACAGATATAGCAGTGATGTCTCTAATTCTCTGATAATTATGGTGTCAGCAAACCAGGTTACTCAGAACGGGCAGAAAGAGAGCACAGGGTTAAAAAGAGCGAGTTTCAGAAGCATGGCTGACTGTAGTTATTCTTAATTGCTGAATTCTTAATTTCATCTTTAATGAATTTATGTTTTGTAAACCTTTTCTATTAGACCACATGCTAAGATCTGGAGTAGGCTGGAAAATTGGACACCCTTTTATTAACATTGAAGACACTATACATATGAACAGTTTCTGCATGTTGGGATGCCTTTTTTTTTTGTTTTTGTTTTGATAGCAAGCTAGCAATTCAAAGTTCGTATGGCAGTAAACATATTTCATATCTTGAAGGGTCTTAGCATGCTAAAAAAAAACCTCAGGTGATCAGTATATGTGGAGCACATTAAGATTCAAAAAGCACTTCAGAATTTTAGAGTACTTCTGGATCATCATTTTCTAATCAATTAGCAGGGTGCAATATATTATAGACAGCATTTGATTTTCTTGGCTTTTATTGACTTCTCTTATCGTTTTTTAAAAAAAAAACCCTAAAAATCGAAAGTGATGATTTTAATATAACTTTTGAAAAAAATCCCACAGAGGAGGTTGACGATACGGCCCAATAGTTAAAAGTATACATTGTTCTTGTAGAGGACCCGTGCCTGATTCCGAGTACCCACATCAAGAAGCTACTACCTATTTATTAGTCCAGCTTTAGGGAATCCAGCACCTTCTTCTGCACCCTGAAGGCAAAATGAATGTGTACCCTGCCCCCAACACTCGAAAATAGAAATGTCTTTTTTTTTCATTATTTAAATGAACTAGGATAGAATTAAGCAATTTCAGAGCTTAAATTTATCACACAATAAAACATGAATGTCAAAAGCCCTTTATATTAAATTATAGAGGTGCCCTTGGAGTTCAGTTCAGTTCACTGTCTTAGTTTAGTGCGTTCTAGACGTTTCCAGCATGGTTGTTTCGCTATACGATACAAGCTTTACTGCAGCGGTTGGCTGGAGTTGGCGCTTATCTCTATCTTCTGTTGCTTATTACACTCTCGGAGGATAGTGCGCCAGTGTCTGCTGGGAAGGAAGAAGCGCAAAGCCAGAGGAAAGGAAATATCAGGAAGCAGAGATAGAGCCAAACTTATTCCCTACTGGAGACAGGAAGAGGAGCTTAATAGTCGGGGGCTGTAGACCCAGGGCAAATGTAGCTATTAAGATCTCAGGGGCTGGGGGGGGGGGGATTTGATGGAAAAATCATCCTATCTAGGACTGAGTGTTCCCGGGGCTCTCACTCTCTACAGAATGCCTGGCTGTGTGTCTCTGTCTTTGTTGCCATCTGCTGCAGGAGGAACCTGCTATGATGATGTCTGAACTTCACACTGATCTATGAGTACAGCCGACTGTCATTTTGTGGGGGCTTGCTTTTTTTCTTCTTTAGACCAGCATATTTTATTTTGTGACTTTTTTTTTTTTTAAATGGATGAATGAATGTGAATGAAAACCTAGCCACTAGGGTAAAAGCTAACAACTGAAGTGTCACTTGTATCTGCTGGAGAAGAGAAAATCAGTTTTCTGTGATACAGTGAAAATGGATATCTAAATCACTCCAGGACAGGTCTCATGTTCAGGAGTAGTTGACCAACAACATATAATGGACTCTGACCTCCACAGGTTTCCCCTTCCTTCCTTCCTTCCTTCCTTCCTTCCTTCCTTCCTTCCTTCCTTCCTTCCTTCCTTCCTTCCTTCTTCCCTCTCTCCCCTCCCTCTCTCCCTCCTTCTCTCCCTTTCTTTCTTTCTTTCTTTCTTTCTTTCTTTCTTTCTTTCTTTCTTTCTTTCTTTCTTTNTCTTTCTTTCTTTCTTTCTTTCTTTCTTTCTTTCTTTCTTTCTTTCTTTCTTTCTTTCTTTCTTTCTTTCTTTCTTTCTTTCTTTCTTTCTTCTTTCTTTCTTTCCTTCCTCTCTTCCTCTCTTTCTCTCCCTCTTTCTCTCCCTCTTTTCTTTTCCTTCTGTACTCCCTCCCCCCCCCGCCTTTTTCTGTCTCTCCTACCTTTTCAACTCCCCTCCCCATGCCCTGAATAAACTCTATTTAATATTGTCATGTGGCTGGTACCTCAGGAGGGAAGGAATGCCTTAGCATGGGCCTGCAGAGGCCCCTCTTCCACCATGCACCACACCATACCATACCAAACATACCCCTTCTTGTCTTTCCTTTTATAAAACACAAGGACCATAACCATAGCAACTCTTATATGGACAACATTTAACTAAGGCTGACTTACAGGTTCAGAGATTCAGAGGTTCAATCCATTATCAAGGCAGGAGCATGGCAGTATACAGGCAGGCATGGTGCAGGTAGACCTGGGAGTTTTTTTTTTTTTTTTTAAATTAATCATTCCATTCATTTACATCTCAAATAATATCCCACTTCCTGGTTATCCCTTCACCAACCCCCCATTCCATGATATCCCACTTCCCATTTACCCTTCTACCAATCCCCCATCCCACATCTGCCCTCCCCTTCCCCTTCACCTGTATGAGAGTGCTCACCCACCCACCCACACTCTCCAGCCCCACCACTCCAGCATCCCCCTAGAAGGGCACTAGGAGAGGACTGGTTTCCAGGCAGGTAGGAAGAGGCTCTTAAAGTCCACCCCACAGTGACACACTTCCACCAAGGCCACACCTCCTCCAACAAAGCTACACTTCAAAAAAGTGCCACTCCCTGGGCCAAGCATATTCAAACCATCACAGGGGGTTTCATATACATCGATTTCTATGAGCCTCCATATGTACTGGGAAGTCAGACAGAATAGGATCTTTTGTGGGATCTTGTTGTTCTGGGGTTATCTGGGAATTTCTTCATAGTAGCTTAGCCCACACCTATTTAAAAACACTTCTGTTATAACTAATTTGATCTTCTTTCCTCTAATATAATTCACTAATATATAGGGTTGTCAGATTAAATACATGGTTCCATTCACATTTGAATGTCAGATAAACAATGAATTCTATTTTAGTATGACTGAAATATTGTACAGAATGTATTTAAATTAAAATTAGGACTTCTTCAGAAAATAACAAGGTGATATGTGTTCTGAATTTTCAGATTTCAAAATATCTCCCAATTGCCTTTTTTTTTTTTAAATCCAGTTGCTTTTTTGACATGAAGGGCAGTTTTGCTAGCATAAAAGTAATTAGGGAAATATTGGTCTTGAAATGGAAGGTATTATATGCATAATTACTTTCTGACATTTGTATTCGCAAAAGAGAAGGCTTAGGCTAACGTCTTAATTATTTTCCTTCTAGGGTGCTTCTTGGATTATTGATTTATTCTTGAAATTTAGGAGTTTTTTTTTGTAGAATAATTATTTTTTGCTTCTATTGCTAAATTTTCCTATAAAAACTTCAAGTTTCTTGAATTTTAGGGGTGGTAATCAAGACTGTTTCTACCTATAGCATTGTCTGTCAGTTCTAAACCATTTAGTATTTTAAGCTATCCCAAGGAATAGCCCAGCTCAGCTTGTTTCCTTGACTTATCTATTTATCTCCTCTCCATCCTCCATATCTCTCCTACTATCTTCTATTTAATTTTTTTCTTAAATTTTCAGTTGTGTTTTAATCATATTGATTTAGCATTTCACAGTTCTTTTGAAACTATGTTCATTATTTCCAAATTTTTGTGTGTTTGTTTTATTATTACATGTTTTTGAGCACTGTGGGTTTTTTTATTTTATTTATTTTTGTTTGTTTCTTAAGAGAAGTTCTCGCTATGTATCCCTGGCTGCCCTGGAACTCACTATGCAGACCATGGTGACGTCCTTGACTCTACCGATATCCTCCTGCCTTTACTGTCAAAATACCGGGATTGAAGACACATGGCACCTGCTTGCTTGAACACCTCTTTGGTTTGTTTAATATAAGTTATTTGTGCTTTGAAATTGGCTGCCTTTTTAAATATTGGGAAGTAAGTGTTTTGGGGGAAAGGTAAACTTTTACATCCTTTTATTTTCATCCTTAAAATGCTTTCCTATTTTGTAGATGCATTTCTATATGGTCACTCTGCTTCATAAAGGAACCATGCAATGCGTGACTATATTACGTGAACGTAAACTTACAGGGGTTCTTTTTTTGCTAAACACCTTGTATGTGAGATGTGCTTGAGATACCCTTAAAAGCAATTTTGATTTATAGTCTACTGACCTATATGTTAAAGGCACATGGGAATCCCAAACTGAGCTGTCTGCTCACGTGTTACCTGAAGAATAAATGGATTTTTTGCATTCCTTGTCAATGCTTATTTCTATCATAAATCAACAGTTAAGCAAAACTCCAAAGACTGGGTAGAAGGCTAAAAATTATACTTCCTTTTTCAGATCCTGGATACACAAGAGAAAATTCTTATTTTAAAACAGTATACTCTATAATCTTCCATCTTTGCTATATTCTTTTTCATACAGCCTTACTGAGTTAAATCCACCATTATGTGTCTATTGTATCTTTACCTGTGGATTTTTCAATAAGGGCAAACTAGATAAAATACTTTTATTGCCATTATTCTCTTTTTCTTCATGGCTTAAATTCTACCGGGTTTCATAAAATCTCCCCTTGGCTTTAGAAGTTAAACTAATAGACTTTCTGAGCTGGAAAGGGTCTCTGACCCTCTTAGAGTTTCCTCCAATGAATCTGTGGCTTCCTATTCAACACACTGATCTTTGTCTCTATAGAAGTCACTGCATTATTTATTTGCCTATTTGAGCCCTGTTCTCCAAAACCCTCATGGCAGTCGGTAAATAACTGAAACAAGAATGCTCGTATGTGAAATTGAAAATGGGTTAGAGAGAGGTGAGCAGGTGGACCATGTGCCTCTTTTTGCAAGCTCACCTTCCCTTGCTTCATGCCCTTCAGTCCCCACTGTTTATCCAAGGAACCTCCCTCACCCAGTGTGTTCTCAGTTTCTTAGACATAAATGAATGACATACCTGAACACTGGTGTTCAGTTTCTCTCAGAGTTTTACCTTAATCTTAAGACATGTGGCCACTTGCCAACTAGTAGTTCTGCTAGCATTGACACGATGCTAACATCCCCAAGGAAAGGCTTGTTTTTAGCCAGGTGGTCTTAGGTCGAGTTTCTAAAGGACTGCATTCTATCTATAGCCTTTGGGGAATTTAGTTTTTGGAAAGTGTGTAATGATTTATTATGATATGTCCATTGATCTATTTATGGAAGTATGTTGGGTTAGAAAGTAGGTTACATAGCAAAAAAAAAGAAGTGGCCATTCAGTGAAATGAGACAAAATATTTGTCTTTTAAAAAATTTAATAATTCTATATTGCATATCTAGTAATCTGACCATAACCCTTTATAGGTAGACATACAAATTTCCAGCCTAAATTCTAATATATAACATTATAAGGAACGTATTGGGGGGAAAAAAAACCCTTAATCTGCAACTGGTGCTTCCTTGGAAGTTTTCATGATGGATTATTTTTTGTTGTTGTTGTTGTTGTGCCCCATTTACTATTTTTCTTTTATCTCTGTGCATTGAAGACCTGCAGTATGATACCAGGAAGTGTGATACAGCAGAGGCCCATGGTCGGTGGCATCAGCGTTCTGGTTTTCTGTTCTTCACGTGTAAAGCAGAGAAGCTGGTAGTTTAGCGATTTATCCAGACTCATTCTTAATAGCAGTCTACCAATTGATATACCTCTTGGATTCCTGACATTGGATGCCACCCTTTTTCTTAGTACATGAAAGCACATCCAAAAGTCTAGTTCTTAGAGGCAAAGAAATTCCAGTTACGAAACAATAACCCTTTAAAATAATTCAACTCATGTCTTTGAACATACAACCTCTTATTTATTATAGCAAAGGAATAAGCAACTTCCATAGAAAGTATACCCGTTTTGATCACACACATTCTATGGAACAAGCTGAAGAAAGGTAAAGAGAATTCAGATTATGTTGCCCCAATGAAATTCAAACCAGAAGAATTCCTTCCTGGTTTGTAGTAATAAAACTATAGTAATCTATCAAGAACTGACACATTTTATTAATTGGTTATTTCCAAGATGCCAGCCTGTTAGAAACATATGCCTATGGGTGAGGCCAGGCCCATACTTCAGGGATAGATTTGGACTAGTATCCTGGTGACAACTGTGATAGCGTACATTTGTAGCTCCTTACTAGGAAGGTGGCGTTTTAGGCCAGTCTGGGCTACATAGAAAGTTTAAGCCCTGTAGTGGCTATTCCTGGTTGTCAACTTGACTATATTTGAAATGAACTACAATCCAGAATTGGAAGGCTCACCAGTGGACCTAATCTGGAGACTGGGAGATAG
>NC_034600.1:59780467-59813608 GCF_900095145.1 Mus pahari
AGGGAGTCTGGCTCTCGCTCTTTCGCCTTCTTGCGGTGTNNGACTCAGNGACTGCTAGATCCTTGGACTTCCATTCACAGCTACTACTGAACCATTGTTGGGATTTGGATTGCAGACTGTAAGTCATCAATAAATTCCTTTACTACATAGAGACTATCTGTAAGTTCTGTGACTCTAGAGAACCCTGACTAATACAAGCCCCATCTGGAATAGAACAAGAAATTGTCTCACAAAATAGTAAAAAGCCAATAAAGTTTTATACATACATACATACATACATACATACATACATACATACATACATGGCTTGAGTCTCTTAAAGACATCCATGTTTTGGATTTGGGGATGAAATGTCATGTTTTATTGTGAAATTAATATTTTCCTCACAAAACACACCACTGACAGAACAGGAAGAGTTTCTTCCTAGGTTATTATTATTTTTTCTTTAATGCGAGCTCATATATTTCAAAGGGTAGACTTAGTTTTTTCTTTTGTCATTGGCCAGAATCCTATTTTGTCTGGGTCATCTGCTATCTCTCCCATGTTCATAGAACACATGGTGATCTAGAGGGCAGATTATTTATTTGTTTTAAATACTTCAGAAGTTTCTGGGAACATGACTAAAGAGAGATGAAAGTGCAGCTTTAGCAATTCAAAGAAAATAAGATCAGGCTCTTGGGCAGAAAGAACTGTCTAGTTCCTTCTTCGCCAGCTGTGGTATTTCCTGTGGGAAGTCACAAGCTGATGCGATTCTGCTCTCATCAGTAAGGAATATTATCAGAATATTCTTTCGCAACCAGGATTCTATACTCAGGAACGTCCTAACTTTAAACAGAACAGCACAATGGGGTGAATCTTCTCCATCTACAAGATGATATTGACTGACACAAGTCCTATGATGCTTTAACAAAACCCATTAATTTTCTTAATAGTTTGATAGTTGCCATTTGATTGATATACAATACCTAAGGGAACAGTAAAACGTTTGGCAGATAAGCTTCTGATACGTTTTGTAGATGTTAAACCTTTAGGTATTGATTTATATTATTTCGTGTATCACATTCGATTAGTATGTACATTAGAAAAGATTGTGCTGATTTGAATTATATGACCTATGTTTAAAATTAATAGAATCATATATCTCAAGTATAAGTATGTTTGTTCTTTCTTTTCAGGAAATATACAGAAGTGATGAGACACCACAAAGTTAGTAAATACAGGGATGAGAGTTCAAGTGTTTGTTTCTAGTGCTGATTCTCAGTAAGGTGTGAGATGTTTGCTTGTTTTCCTTGTTGTAAATAACATAGGAAGGAGGGACCTTGAAAATGTAAGTTGTTAATTAGTAAGCCTCAGACTAAGGTCTCCACTTTGGTCAGGAATCAAATATTACTGTCTCTCATGCATGGATGGTTTTAGCCAGAATCCCCCTTAACTCACTGGAGTCTCCCCACTCTGTCCAGCTTTCTCTGTATATGTCAACTCAATCACCTTTTGCCGTACTTATTTTCTTTTACTGCTTTTTAAACCCTTAGGGAAGACAATATTTATTTTCTCCAAGTTAGTTGAACTGTCACTGTCTTTTATTGGCTGTATTTAATATTAGTCTATTTGCAAAGTGTAGAGAGGGAGAGAGATCATTTTTAATCTATTTATAGTTTAAAATTTTTCAATATAATAGTTTAAATTAAATATTTTGATCACAGTCTTAAGAGGGTAGCAATCTCTGGCTGATTAAAGAGTTTAATAGAGATGTAAAAATTTCTATATATACATGTTAAATGATCACTATTTTAAGTTCAGGTGTTGGGCTAGCCTGTTTTATTGAGGAAGTTGGAAGTTTAAGATCACAGCTTGGCTAATATCCGCATATTAGTAAGTACATATCATATGTGCTCTTTTGTGGTTAGGTTATCTCACTCAGGATGATATCTTCCAGATCCATCCATTTGCCTAAGAATTTCATAAATTCATTGTTTTTAATTGCTGAGTAGTACTCCATTGTGTAAATGTACCACATTTTCTGTACCAACAGTGGAGGAGTGTTCCTCTTTCTCCACATCCTCACCAGCATCTGCTGTCACCTGAATTTTTGATCTTAGCCATTCTGACTGGTGTGAGGTGGAATCTCAGGGTTGTTTTGATTTGCATTTCCCTGATGATTAAGGATGTTGAACATTTTTTCAGGTGCTTCTCAGCCATTTGATATTCCTCAGTTGAGAATTCTTTGTTTAGCTCTGTACCCCATTTTTTAATAGGGTTATTTCATTTTCTGGAGTTTATCTTCTTGCACCCAGAAACTTAGAATACCCAAGATACAATTTGCAAAACACATGAAACTCAAGAAGAAGGAAGACCAAACTGTGGATACTTCGTTCCTTCTTAGAATCAGGAACAAAATACCTATGGAAGGAGTTACAGAGACAAAGTTTGGAGGTGAGACAGAAGGAAGAACCATCCAGAGACTGCCCAACCCAGGGATCCATCCCATATACAACCACCAAACCCAGACACTATTGCATATGCCAGAAAGATTTTGCTGAAAGGACCCTGATATAGCTCTCTCTTGTGAGGCTATGCCAGTGCCTGGGAAATATAGAAGTGGATGCTCACAGTCATCTATTGGATGGAACACAGGGTCCCTAATTAAGGAGCTAGAGAAAGTACCCAAGGAGCTAAAGGGGGTCTGCAACCCTATAGGAGGAACAACAATATGAATTAACCAGTACCCCCCTCCCCAGAGCTGTGTCTCCAGTTGCGTATGCAGCAGAGGATGACCTAGTCAGCCATCAATGGGAGGAGAGGCCCTTGGTCTTGCGAAGATCATATGCCCCAGTACAGGAGAATGCCAGAGCCAGGAAGTGGGAGTGGGTGGGTTAGGGAGCAGGGAATGGGGGGAGTATAGGAGGCTTTGGGGATAGAATTTGAAATGTAAATGAAAATATATCTAATAAAAAGAAGAGGAAGAAGAAGAAGACGATGAAGAAGAAGAAGAAGAAGAAGAAGAAGAAGAAGAAGAAGAAGAAGAAGAAGAAGAAGAAGAAGAAGAAGAAGAAGAAAGATCACAGCTTGTCATGATTAGCTACCCTCCTCCCTGCCAATGTCTCATCACAGTTACAGGGATTGTATATTGAAAATAACGAAACTCTGCCTACATTAGAAAAAAAACCCAGTAGCCTTCCTGCAGACCAACCAGGAGAATCTTCATCCAGAGCCCTCAAGAAAAGGAGAATCTACAACAGGCCTGGCCAAAGATGTCAAGATACATCAATTAGCAAGTTATCTAAGCACCTTCCTCCCTCCTGTGAGTTCAGAACCTTCCACTCAAGGCTTTGCCAGGCCCTGGGGGCTGCTTTCTCTAGAGCTATGACTCTTCCCAGACTGTCTATAATGAAACTTAGGGCTGGGAGCCTCAAAGGCACTGGCAGAGTAGTAGGTAACTGGGAAATACTTGGAACATCCTTAAAAGAAACACACACACACACACACACACACACACACACACACACACACACACACCTCATACTCCGAAATTGAACTGTTGCTGAGTTTTGAATTATTGCTCAAAAAGGTATTGAACTTTGGTAGCCGCTACCTTACTCTCTTTGAAGACACACATTATTCTTCCTATGCTGTCTATTTAGGGAGGCATGGCTAGGTGTTTATGTAGGTGTAGAGAAAATCCAGATCAGTTGCTTAAGTTAATCAACCAGAACTTTAGTCATGAATGCATGCAATCAGGATCATTGGACTTTAAGGGAGAACAAAGAGTCTTAAAACCTGAACAAAGATAAAAATCTGTAACAAATGAGCACAGAGGAAACAGAGATAGCCCTGAGCATTCAGACTGGAGAAGACACAGCTTCCAAAGGGGTTGGGGGGGGGGTAAGGCTGAGCAAACACAGAATGGGAAACATGGAGGAAATATATGATTCACTGTAAAGAAAAGCATTACATAAATAATGTAAGTGCCAAAGTATAAAATTTAGTGGACAGGATGAATAATAGAATTCGCATGGCAGAAAATAAAAATGCTTATATGGCAAATGAAGGTGGCAAAATCTCCCGGAATGAGTAAGAAAACTGAGAGATGATAAATACAAAGCAGGTTTAACAAATGCTAATGGCACTCTAGTAGAAGCAAGGGCTAGCTGGGCATGGTGGCACAGGACTCGTATTTCCACACTTGGGAAACTGAGGCAGAAAGATTCTGCAGTTTGAGGCAAACTTGGTCAGCAAGGTGAGGTCAAGATCAATCTGAAATATATAGTGTGATGTTGCCTCCAAATGATAAGCCTCCTGTGGTGGTTGGAATATGCTTAGCCCAGAGAGCGGCACTATTAGTAGGTGTAGCCTCGTTGGAGGAAGTGGGTAATTGTGGGTGTAGGCTTTAAGACCCTCATCCTGGCTCCCTGGAAGCCAGGTGTCTCCTGTTTGCCTTTGGAACGAGATGTAGAACTCTCAGCTCCTCCCCCATCATGCCTGCCTGGACGCTGCCATGTTCCTGCTTTGTTGATAATGGACTGAAACTCTGAACATGTAAGCCAGCCCCAATTACATGTTGTTCTTTATAAGAGTTGCTTTGGTCATGGTGTCTGTTCACAGCAGTAAAACTCTAAGATACCTCCCCTCCCCACAAAAGAAAGGGGGGGAGGAAGAAATGAACATAGCAACAGAAACAGTAAAGGTGAAATGTACACGGAGAGGTAATGGAAAGAGAACATTCCAAGAGAAAAGAAAAACTCTTACAGGCTTCTGGGGACATGGAACTAATTGTTTATAATAGGAGAGAGAACAGTACTACTAGCAACCATAGATGAGAGACAGTAATTAAGTAACGACTTAAATTGGAGTCACAAATGGCAGCTAAGTTGTAATTCCTGATGACAGTTCAAGCTATCTCTCCCATATTATCCTCAGATTTATGTTTTGAATGCGTCTAAGCCCAGAACATTACACAAAGTACCTGAATGAAAAAGTTACCTGCTGGTACCCAGAATGAAAGGGAAAACAGGGATGGATCAGCACCTCGGACAGAGAAATGGTCAACTGTGATGGGAAGCATGCCAAGCAAGAGTTAGGAAGTGGGTAGAGGACTGTGGAATGGCTACTTTTCATTGTTATTGCTGATAAAGCAAAATTAAGGATACATAGACATTATATATGACTCCATATCATAATTACCAGAAGACCTACAAGACAAACAAATAAACTAGCTAAAATTGAATCTTGTGATAACTCTTGAATAGTTCCACAGATAGGTAATTTTTCTCTTGTTTATCCATCTGTTCTGACTTGCTTGAAATTCATTTGACTCTGTAAGTGTGCTATTTCCCAATGATAACAGTGACATTTCCCAATGATAACAGTGACAAAACACTTAGTGAAGAGATGCCTCCTCTTGTATCTTTACCATCAGGTCAAACAAACCTAGGAACCAATTGTAAACAGTTGTTTTTTTTTCCCTCTTTTTACAGTTTTCAGTCTTTTACTGATCCAATCAAGAGGGATCAAAGTGAACAGTAAGAAGACTTTACAAGTGGTTGGGAATGGATGGTGGTAAAGAGGGCTGGAGATGGAGGCAATTTCTTTAGGATAGAACGATTTAGGAACAAAATAGAGTGCACCGAGCACCTAGCTCTTACACTACTGATGATGATGCAGGGCCAACTTTCTCATTAGTACCTAGACCTATATGCTCAAAGACCCCCATGTTTGTGATTTAGTTCTATGTGGTTGTAGTCATCTAGTTCTTCATAACTTTATCCTTGAACTTGTGTTTCAAGAGTGAAATCCAATGGGAATATAGAGCATTCATACAAAACTGAGTCTTTGAGGCTCAATAGTTCAATTGCTGTTGCACTTTGTCTTAGTGGGAGAAGTTTGCATCCTTCATAATCCATACCCTCTGTCTCTGGAAGGAGCTCAAGTATTGACACAGAAGAGGCAAGGTTTAAGAATGTGCCTTGTGGGGTTTCAGAGTAGAACAGCATTGATCATCTCCTTCCTAGGCTTGCAATATGTGTTCTGTATTCTTAAACTTGTCTCAACATTGATACTATAGCCCACTGGGCTACCCCTATGGGTTGGAGCTGCAGGCCAAAGGAAGAAAAGACTGATTTCCTTGCTCTTACAAAGGACTACAAGGTTTTATTTTTTACTATGCCCTGTGAATTATGTAGTCAGCCCCCCCCCAGAAGGCTCATGGAACACAATGGCTATAAGATTCATGTGCACTCCCACTGCCTTTATTGGGGCCACATTTCCGACTCCCTACTGCCAAGAGATGGTGGAATGTCAGGAATTCTTGTTAATGTTGAGATTAATACCCCTAGCTTCTTCCTAATGTTGGGGTTCTTCCTGAGTTTATTGCAGCCTAATTCTCAAAACATTGTCTTCTCTCACAATAGTGACTGAGCTACTAGGAGCTTCTTTTGCTAGTCTCAATTTCAAGGCACACCAAACTCTCCTAACTTCACTCCTCTTTTAAATTTTTCTCCATTAATTAATGTATTTTTCTCACTTTACATCCTGGTGGCAGCTTCCTCTCTTCTCTCAGACCCCCTCACACAGCCCTTCCTGATATTCTCCCTCCCCTTCTCCTCTGAGAAGAGGGAGGGCCCTCTGGATACCAACCCACCCTGCAGGATTAGGCAAATCCTGTCCTCCTGAGAAAGGCAGACACAGAGTCAGGGGGAGTTGTTGGGAGACTCACATGAAGACCAAAGCTGTACATCTGCTACATATTGGGGGAGGGGCACTGGGTCCAGCCCATGGATTCTCTTTAGATGGTGGTTTAGTCTCTGGGAGCCCGCTGGGATCTAGGTCAGTTGATGCTGTTGGTCTTCCTGTGGATAACATCATTTTTTTGACATCTGAATATCTACAGATCTTCTCTTCTGTGCAGCCTGCTCTATTTGAACCTTCTTGTCTCCCAGTTCCATTATTTATTTCTATGTGCTTGCAATTTTTTCTTTGTTCCTAATCCCAGGACAAAATTTAATCTTACTTTTCAAACAGGTAACATTAGATGAAACTGTACAGTTTTTTTTTTTTTACTAGCCTTTCTCCTTTTCCAAACTACACCTTATTTTGGAAATGGCATTTTAAACATGCCATGGTTTCTTTCTTGAAATTACACTGAAGACTTTACCTAAATAAAAATACAGATTTTTGTAAAATTTGGGGAGCTCTACCGTGATTTTAATGAGCCTAACTTCAGCTGAAATTTTTTAAATTTTATTTGAAATACATTCTGAATACTTACCTTCTGGAATGCCCCATACTGGGGATAGCAATTTACACAGGAGGTTCTCATTTGAGGATTTTTTTCAGGAGAGGTGCTTCTACTTATTTGAAATATAAAGCAGAAATATATATATTTGCTTCTAAACTATATTGTAGATTAAATGGCATGGTCCTTCCATTATCTGATGAAGCCGTAACTCTTAGTGTGATGGTATGTGGGGATGTGGCTTTCATGAGGTGATTAAATGAGATTAGGAAGGGAGGATGGTGATATTTCATTGAGAAATTAGTGGCTTTGTAAGATCTACATACAAGGAAAGAGACAGGCTAGATGGGACCACAGTGTCCGTATGTCCATTTGCAAGCTGGAAGATCTTGCTCATCACAAAACTGAGTCTTGGCATCTTGACCTTAGACATTCCATTCTCCAGACATATGGGCCATGTATTGTGTCCTTTAGGCTCCCTACTCCGTACCATTTTGTTCTGAGAGCACACACTAAGACCATCTATGAACAATTTTCAACAGATGTGCTTATTACTTTGATATTTATGTGATTGGTAGCTTGGCTCACCTAGCCGCCAGATAGACCGAGTGCTTCCCCTTCAGACAGTTGACATAGCAAACACAAAGGAGAAGGGCTGTCAGAGTGAAGTGGGAGGAAGCCAGGGAGACATTTTCACCAGGTCACTGTGACTTCTAGTACAGTTTACAGAACACTTCAGCAAACACAGAAGGTTTTCTTATGCTTTGATGCATTCTTGTCGTGAACTTGGGTAATGCTATAAGTAAATTCAGGATGAAGGTATAAAAGAAGAAATATCAAATGCTTTACATAGTCTATTTCCTCTTCACACTCTCTCTTGAGGTGAGAACTATCACCCCACTGAGATGAAGGCAACGGAGGCTTAAAACACTCAGGTTCAGTGACTGACAGCCTAGGAAGGACAGAGCTTCCCTTGAAAGTTGAATGCTCTTCTGTGGCACTCAGGATCCTTCTTTATTAATATTTGCTTTCTCTCTCTCTCTCTCTCTCTCTCTCTCTCTCTCTCTCTCTCTCTCTCTCAAAAACTCAGTGGGCTAACACTGGACTTTAATTTTAATGAGACAGTAGGCTGCCCGACCTGGAGGAACCCGTTCCTTGCCTCTTAGGAGTTGTCTTAATTTAAAGACCTGCCAGTCTACAAAGGGTCAGTAATCTTCTTCCTGTTGAATTATCATGCCTCATACACTTTGTTTTATGGCTCCAGATTAGAGCTGAAGTCCTCCCTTGTTATTCATTGCCTTGATTCAGCAAAGAAAGAGTTGGTTAATGTTTTGTTTTTTTTTTTTTTTTTTCCTGGGAGGATCCCCAGTGGTTACATTCTGGCATGCAAGAAAAAAATTGGATTTATTTATCAATGTATAACCAGCTGTGTGGGAGACATCCCCCTTCTGCTTTTTCCAAGTTAGTTAATTTGGGACTGATGGAAATAACGAGAAAGGAGACACACGTTTTTTGGGTCTCTGGTTCTTCAAAGAGAAGAGGCAGTCTAAGATGTACTTTCTTAAATTTGACCTTCCTAACCTCAAATTCCAAACTCATAATTTGGAAGATTATAGATAAAAGTTAAGCCAAAATCAAGGTGAATGAGAAAATTGCAAACCAAGGCAACTGCTGGGATCCTTTTTCTTTTATGGAGTGTTCTGTGGATCTTAAATGAATAAACTCTACAGTCCCTGGGGTCAACTCAGAAACCACAAAAGGGGAAAAATGAGAACTGAACCTGCCAGCTACGACTGAACACAGAGAGTATGTTTCTGTACTTTTTCTTTGAAAAAACACCTTTTATTTGAAAGGACTTTTTTTGTTGTTGTTTCTATTCAGCTTCTTTTCTGATCTTTAAATTTTTCCTTGAAATATTTACCCAGCCTTTCTTAGAAAATTTTAATTTCATGCATCAGATACATCAAAAGTAAGGAAATAATGATTAAAGTACGACTGATTACTATTTAGACAGTATGAGGCAACAATAATGTGACCATCTCCTTTGTCTTAGAAAAGTTTACCTTGGAAAAGGGATGGGAAGACTTCCGCCTCCTTTCCTGTTGAGAATGTTTACAATGGCTTCTCTAGCTGTTTGCTGTGGTTGCTGTAATGAAATCCCACAGTCTGCTCAGCTCAAACAAGTGAAATGGAGACTATCATAGTTCTGAGGGGTTGTTCAGGACTGAGGTGTCAGGATCTGTTTTTCTAAAGCCTCATTCTTTGTCTTGTAGCTCACCATCCTCTCTGGGTTCTTTTCTCTGTGGCTGCTTAAATGTGTTCTCATCGGAATGGTCATTATACAACTACAGAACCCACTCTAGCAGCCCAACTCTACCTTATTGATATCTTCAAGACCTTTGTCTCCAAATCCAGCAAGATTTGGAGGTAATCTGGATTAGGAGTTTAACATATAAATGAAAAGGACCACCGACAGTTCTTTGCACACACCTTTCTGAGGCCAGTGATTGGTCCACTGCCCAGCTCTGGATTCCTTCTTAAGTATTTCCTTTTGCTGCCATCAGCACAACTCTGAATAAAGAGAATGTCCAGTTCCTGCTCATGGAAACAGATGGGCTTCTGCTGTGCTAGTTTTGAAAGTTTAAATGAGTACAAAGCACTGTTCATAAAATGTAGCATTCTCTACTCTTCTTCTCGCTTATCTCTCTATCCCTTTGTGGTATGCACCTGCATATGTGTGCATGCTTGTGTGTGTGTGTGTGTGTGTGTGTGTGTGTGTGTGTGTGTGTGTGTGTGTGTGATGTAGGCCAGAGACTGATTTCAGCACCTTTTTAATTTTTTTTTTCAATTGCTCTCTAGTTTATTCCTTCACTGAGGCAAGGTCTCTCGATTGAATCCAGAGCTCACTGATATAGCTAGCCTAGGTACCCAGCTTGTTCTGGGGGAGCCACTGTCCCTGGTCATCCAGCTGCAGGCCAGATGTTAGGCTCACTCAGCATGTTCATGCATTCTGGGGATCCAAATTCTGGTCTCCATGCTTGTACAGTAAATGCTTTAACCACTGAGCAATATCCCTAGCCTTCTCCCCACTTATTTTATATCATGTAGAGAGTAATTATGGTCATTTTTTCAAACTCCTGGTTTATATTGTCTATGCAGGTTCATCTTGTAATTTTCAATGCAACCTAGAGTGCATTTGAGAGGCAACAAAAATGTCTATAGTCAAAGAATAAACCACTGTGTCCATTATATCTATACAAGCAAGTTGTCCTACACACTGTGGGCAGCATTTCTCTGAAAACCGCATGTAATCGATGCAAAATTAAATTCTAAATACCCATCAAAAGTGGAGTGAGCTTTCCAGTTGATGTAATTCTCTCAATATCAGAGGAAATGGGCATCAAATTTGGTATTCAGAAAGTATAACTTAGTGCTTTTAACAGCAGGCAGAGTAATTAGCTGAGCAATTAAGAGGCCATAAATTATAACTTTAACTCAGATAGCCATCCTCTCTAACACCTTGGGAAAGTCCATCATCCATTACTTCCTCTATTCCCTCCAACCGCCTTTATTTTTGCATCTATAAAATAAATCGAAAACCAGAATTCTCCACAAAGTTACCAACGAACTAAATAAGGACAGGTTTAGGAACAGTGGGGACCCCTAAGATTATTTGGTTAAATCTTCTGCTTTTATGCTCATGATAAAATGTCACTTTTGCTTTCAAAAATTTTTTAAGGATTATTTATTTATTTAATGTATATAATGTATAATGTATTTAATGTATAATGTATCTTCATGTACACTTGCATGCCAGAAGAGGGAATCAGACCTCACTATCCATGGTTGTGATCCACCATGTAGGATTTGAACCTAGGACCTCTGGAAGAGCAGCCAGTAATCTTAACCACTGAGCCATCTCTCCAGTCCCCAGTTTTCAAAATTTTAAGTGTATTATGTGGGTTGACATTGTTTTCATAAGTTTTACAGTAAAATCATTACAAAAGGCTTTCCATGTGTCACACATACATGTTCTAGCCAGGAAGAGCACACTAGCTAATGTCTGTTGCAGAGAAAAACAAATTTATAAGAAGAAGCTTGGTTGCACCTTAAGTTCCAAGGTCAACTGTGAAGCTGTTAAAGCAAGGTAGTATGCTATCATTAATCCCATTCGTACCTGCAGGTCTTGATTGAGGTATCTGCCACCAGGCCTCCTCTCTGTAGACCCATTTCAGATTCGAGCTGAGCTTTAACATCTTTTCCCTTTCTAAACCGGTCTCTTAAAAGTGCTGGCTTGTGGTTTTTACAAATCCCACCGTGTGGCCCCTTCCTTCCCCACACCTAGTTACTACCCAAACCATCAATCTACCCTTTATCCGTTTTTATAGTTTTGTATTTGTTATCCCAAAGGGATATTATTCCTTCAGTATTTACTGCCGAGATACATTTATTCATCTTATCTTTGGGGGGAAAAGCACATATCTGTTCCTTATATTTATATATCATTTTCGATTCAGGTCTTCCCTTAGGACCTTGATGGTGCCCAAGTTCATAATACTTGAGTGATAGCACATTTTAAAGTGGTGATACCCAGGTGACAAATAAAAGTGTTTCCTGTTGGGGAACAAGGAAGCAGAAGGTTGTGAGTATCCTTGTCTCAGAATGTCATGTGCTAAAGCAAGAGCTAGTCTGACTCTTGCTATATTGGTAAGAAATACTTTATTCAGGACAGTCACAGCAGGAAGCAAGACCACTGAAGCAGGGAGTGACAGATTGAGCCAAACTGGAAAGACAATGTCAAGTGGAAATTTATAGTCATAGAGGTTGGGAGGGAGTGAATGGGTTTGAAAGTAATCACTAAGAAGGGTATATTTAATGGAAAAAAGTCTTCTATTGTGACCAAATAGGATTCCTGTTAAAGGCAGGCAGAATGACCTAATGTCTGGCTTGAGATGGTGTGATGGTGTCATTAAGAATTTTGTGAATGATAGAAATCAGATAAGAAAGGATAAGGATTCCCTTTAGTTGACTTAGTAGGTTTCTTGGTTAAGTTGTATTTTGTAGACCCAGCAAGTGTAGAGAACAAAGCCAAGACTTCACATGGAAAAGACTCAAAGGAGCTTGACATAAGTTACATTGGGAGAGACAGCTCATTAGAATATTACAAGGAACACTGGATTGTGTGAGCGTGAAGAAAATGTACTTGCCTTTTATGCTTCCAAACAGCTCTCTGTGTGATTTTTGTGGCTGATCTGTGTCTAGGATCTGTGAGAAACTTGCCTTAAGATGCTTTTCCAAGTCTCTGAAAACTTCCTGTACGTTCAGTTATGTCATTGTACTCTAAGTCACTGTTCTGCAGATTGTTTGCTCAGATCACACATTGTGAGCACCTGGAGAACTTGTAAAGCCATATATGAGAGCGGGGAGCACTTGGATGGCTGAGGGAGGGAGAACCTGGTCTATATAGAACATCCCCAATTCAGGTCTACACAGCAAGACCCCACCCAAACATTAAATATAAACTGAAAGCCATGATTGGTTGATATCTCTGGCCAGTGCCAGCTCATTGTGGGAATCTTTAGTATGAACTTCAAGTGCTGGCAATGATTAGGTCTCACATAACCCAGGATATGACTCAAGCCTGCTATGTACCTGAGATGTACCCTGCTATATGCCCTGAACTCCCGATCCACCTCCTCAGGGCTGGCACATCTGGTAGCACATCTGGCTTAGCGTTGGCAACTTTTGGACTTTCCTGGCTAAGCCGAGGTATAGCCAAGATCCATGGTTTTAACTGCAAATTATGAAGCTGTAGACAAATTATGATGCCCTTTCCCTCTTCTCAAAACAAAAACAATTTATATCCTTGCATCCAGCAAATTCTTAATATTTTCTGCTCTCAGCTACGCAATCAAAATTCTCTTCAGTTTTTTCTTGCAGAAAATCTTGCCCCTGTTTGGGTCTTTCTTCAAGAGAGGTTCTTCATGTCCCTTATTTATCTACACACCTTATAGCAACAAAAAGTCTGACTTATTACTGATAAGGGACAAAAGATGTATTTCCTGGTCCTTGCACAACTTCATTAAATAAACAAGTTGCTGGAATTCACATATCTATTTCCACAGCGTGCATGCACCAGGCCGGTTTTTATTTGAAAGGATGTCTATGAGTAAGGGAGACAAAGATACCTGAGTAAGGCATGGGGTAAGGCCGTATGCAATCTGCCGTTGTTTGGGAGTGAGATAGAGACTTTGTCTAGACAACTTGTACTGTGGAAAATTCCTTGGTCTACTCTGAGGAAGCTGTTAAGCCAGGCTGTGAGAATTCAGCCTGGTGCGTACAAAAGCATTCCTAAGAGTTTCCCTTTCACACCTGTCTGTGATCAACACAGGGAACAAGTCACCTTTTGGGGCATTCTAAAGCTTTTCACAGATCCTTCCCTCGCCTCTACTCACTGTAAACGTTTTGAAACAAATTATTATTAATAAATGATACCTCAATATCAACTTTCTTCTCCTAGTATTCCCAGACAGCCACACAACCAGAAATCAAGTTATTCCTTTACCTGTTGACTCTGCCCAGAGTCTGAAGCAGTTATTGTTAGTCCTATGAATTTCAGAAGTATTTTGAGACAAGTGGTAATCTTGCAGTTCCTTGGGATGACAGATATGTACACATTACTCTGCAGAATTTGGAATCAGCATAAAGCAAAACATACAAGATGTCATATAGAATAGCTACATGAGTGAAATGATCTCGAATGCATAAATTACATCAAAGACAGATGAATGATTGATATGAGAGGCTTATAAGCTTCTTATAGAACGAGTTGTGCAGAGTTCGGAGGCAAGCACACTGGTCTTTCTTTTTTCCTTTAGAACTCCATAGCGTCTCTGTTTTCCTCCTGCTTGTACTTCAATGGCAGAGGCTGTCATGTCAGCATTACTTAGATTATAAACAAGAACCATCATCTGAGGTCAGGCACTTTGCACAGGCCTTTTAGAAGTGACTTGTCACTCGGAGATTAGCCAGAGCTGAGACATTTCCCTGATTCAGGTCACTGTGGGAATTGGGCTGTACTCACGTTAACTGAGGCCTCAAAGGTCACTTGTTAGACCCGATACCTTTTTAAAAATCGATACTTAAGACCGCAGCGTTGGAAGGACCATTGCTTGCCTGAAACCAATAGATGATATGTGAGCGTTTGTTTGCAGAACATCATTCACACTGACATGGCTCTGGAAGTGAGCAGGGCAGTGACGAAGTGGTTAATCATTTGCTCCTTGCCTCATGCGTAGCTGAATGTATCATTACTCATCGGCATCAGTAGGAGCTGTTGAAGGTTTTTTTCTTTTTTTTTTTTTCTTTTTACCTTTTGGACTGGCGGGTTACAAGAAAAGAAAATATAAATGGTGAGTAATGACTAACAGAAGGTACGTGGAGAAATATTGGTGCTGTCGGCCTCTTGTTTTTTTGTTTAACTTTTGCCGGGATTCATTGCCACAGACGAGCATTTGAATGACTTCATGTCGACGGTGTGACAGGTAGCTCAATCCTTCAGAAAAGATGGTGTATTCAGCCATCATTGGGAAGAGAGGCCCCTTGGTCTTGCAAACTTTATATGCCCCATAGAGGGGAACGCCAGGGCCAAGAAGTGGGAGCGAGAGGGTAGGGGAGCAGGGCGGGGGGAGGGTATAGGGGACATTCGGGATAGCATTTGAAATGTAAATGAAGAAAATATCTAATAAAATAATTTTAAAAAGATATGGTTAAGTCACACACAAAAAAAGAAATATTCCTAAAATACTTTGAAGCTATTGGAATGTTCACTATGCATGTCATGTTAAGTAGAAGCTCTCCATCAATCTCGATGTGTGTGTATGTGCTCAGATGTGGAAGGGCACATCTAATCAGCTGAGGAATATTTTATATGTGAGCACTCTAAGGATGCAGATAAGTTTCTCCCTGTTTATTTCCACACAGTTAAAATTGTGTTTAAATTTATCTCAGTTACATTTTAGGAAATCGGATGTATTCATTCTGAAAGGGAGAATCTTCCATATTCTTGGTATCATCAGACCAGATTTCTTCTGATCCCAGTGACAAATCTTACCCTCCCAAGGTCCCAGTGGGGAGAACTATTCTATCATTGTATCTTCTGGCAAATCCAGAAACTTTGGATTTATCTCCTCCTACAAATAAGTCACTTTTCTTGCCTTTTTATCCCATGGACAGTTCTTCACCCACTATCTGCTATTCTGCCTTGGTTAATTATCCAAGTGTATCTCTAGCAGTCAGTCTGCATTATCCCAATCAGTGAGGATAATACATGGAACATTATGCATTAATCAGGTCCTATCTTTGTTAGCAAACCAACATCCACGTGTTTGCACATAATTCCTGAGCATCTTAGCCAAGAGTCCTTTGTCCACTGTCTATGAGTCACGTGTTTGTTTTTCCAATCTCCATTGTTGTTCTCTATTTTTCAAGGCACTATATTTCTTCCTGGGTTCTAACTCAACAGAGTCATACTATTTCATACAAAACCCTCAGGGGATATCTAGAACACATTTTCGTGGGTAGAGACATCATAAGTAAAAGTGACTGGCTTGTGATTCCTGACTGGCAATGATATTTCAGAAGTTTGGCCCACGATGAGTCTTTTAAAACCCTGTCTGGTATGTAGGAGACTCCACATCGTGAGAGACCGGGTCTCGAGTTAATTGTTAATTATCCATCCAACCTCACATCTTATCAGGCCATGACTGTTTGCTGTTCAAACAGAAGATTGTCGTTGTGTTTACTAGTAAATCCAAATTCCTTCTCAGTTACTATTAAACATAAGTTGTGTTGTGTATAATTTTACTCTTATCTTTGTAAGAGAGAAAATAAAAAATAAATTAGTGTGCTAATATTAAGTGATACTGTTGCTGTCTGGGAGTAACATAGAGGGGCTTCTCCTTTGCAATTTTTTTTTCTCAGGCTCAGATTTAGAGAGCCTGGAGAGATGGCTCAGAGCTTCAGATACCATACTGCTCTTACAGAGGTCATGCCTCTTACCCATGTCTGCAAGCCCAGCTCTTGGATGTCTCACAGCTTGGGCCTCCAGGGGCACCTGAACTCATGTGCATACATATACCCACATATACACAGACATATAATTAAACATGAAAGATCAATCTTAAAAACAAAATCATGGTGTTAGGTAACTGAGTACTCTATTTTACATATTTGAATATTAACTTTCTTAGTCCAACATTTAATCTTGGGAGCCAACTGGGAGTGATTCTTCTATTTTTATTTTTAATTATTTCTTTTACTTTTGAGATTATAGTACAATTACAGTACTAAACATAAAATTGTTATGAAGATGTACTAACCTCTAAACCGATTCCTGTTTTTTTTGTTCTGTTTTGTTTTTTTGTTTTTTTTTAATTCATTACTTTTTTTGGTCAAAATTTCGGGCTAAAATGCATTTAGACTTCTGTTCTGTGTTTTTACTCCTGTATTTTATTCTATGATATTTGTCAAAAACAAAATAAAAATTAAAAATGAACACGTGTGATTACATTACTCTGTTTCTTCAGGAACGAATTGTAGCATTACACGTCGATTTAATGTATTTTTATTTAAAGTTGGATTCACTTTGAGGAAGACAAATAGGCATTTGGGATTTGTCAAATATTGTCTGCTCGATTTTGTAAATTACTGATGTAAGAAATTGTGAGATTATTGGTCAATAGCCAGACTGAAAGTGGGTTTCATTTGATATCAATGAGAACTTCTGCTTTGATTTCCCCAGCCTCATATTTGGCCCCTTTCCCCAATGTCCAGACAGACTTAAACTTTGTCTTCTTCAATTGATCCAGGCCTCACCTAGCATATGTCTTTTGAGCTCCAACAAGTAGAAAAATCAGAGACAGAGACCTTCCATGCTGTGAGCCAACAGGGCTTCAGAAAGGACTCCCTCCCCTTCTCCCTCACTAGTGTGACTTGTCCCAACTGCATAAGTGTTATTGTGTATTTTATATTCCACTGGTAGATTTATCTTATAATTCTTTAACAGCTGTAAGCCTAAACATTTGCAGGGCTTTATATTTGCATATGCTTGAATAAAATCGTCATAAAAACAATTTAACATTGAGAAAAGGTATTCTCGTCAGAAAGAAGACAGAAAACCAACTAAATCAGCCCCAAACCTGATCTCAGAGTCAATTTCTCATCCTCTACCTCAGAAAACAAAGCAAAACCAACCAACCAAACAAAAAGCAAGCAAGCAAACCAATCTCTTATCCTCAGACTAGAAAATCTCAGAAAACTGGTCCCAAGTAGTGTCTTCCATCAGTTTCTGTTTCTTTGTCTCTCCCTCCCTCTTATCTGCCTTTCTCTTGATCTTCAGCAGAACTGACTGTGTTTAAGAGCATCTTCGCTGATTCCACAGATCTTATCAATATATCCATTTCTGTGTGTCTCCTCAGCCCACCGACATCACTGGCCACTCTCCTGCTCCTGACTTCTCACATTGTTGGGTGGCTTTCCCGCCCACCTTCTGGGCTACACTGTCTTTTGCAGGTTTATTTCCCTCTATGTGGGCACCGAGGGCTGGCAATTCTATGAAACTCCGTCCTTTGTTCCCCGAGTTTCCGTATATCCTTCTTAGGGTTATTCCATCCACATCCGTAGTTTAAGTAACCAGCTGTAAAACAGGGACGCTGAAGCTGGTATTTTTATCTTAGGATTTTTGCTTAGCTCCAATTTTGTACATCCATATTGTGCTCAGTTAAAAAGTTTCATTTTAGATGTTTTAAATATGCCTGCAACTCAACATGTCTAAAACTGTACCCATGGCCTTCTGTCCCAAACTTGTTGCTTCTAAGTTTCCCGTTACAATAATAAGTCTACCTGCGACTAACCTTCACTGTCACTCAGCCCAACCCTGTGTTCTGCTCTAGCTATAGGACCTCGCTTGTCATTCTTTGAATAAACCAGGATAGCCATTATTATGTGATTTCTGCAATTGTTCGTCCCTGTGGCTGGAATGGTTTCTCTCTGTGTCTGCTGTGGAGCGTAACAGGTGCGTGACCATCTTAATTAGAGCAGCGTGGTTATTCTGATATTTCCTCACAGAAGTTAGTAGGGTAGGTCCTCAGACGCTCCCTTGAGATCTGCTAGCCGTGCCATCTCCTCCTTCCCTGCTAGCTGTGTGATTCTTTCCTGCTGTACTGGGTCTAATGGTCTCAGGGGGTTCTAGAGTGTGGAAGGTTAACTGAAGAGGGAAGTCTACATCTGCACGGCTCTGCGGACCCATCACCCACGGTAGAATAAGACATTTTTTTTGATGCAGCTCTTTCAGGGTCCCAGAAGCTCTTATTACTCCTATTACTTAGAGGAGAGTTACTACACTCCTCTAAGAAGCTTATCCATGCTCCTTTAAAGAGGTCCAGTGAATTTATTGGCTCACCAGGTTGAGCATGGATGGACTGATGATTTCAGTCTATTACTGGTTCCCTATCTGTGGTGAGTAGGTAATTATTTGTGTTTCCCGAGGAAGAGCTTCCCTCCCTCATTTTCAGTGGAGTATAATCAATATATACAACTGAACCATACAGAACATCATTGATTCAGTGCAGGGAACCTGGATAGAGGATAATCAACATACACAGCTGAACGATATATAGAACATTATTGACTCAATACAGGATTGAGTTCCACTCTTGAAAACTTGGCATCAGAGGAAGTCAGATTAAAAGGTGTGGTAACAGCAAGGAATTTCAGTATGTTTGTAGTTTTGTTGGAACAATAAAATTTATATTGGTTGTTGGTTGGGGTTTCCTGCCATCCTCCACAGCAGTGATTTATCCTTGATGCAAAAAAATAAATAAATAAATAAATAAACATAGAGATATCTGTTCTTTGTTTATCGCTTATTTCAAACATTTCTGCTTCCTCACAGAAACTTGCCTACTTCTCTCTAAGAGAGTAGCTCAACCATCTGTTACTCTCCGTCACATTGTTACTTTTTTGCTTCTGTTCTTGTAAATAGCTGTTGTGCTATGGTTTATAGATGTTGTCTCTGAAAAACTACAGTCTAAACTCCTCAGAAGAAGTGCCCTTATTTGTGTTGATTGTAATGGTTGAAAATGGTGGCGTCTACATCCTAGAAATGCAGCTTTGCTTATTAGCTCCCAAATTCAGTCACTTCTATTTTTTTTTTTCCCATAGCATTACCCTTGTCTCAGCTACCCTCATCACCAGCTCACAATAGCTCACTAACTGCATCCATTTAGTTACCCTCCGGTGCACATATTTTCCACTCTGCAACTAGAGTAGCGCTTTTATGGAGGCAAATCTGATAATGGTTCTTTATTCCTTAAAACACATTCAAGCATTTCCCATTGTTCTAAAGATAATGACCAGAATCTTTGAGGTGAGCTATAAAACCACGCATGATCTTCCCCATCTCTTAGAGCTTTGTCCCTTGCTTCTCCTGGCTAACGACTTTGATATTCTCCAAGTTTTTCAAGCACACCCTTTCCTCCTCACCTTGAGTCCTCCACATGTTCCTGTGGCTGGTGTGGTAAGTCAGCGGTGCTCCCTCCCTGCTCTAGAATTTATAAGGTTCATTTCCTCACACTTTTCAAATTTTAATGTAAAATTCATTTAGTATGTGTCTGACACCTAGCTGTGTGTTAGCATGAATGATATTGCACTTGGCACTCTGGGATTATACCTTGGTGCACACTCTATTGCTTCCCAAGTAAGTAGCCAAGTTGGCTTTTAATTCTAATGTTCTTATAATTTGTCTACATACACATTTATCTATTTATTGAATTTTTTTCCCTAAACCCCTTCTACTAAACAGTGAGTTTCATGTTGTCTGGATTTGTGGCTCAGATAAATGTATGATACCAAACTCCAAGCACTTTGCATGCTGACTATTGCATGCACTAAACTTTATTTCTAACTTGAAGAATTTATCATATTTGTCTATCAAATATTTGATAGACAAAATTTGTCTATTTGATATCAGTCAGACATCCCCAACGATAATTATTTTCTGCTTAAAATCTGAAGTATCCACTTGCGTACACCTAACTTGAGCTTTGTATTATGAAACTCTTTCTGCAATGATCTGAATTTCATCTTTGTGCATAATCTCTCTAGTTACATTTAATAGGAATCTTGCTTATGCTTTTGTTTACAAAATCCTCTGATGAAATTGCAGTGTTGATCAAATATAAGCCTGATTGAACGGGGCTCAGTGGTTTTTGCCATAAGCATTTAAGTTAATCTGTTGGCACGAAGAGGATGCATTTCTTTCTATTTGGCAAGAAATTAATTCATTTCAGCCATGGAAGCTGGCAGTTTTCAAAATAGTATCCTGGTGACTGGTGCAAGCCAATGCAGGTTTCCAAGGCCTTTCTCAAGCCAGTGGCACACTCTACACACTGAGAATCTGGCTAGATGTATGTCAAGAGAAACCAATGCATGCTATAAACCATGATTGATTTAACTCAATAGTGGTTTGAATTGTGCTCCGTGAAATGTTGACATTAGTGGAGATCGGATGAAAGGTAGGACAACAACCAGGATTTTCAATCAGCTTGTAGCCTTGTTGCAGCAGTAAAATTTACACACATTTTGATTGGGTCTTTCTGCCATCATCCAGTCGAGTGATTTATTCTTGACTTGTACCATGATGTGATTCCCTGTCCCAAATCCCCCATCTGGAAGAGCTCCGTCTTTCTTGGGTCATGCAATTTTCAAACCTTGGATTTCAATCTCACTGTCTTGTTGTGGCTGGGTATAGGCTAGCTGGTCCTCAAGGTGCCTCTTCATCCTTACAATTCATTTTCTTTGTAGACCTGTCATTTCTGTTTCTGAACCATCTTCATCTTCTTACTCAATGAAGGTATAGAAATTACTTTGTGAGGCTAAGCCAGTGGGATGTCATTTAAGAAGGTAAGGAAAAAAATGTGAATTTGGGGGCTATGTAAGAAAATAGATGTCCTTGAATTGTGACAGCCTCAAGTTCATTTTCAGGTATTTGTATCTTTCTAATGAAAAATAATTCACTAATTCATGCTTAAGTTGGACATTCCTAATGGTAGCAAGCTTTTCCTAAGTATGCTGAAATCTACCCTTCAATGTGATTGCCAACATTTCTTCCGTGTAGTTTATTATTTGGGGGATACCTTAGATCCTCTCAAGATCTGAAAATCAATGGGTATGTCCATTGTTTCTGCATGTAGTCCTTACATAACTGGTGTTCATAATCCCTAAAAAGAATATGTGGGCATAGATAGAATGCAGTACTATAGAGTTGAGTTTAAGAAACTTTTTAGAAAGAACGCTTGTCTTCTCATGTGTGGATTTAGTTTTACCCAAGAGATTATTATATTCTGATTAATATGATATTGTAGGGAAAGTAGATTTCAACATACCTTCCTTTAATGCAACAAAGTCTTTCTGGATGGAGAGATCACCCTATCTAGGAACCTAAACCCAATAGACTGTATAAATTATAGGCATCTCTGGAAATAATTAGTTGCTATGTTTCCATTTTAGTTACCACAAAGCTAATTAAGCCAATGTTTCACAGTTAGGAGATCTTTAATAGACTTACAATTAGAGGAACTGTATGGGGGCTCTTGCATTGAGGTAAAAATCTGAAAAATCAAGTTTACTGTTATCTCCAACACAGAACTTTCTTAAGATTTTCTGGCTCAGAATATACTTGCAGTGATAAATTTAGACTTTGAATAACTGTTTAACATAGGAGAGACCCTGCTGAAAATTAGGTCACTTTATGCATCAAAACTTTAAGAAAATCAATATAGCATTTCTGCATATTTCCTCTAAGTGAAAATGTAGCTCATCTCCTAAAAGAGACATCAAAGAAGTAAAATATGATTTCCTTTGTGCCCTGCATGCTCCCAGGAATTAAGGATTATATCTCCTTTCCTTTAGCATTTGATAAAAATCTCCCAAGTAACTGCTAAGAACAGACATGATAAGAACTAGTTAAAACAGAGTATTAAATTGATAAAAACCCACCTAGCTGTTCTGCTCACCACCTGCCTTGAAATTATAGCTGTTAATATGATTATTCTAATCCAGACACAAGAAGAAGAGACTATAGTCACAAAGCATGCGGTTCTCTGTCAATAGAGATTAATGCTACGTATGGAACAGGGGACCGGAAGCTTTCATTTTGTCCTATCAGACCCTGGATATAGGGGCCATCTACATATACTTACATGGAACAACACAGGAAGCATCTCTATAGGTTTTCTGTGGCAATACCATGGACTTATTTTCAAAGAGCTCTTCAAGATACATATTTCCTTAGCTCTTTATACAACTTTGAGTCATACATGCCTATGCCATCTATTTTAGTAACACACTTTTGGACACATTGAAGTGCTTTTCTTTAATGTGTAGTACCACCTTTATTCAAGCTTTGGTAGTGATATGCTGACTGTCAAGTGCAGTGGGTGTGTTCATGCCAATCTATTATTGGAAATGAGGCTGCGACACTGTCATCTGCTGTTTGCATGCGTCCATAATGCATCTTCCCAAGGTCTTTCCTTGTCATTCATTCTGTAAATGCTGTGTTTCATGCTGGCACACCCTGTGGTGATTTTACTCATTTAATATCTCTTCCCCCCTCCCCTTCTCTCCCTGTCTTATCAATAAAATTGATTTCAAAACATAATCTTGGTAAATGTGGTCACTTCTTTATCCACTTGAAATTAGTTCTGAATGGTGAACTATAATCAGGTCTAGGAGCTCATTGGCCTGTGTGAGGTAGTTGACTCTGTCCAAACACTACATAAGGAAGTGTAGACCAGGATATTACTATGAAGACATGCACTTATTACGTATGCCCATACAATGCCTGGAGATGGGCCCACAATGATTGTGATGGAAGCCTCTAATATGTATAAAGAGAAAGAAGGATTCTGGACAGAGCACTTTCCCTTACTTTTGTCTTGATCTTCCTCCCTCTGGATTCTTGTTATGTAAAAAGGAGCTCCTATTTGCCTCAGCCACAATAATGTTCCCCATCATCATCATTTCAAAACTTTGTTGTTTTTAATTTGTTTACAAGTCATGCTTTAACTATTAGTCAATGCCTCTCATTACAGACATAAACCATGGTGTTGTAACTATAAATTATCACTGAACATAACCTAGAAACATCAGGAAGGGTTAGTGAACATTCTTTAAATGTAAAATTGGCTCATCATTATAGGCTCAATTGACTTGGTCCAAGTCAGGACATCTTTGTTTGATGCCCTTTACACCAAAAAGCAGTCACAGAGCCTATGGGAAGCCAGTTTCTATAATACTGAACATGAAAGTAGCTCTGTGTAGACAATGTGACCAATTCTTAGTAGATTTTCTTCTCTGGCATTACAGATACACAGGTGAAGAGATGAGGGAGTCCAGATGGGTGGTGTGAGAGACTGGCCAAAGATGAGTGGTGGTGTCAATTACTAAGCAAGCAACTGGAAAGAAAGGCAAGTGTTGTAAGAAGTCCACTCAGTCTCCTCCATTGCTGGTGGGATTACAAGCTGGTACAACCACTCTGCGAATCAGTTTGGCAGTTCCTCAGTAAATTGAACATAGTATTATCTGAGGACCCAGCTATACCCCTCCTGGGAAAATACCCAGAAGATGTTCCAACATGTAATAAGGACACATGCTCCACTATGTTCATAGCAGTCTTATTTATACTAGCCAGAAGCTAGAAAGAACCCAGATGTCCCTCAACAGAAGAATGGATTACAGAAAATGTGGTACATTTACACAATGGAGTACTATTCAGATATTAAAAACTATGAATTTATGAAGTTCTTAGGCAAATGGATGGAACTAGAAAATATCATTCTGAGTAAGGTAACCCAATCACAAAAGAACACACATTGTATGCACTCACTGATAAATGGATATTAGCCCAGAATTTCTGAATACCCAAGATATAATTCACAGACCACATGAAGCTCAAGAACAAGGAAGACCAAAGTGTGAATACTTTAGTCTTTCTTAGAAGGGGGATCAAAATACCCGTGGGAGGAGATACATAGACAAAGTTTGAAGCAGAAACTGAGGGAAAGGCCATCCAAGGACTGACACACCTGGGGATCCCTCTTATATACAGTCACCAAACCCAAACACTATTGTGGATGCCAACAATTGCTTGCTGACAGGAGCCTGATATAGCTGTCTCCTGAGAGGCTCTGCCAGTGCCTGAAAAATACAAAGGTAGATGCTCATAGCCATCCATTGGACTGAGCACAGGGTCCCCAATGGAGGAGCTAGAGAAAGAACTGAAGGAGCTGAAGAGGTTTGTAGCCCCATAGAAGAAACAACAATATGAACCAACCAGTACCCTCAGAGCTCCAAGGGACTAAACCACCGACCAAAGAGTACACATGGAGGGACTCAAGGCTCCAGCCACATATACAGCAGAGGATGGCCATGTGGGATATCAGTGATAGGAGAGGCCCTTGGTCTTGTGAAGGCTTGATGCCCCAGTGTTGGGGAATGCCAGGACAGGGAAGTGGGTGGATTAGTGAGCAGTGGGGAGGGAGAATGGGATAGGAGGTTTTGGAGGGGAAATGAGTAAAGGGGATAAAATTTAAATTGTAAATAAAGAAAATATCTTATAATAATAATAATAATAATAATAATAATAATAATAATAATAATAATAGTGTCAACTTAACTTTCTATTTTCCCCCGTTTTTCTTCTCTTCTTCTCTTCCCCTCATAACAGTAATCCCATTATGTTCTCCAAGATAGGTTTAGTTTTATTTTAAAATTAATGCCCAGCCGTATATCTCTGCTTCCTAGCAGTCCATCAGAGGTAAATATCGAACTGTGACTTACTGGTTCTTCTAGTGTTTGCACCACTAGACTCCTGCTCTGTGTCTTTCCCCTTAGTGACTTACACAGGATGGGAACATTTGCCTTTCTTTGAGGCTTATGCTCCTTTTAGCCTTCACATGTATCCATGCACATGTAGTCTTTGCCCGTCCTCCCCCGCACTTCCTTAGTGCTCTGGGTAACTCTGTTTGATGCAAGCTATGTAAACAAGCATAAGTTCACAACTTAATTGAAAACTAGGGGCCATGAGTGGTAGAACATAATATCATTCCAGCACTTAGGAGGCAGAGCCAGGAGGATCAGAACTTCAAGGTCCTCCCCAGCTACAAAGGAACTTGAAGGCCAGATTGGGCTACATGAGAACCACGTGAAAACAGAATTAAAATGATAAAGAAAAAGGAAAGAAATCAAAGGAATTACTAAGCTGTGCACATGGAGTTCTGTGAGGTTGAATTGGGTCAGTACATGGATTTAGCACAACCCAGATACAGCTCTTCAATACATGTAACACATATCCACCACTATTATTATTAACAGCATCTCTCCATTATTCTTCAATAAATCTGAGACTTAGATGTGTTTCCTGGATTCCTATACCATAAAAATATCGTTATTTTTCAATATGCTATTTTCAGCAGAACCACAACAATTGGGGTTGACTTTGGGTTTTGTTACTAACTCGATGGGTTTGTGCAAGTTGACAAACTCCCTGTGTCTTGTTATCTACTTCGGTGAAATAGGGATAATATGCAATCTGTTTCCCAGTATTATTATAAAAGAAAAAGGACTTAATATATATCAAGCTCCCAAGTTTGTGCCTGAATTACTGTAAAGTTCTATAGAAATATCGGCTATGCTAATTACATTTTTACATAGTGTCACTAAGGCAACAGAGGCCTCCCGGAGGCAGGGGTTTCGACATTGATGGTTTGCAAATTTCCGGCACTTAATGCTAGGTAGCTAGTTAGATGCTAGCATGATTAGAGGACACCAGGGCCAGACCTCTCTCTCTCTCAATTATCAGTTCTAGAACTAAGACCTGGAACTACAAGACTCTAATTGCCCGATAGAGGTACTAGAGCTGAGTCAAGTCTTTGGCCCTGAGAGGAAGTATGACATCCTGAGCTGTCCAGAAGGTCACTGACTGATAACCATCTAAGTCTTCTTAGATCTCTCCCTGTGTGGGAGCACTATACAGCAGTGAGCTTTCTTATAACAAAGGAAGTTGTTGTCCGCTCAAAGAAGAGCCAGTACTAACAGGTCAATCAATCACCAGAAAACAAAACAAAACAAAACAAAACAAAACAAAACAAAACAAAACAAAACAAAACAAAAAACATGCTTCAAAAAAGCTATCTGTCCCAGACACTTAGAAATAATTTGTGTGTCTAAAACATATATGGACACAATTGTCTCTCTCACACCCTGAGTGTATACTGTAATGGTCTCCTGGCCACTGTCTCTTTCTCATTCTTTGAGGATATCCACTTTGGTCTGCAATATACTCTGCCTGTCTTCTACTCTACACTCTGTTACGTCTCATCTGAAGTCTTTTGATGGAGATCACAGGAAGAGGTCAGGCAGGCAATGGGGGTGTGTGTCAGAGAGAGATTCCAGTGGTACTTGCTGCAGACGTCACCACTGCAGCTCACGTACAACAAATCTTTCCTGAATGACAGATGAAATTTTTTCATCCTGTTCCATTAAAGAATGAATTTAAAAGTCAAAGCTGCTGATGTATTTTTTTCCTTAACCACTCCTGAATATACTTCCCAGAGAGAATGAGAACATTGGCCTTCAGTGGTTTTAGCACTCTTCTGATAGGATTTTCGTTATTCCTGTCAGACTTGATAAGGGCCACAATAAACAGAGAAAATACTAAACTGCTGACACATGAAATGCCCCATTAGAAATTCTGATGCTTCTGCTATTTCCACTCCCATGGTTCCTGGCTGTAGTGTGTAGATTTATTTAAGGGCAACTTAGGCCATGAACATTTTTATTCTGAGTGACAAATGGCAGTGAGCCTCTGCTTTTTACGTTTCTCACTCACTGCCCAGGAATGGGCGAAGGGTTTGTTGTGCTAGCTTCGATTTGTTTGCCGTGTGTGTGTACACGAGTAAGTGTGACATTAAGTGTTGTGATATATGTACAAGTCTAGGCAGGTGTGTGAGCAGAGTGCGGAGCAGAACACCAATGCCCTCTATTGTTCTCCTCTTTATTTACCCTAAGGAGGACTCAGAGCAAGGCTGGCAACCATCAAGTCCCAGTGGTTCCTTTATCTCCACCCTTCAGATTATTGGGGTTGTAGGCATGTCCACAAGTGACGTTGGTCTCAGATGCGGGTATTGGGATTTGAACTCAGGTCTGAATACCTGGACAGCAAGTGATCTCATCCACTAAGCCATCCTTGCCTGCCCCAATTTCGTTTGTTTGTGAGTGATTAGGTGACAGGTTCCCTGGGTTCTTTTTCGGGCCACATACCTAATACTCAACGTTGGTCTTGTGTAAACCATCTCATCAGTCAGTCGAAGAATTTTATCAGTAGTGTATCAACTCACTTTTATAATTTTGAAAGATCTGGAGTTCATGGGATGGAAATTTGGAAGGGCTGAGAGACATATAGAGGATCAATAGCTCAGGGGAACAAAAATTCAGTCCAAGAACCCAAACGCAAGCAGTTGCGTGGATGGAGAGAAAAGGAGGTCTTGCAGAGGAATGCTATCATTTCCATACTTAACCTTTGTATTGACTAGTGGTGATGGAGGATATTCACTGAGTTCCCATGTATCTAGATTAGATTATTGGATACAGAGTAGAGCTTTTGATTAGTGAAGAAAGGAGAGAAGAAATCTATTTTGTTTAGAAACGTAATCATCTGTTTCTGGAGGTGAGATATCTGTGTGTGGCATGATGGATGCAGCTGGCAGGCCGCAGTTACAAAGCTCTGGAACCCAGGAGGGAGGTCACGGCTATAAATGTAGATTTAGGAGTCATCATTGCACAAGTACTCATGGACACCATTCCTCTGGGCGACATGAGAGGCAACGCATTTACAGACAGAATAAGCAGAGAATGAGCTGTAATTTACTACAATGGCACACTGGTCTGCTTCTTAGAAGATGAGACAGAGAGGATAGGAGATTCTTGGGAGACTTTGAGAAACTTCAAACGGGAAGCTCATGCTTATGATCATGGGGGAAAAGTGTCCTTTCTTGAGGCCCTTGAAAACTGGATTTGATGATTTATATTTATATTTATATGGCTGATTCAGCAGAGCAAGTAAGTATCAAGCAAACATGCGAACATATTCTTAGTGGCTGATAACCTCCACTCACACTTTTTAATTCTTAGAAGCTGTATATGGGATGGTCCTGTGTAGTACTCATGTTTTAATGCAAAATATATTTAAGATAACTAGCCAGTGTGTGTGAGATTGCATGTTTTTGCATGTGCATGAACTTGTGGTACGTGTGTGTGTGTGTGTGTGTGTGTGTGTGTGTGTGTGTGTGTGTTGTGTGAAGTAACTACAGATACCTTGCAGAATCTATTACAAGAAAATCAGACCCAGTTTTCAGGAGAGGGAGAATTTCTAGGAAAGTGTCAACTATAGAGGAAATATAGCCAAGATATAGATCAAAAATTCTAGAAAAAGGCCCTGGTTTAGAAACTGAAGAATTTATAACTATTTAAAACCAGTCTGAAGTAATATTATGGTTGTTAAACCTAATGATGTCATTTTGTATTTTACACACATGGAACTTTATTTTGAGAAATTAGATTTTCCTGTATTTCATAAAAATACGTGTTGATTAAAGGAAAAGATGTTCTTTATCATGAATAGATTAAAAACCACGGTCACTAGCTGATGTGCTTCTGTTTTCTGCTTGACATACTTAGAGTCAGTAAAAGAAAACAAAATTAAGGAAATAAATGAAATAGTATTTGAAATAATGACTAGAATAAGAAATAATAATGACATGAGATGTAAGACATGATTGCTAAGAAAACTTCAAAGGAGGTCGAAAAAAATTAGGATATGGAGACTTTCTAAGCATGTCGCTATGACAAAGGCGAGATTTGGTCTTTAATTTCTTAGGGAATTTCAGCTGGGCCTGAGACTTAAACTGACATTAAACATATTAGCAGAATAAAAATAGACAAATTTATCTAGTGTAAGTTCTGTGTGACATGGGATATTGGAGCCATCGTAAGGACATGAAGGCCCAACAAAGCAACAAATCTAAACGCTCGAACCTGAACCGAACAAAGAGCGTGGCAAGAGCAACCTCCATGGGAAGGACAACACCAGCTAACAGTAATTTCAACAAGATCTATTTGCTCAGAATTCTCCAGGTCCCCCATCTCCATTTCCCCTTCCTGAATGACACTCTCCTCTGGGTAGACTTAACCTCTTGCTCTCAAGTTAAAAAAAAAAAGAAAAAAGAAAAAAGAAAAAAGGAAGGAAGGAAGGAAGGAAGGAAGGAAGGAAGGGAGAGTTTAGAATCAGGGTGCTCCTTTTGTGCCTGTGCCTCTCTCCCTATGCCTGAAAATCCTCCCTCCCTCCCTTCCTCTCCCCCTCTTCCTATTTCCTGTGGGAGCACATGTACATGCATGTGTGTGTATGTATGTGTGTGTGCTCGTGTGTGTGTGTGTGTGTGTTCATTAATGAATTCCGATGTTAGACTGGCATGATACGGGGTAGACTATTCTGTCATCTTTTACTATCATAAGGTAACCCGAACCGTTTAGCCACTAAGACACAATTGGCTATGCTTGTGCTCTCATTGACAGGCTTGACCCCTGGCTGACAGCCCGTGAATACAGAGGGCTCCTCTGGGTTTCTAGGAATCCCTGCATTTCACCACGGGGGGAAGAGATGCTGTGGTCTTAACCAGTCGGGCTCTTTTTGTGGCTTCATTGTGAATTCAGCAAAGTCCACCTCAGTCTTCACCTCCTTTATAGTGTTCTGAAGGGACACCATGACCAAAGCAATTTATGAAAGATGGCGTTTAATTACAGGCTTGCTTACAGTTTCAGAGAGTGAATCTACTGACACCATGGCAGGGAACATGGCCTCAGACAGGCAGGCATGTTGCTGAAGCTGTAGCTGAGCATTTATATATGTTGTGACAACAATCATAAGACAGAGAGAGAGAGAGCGCGCGTGCTAACATGGGATTTAATACTAAACCTAGCCACTGATATACATTCTCCAACAAGGCCATACCTTCTAATGTTCTCCTAACAGTTTCACCAACTGGGGACCAAATATTCAAATATGTGAATCTATAGAGATCACTCTTAGATTTCCACAGCTGCATGAACAGAGTCCCCATGGGAAGTTGGTCCCATGGTGACATGTGATCACATTCCCATGGGAGCCAGCAGCATGGGTCAGATATGAAAGGGTTACATA
This sequence comes from Mus pahari, assembly GCF_900095145.1. Lineage (NCBI taxonomy): Eukaryota > Metazoa > Chordata > Mammalia > Rodentia > Muridae > Mus > Mus pahari. The sequence continues at coordinate 59,811,013 of NC_034600.1, forward strand.
CTCAGCTTGTAAAACTCAGGGCACTGTGGCCATTTTGATATTCATGAACGATGAATGGGTTTGCTTCTAAATGCTTAATCTCATTTTTTCAGCAGTCAGTAAGAGGAGGAAATGTCTGTTTTGCTTTAAACATGAGCTTTTAAATAATTTTTAAAAAATCTTAAGTTGTTCAAGAGGATTTTTACTAGATCCACAGATGAAATACATATGAAAAGGGTATCATATTTATATTGAGATTTCCCCTTTTTCCTTATTGTAGTTTTTTAACCTTACCTCATGATTTTTAGTAAGAAAGTAGTGTTGTCATTTTTTTTCTTTTACATAAGCCCTCTTTATAGCAAATCAGAAAGTTGGGCCACTTTAGAGGATTCTGTTAATGTAATAGATCATATCAGGAAGCTGTTTTGTAAGTTGCTTATCAGTAAAAAAAAAATGCTTTAAAAGTATGCTTATTTTAAATCAAATTAAACTAACTGCTTCCCCAACCAGAAATCCACTTCTGCAAAACATTTATTCTTGCAGGGTATATAGCATTCTTTTACAATTTATGATGTCATTTGTCTTTTTTTTTTTCTTGAAAAAATCAGAACATTGTACTGTGTGTGCCTCTGAAATTGTTTCTATAGTCACAAAACAGCAGGGGTGCATGACTACTTCATGGAAGAATTCTTCAGTTGTCATGTCATAGCTGCTTAATTTAGACAAAGTAATACTGTGTCACTGTGGCGCCTTAGCGAAGATAAATCACACTTTGTTATGTTGTGTAGTTAGAATTATACATTCTTACAGGGTGGGGAAAGATTTACAAATGAGGTAGTTCTAAAGCTGAATTTGTAGGAAAAAAAAAACTTAACTGAGATTAATGGAGGAAAAATAACTGGTGTTTAAATACATTTTTTTGGTTTTTTGTTTGTTTGTTTGTTTGTAAAATATTTAACCTAGAGAAATTTTGGATAATTTTAGAGAAATTGTCCTCTATCCAAAGTGAGGCTTAGAGGCTACAAACAAGTTAATTATTCACTAAAACCATACCTGTTGATTGGAAAGAAAATGCAGGTTTTCTAGAAAGAAGTCTTGATCTTCGTTAGATGAATTTTAAAATAGTTTTCTCTGCTTTTATTATTCCAAAATATAGAAATGGAATTTCTCTTGGACATGACAGGGGTAGCAGGCTTTACCTGGATTGTGCTTTGGTGAATGGTCTGTGCACACACTATCTGGGAAGTATGATGGTTTCAAAATATCTTTCACTGGATTGACCACTGTATTAGATTCCCTAATAGCATACAGAGCAATGGATAAGTTAATTACACTTAGGAATATGTAGGAAGTTGATTAGTGTTCCTCAAATCCCCTAAAGTTCTTAAATATTTGTTAGGATTTCATGAACTTATTTGTATAGTGTTTTCAATAAGTGTTACAATAATTTATTAAATTTCAAATATGTTTTTTTCCATACAATATAATCTGATTATGATTTTTGTCTCTCTTCCCCTTCCAGTTCCTCCCCAGGTCCACTAAGGTCTGGACCTACCCTCTTTATGCCTTTCATTAGAAAACAAACAGGCATCTAAGGGCTAATAATAAAATTAAATATGAGGTAACAAGATAAAACAAAACCAGATCAGAATAGGATAAAACAAACAGAAGGGAAAGCACCCAAGAAAAAGGCACGAGGAACAGATGTGGACGCAGAGACACACTGTTCACACATGCAGGAGTTTCATAAAAGCACAAAACCTATAGGGTAAAAATAAAATAAAATGAAAGTAGAATTACAATTTAAAAAATGAGCAAAGGAACCTACGTAGTTTGTTTCTGTCGCCGTCTGTCTCTGGGCGTGTGGTTTATCTTAAGAGAAGTTTGTCTCCCCAGTGAGACTTCCTTGGGGAAACACAGTTTTCATTTGCAAGTGGTTATCAATTGGGGATGACATATGGGTTAAGGATGAGGGCATGCGTTCAGTTTTCGGTTCGGCTCTTGGACTCCATTTGGTACAGACCCACACAGGTTCTGCCCATGTTGCCTTGGTCTCTGTGAGATCATCTGTTCCCCAGTGCTGCTGCGTTTTAGAAGGCCTTGCTTCCTTGGGACCATCCATCGCCTCTGCACTCTTTCTGCTCTCTCTTTTGGGGGTTCCCTGAGCTCTGCGGGGTGGGATTTGATGGAGACACCCTATTCAGGGCTGAGTGTTCCAAGATCTCACTGTGTATCCGCTGGCTGTGGGCTCTTTAATGCAGGAGGAAGCTTCTCTGGTGATGGCTGAGCACAGCAAAGAACTCTGAGCGGAGTGGAAGGTCAGCAGGAGTCCTTTTATTGCCACGTTCCTCTCCTAGAACCTCACTCAGTATTTGGTTTTCCCCTAGGTTCCTGGGCTATCTAGTCTCATGTTCTTTGTCACCCAAGCACTGTTGGGTATGGAGTGGACCTTATTAAAATCTGATATTGCCGGACATGGTGGCACACGCCTTTAATCCCAGCACTGGGAGGCAGAGGCAGGTCGATTTCTGAGTTCGAGGCCAGCCTGGTCTACAGAGTGAGTTCCAGGACAGCCAAGGCTACAGAGAAACCCTGTCTTGAAAAACCAAAAAAAAAA
>NC_034600.1:59814563-59841970 GCF_900095145.1 Mus pahari
CTCCCTCCCTCCCTCCCTCCCTCCGTCCCTTCTTTCCTTCCTTTCTTTTTTTAACAAAAGGAAATGTATTTCAAAAACATAAGGCAACATTTACATATAAACAAGAGAGTAAACAGGTGTCTTGTGGAAGAAAAATAAGATTTATGGCATGAAGATTTTCTTTCAATTTTCATTTCTTTTTTTAAAGGTGGAATAATATTCCATTGTGTAAATGTACCACGTTTTCTTTATTCATTCATCCACTGACTGACATAAAGGTTGTTTCCAGTCTCTGGCTATTATGAATACAGCAGCAATGATCAGGTTATGAGACAGTCTCTCTGTAGTGGGAAAAAGCATTCTTTGCGTATATGTGCAAGGATGGTGTAGGGGATCCTGAGGTAAACTGGTTCTCATCTTCCTGAGGAACCACCACATTGACTTCTGGTGTGGCTATGATAGTTTGACCTCTCACCAGCGATGGATGGGTGTTTTCCTTACCCCACATCCTTGCAGCATGAGCTGTGATTTGTTTTATTGATCTTTGCTATTCTGACAGGTGCAAATTTCAAAGTAGTTTTGATTTGCATTTCTCTGATGACTAAGAATGTCGAACTTTTCTTTAACTGTTCTCAGCCACCTGAGATTTTCTTCATTTGAGAATTCTTAGATTTGTACCATGTTTTTATAAATGCTTTATTTTCTTGATATCTATGTCTTTTTAAAAAATTTACTGTTTTAGTTCTTTACATATTTTTGAAGTTGGCTCTCTATTGATTGGCCAATTGATTATTTTCCATTCTGTAGACTGTTGCTTTATCTGAACCATAATACAATAATGTCCTTTGCCATGCTTTTCAGTTTCATGATGTCCAATTTATCAATTCTTGATCTTAGTGTCTGGGTTCTAGGTGTTCTGTTCAGAAAGTCTTTTCCCATGCCAATGGTTTCAAGGCTATTCCTGCTTTCTCTTCCATCAGGCTTAGTATCTTGTTTCATTTTGAGGACTTGGGTCCATTTGGAGTTGAATTCTGTGTAGGATGATAAGTATGGGTGTATTTGGATTTTTCTGTATATAGACATCCAGTTTGAATTTATTAAATGGAAATTTATTATTTATTCATTGAAGATACTGTTTTTATTTCAAGTGTGTATTTCTGACTTCTTTATAAAAATTCAGGTGTCTGGATCTTCAGTTTTATCCCATTGATCAACATGTCTGCTTTGTGACAACAACATGCAGTTTTTTTTTAATTGTTTTATCTTTTGTGTGGGGATTTTATTTTTGTTTTTGGTGTGTGTGTTTGTTTGTGTGTGTGTTTCTATGCAAAGCTGAAAAGGGTTCTTTCAAGATTTGTGAAGAATTATGTTGGAATTTTGATGAGGATTGCATTTTATATAGAGAATACATTAGGTAGGATGGTCAGTGTACTTTATTAATCTTACCAATCCATGAGCATGGGAGATCTGTGATCAGATATCTTCAATTTTTCTTCAATTTCTTAAAGTGGGTTTTTTTTTTTTAAAAAAACAAAAAACAAAAAATAAAAACAAACCAAAAAACAAACAACAACAGCAAAAAAACCATGCTCTTGCTTGGTTAGTTACCTCAAAATATTTTATATTTTTTGAGGTTATTGTGGAAGGTACTGCCTCCTTGATTTCTCTCTCATTCCATTTGACATTTGTATATAGGAGGGCTACTGATTTTTGTGAGTTAATTGTGTATTTAGCTACTTTGTTGAAAGTTTTTTTCATTGGCTGTTAGAGTTTCCTGTTGTTATTTATGCTTACTATCATATCACCTGCAATTACAGATACTTGAACTCTTCCCTTTCCATCTGTATCCCCTGATCTCCTTCAGTTGTCTTATTGTTCTAGCTAAGACTGCAAGGATTATATTGAACAGGTATGGAGAGAGTGCACAACTTAGTCTTGTTCCTGATTTTTAGTGGAATTGCTTTGAGTTTCACTGTAAGTTGATGTTAGTGATTGGCTTGCTGAAAATTGTCTTTATTATGTGGAGATAGTTCCCCTGTATCTGTAATCTCTCCAGGACTTATATCATGAAGAGCTGTTAGATTTTGTCAAAGACCTTTCTTCATCTAATGAGATGATCAGGTGGTCTTTTCACTCAATTTATGTATAAGTTCGACTACAATTATTAACTTATGTATGTTAAACCATCTCTGCATCTTTGAGATGAAGCATACTTGTTCATTGTGGATGATCTTTTTGATGCATTCTTGGATTCAGTTTGCAAAAACTGGTCTGTAATTTTTTTTTGTAGATTTTTATGTGGTTTGGATATCAGAGTAAATGTGGCATCATAATCAAATTGGGCAATATTCTTCCTGGTTTTATATTGTGGAATCATTTAAGAAGCATTTGCATTAACTTTTCTTTGAAAGTCTGGTAAAATTCCATGTCTCAATTGACCCTGGACTTTTTTTGGTTGATAACTTTAATTATTGCTTCTATTTCGCTAGGGGTTATATGTTACTTAACGGATCTTGATTTAATATTGGTAGGTAGTATATATTGAAAAAATTATAAATTTCCTTTAGATTCTCTAATTTATTGCAATATTAGTTTTTAAAGTATATCCTTAGGATTCTCTGGAATTTTTTGGTGTCTGTTATTGTGTCCCCCTTTTCTATTCTGTTTAAAAATTTAGCTCTTTACTTTCTGCCTTTTAGTTAATTTGAGGAAGACTCCCCCCCCCCCTTATTGTAACCATTCCCAAAGAGCCAAGTCTTTGTTTCACTGATAGTTTGTATTTTCTTAAGTTTCTATGTTATTGATTTTAGCCCTGAATTTAATTATATCTTGCCATCTATTTCTTTAGGTTGGATATTTTTTATTACGGATCCTTTAGGTGTGCTGGTACATTACTAATATGAGATCTCTCCATATTTCTTTAACATAGCCTCTTAGTGTTATGAACTTGCCTCTTCGAATGGCCTTCCTTCCTCTCCATAGGTTTGGGTATACTGTACTCTCATTTCCAATCAATTCTAGGAATTTATTATTAGTTTGGTCTTGGCCGGTCTTTCGTTCAGCAGTGATTGCTCACCTTTCATGAGGATGTAAACGTTCTGTTGTTTCTCTTGTTGACACACAGACTTAATCTCTGGTGGTAAGATAGGATGCAGGATGTCACTTTAATCTTCTTCTGTCTGTTGAGACTGACTTGCATCAGAGTACGTGGTCAATGTTGGAGACGGTTGCATGAGGTGCTGAAAAGAAGGTATATTATACTTTACATTTCGGTGAAATGTTCTCTAAATATCTTTTAGGGTACGTTTGGTTTATGATATTAATTAATTCCTCTATTTCTGTTTAGTTTTTGCCTGTATGACCTGTCTATTGGCAAAAATGGGTTTATCAAAGTCACCCAGTATCAATGTGTGAGGGTAAATGCGTGAGGTAAGCTGTAGCAATGGTTCTTTTATGAGTCTGGGTCCTCTTGTGTTTGGTGCATAGATGTTAAGAATTGTAGTGCCCTCTTGTAGGGTTTTCCCTTTGGTGACTATGTAGTACCCTTCCCTATCTCTTCTGGTTAGTTTTTGGTTCGAAGTATGTTACAATAAAATTTGATTTCTGGTTCTTCATGGGTTTTCCTTCTGACTCTCGAACACGAATTCACTTTATTCCATGCTATAAAGACCGAGCTTTAGTGAGCTGAGCTGAAGGGGCTGAGGTTATAGTCAGAAATTTGCTGAGGAAGGCATAAACAATGGATGAAAAATACATCAGCTAGTTCAAGGTTACTTCTCATGGAAGATAGAACAAGGAAAACAAAATAAGAGATAACAGATTGCCCCCAGCCCCAGGCTGCTTTTCACTAAGAATTAAAGGAATCTAAGGCTTAAGGATTAACACAGAGAAACTTCACAGTCTGTTGAGTGGCTTTGGAATGCTTGTTTAGTTCTCATTCCTGTTTCTCAGAAGGTTGAGCAATTGTTTTGATGTGTGGTGACTTGGAGGTTGTTTTTTATCGGATGGGCTGGGGTTCAGTTCAAGTGCTTACTTCAAAACAATAATTAAACATTAATTAATTAATTAATTAAAACATTAATTAATTAAATTAAATTAAATTAATTAATTAAATTAATTAAATTAATTAAATTAATTAAAACATTTCCTTTGGCATCTTTTTTTTTTCTCCTTTTTTCTTTTTGAGAGTCTTGCTATGGTAGAGTTGACTGCTGTAGAATTTGTCGTGCATATCAGGCTGGCCTGGAACTTCGGAGCAGGCTCCTGCCTCTGCCTCTTTTGTGCTTGGTGGTACAGTTTTGTGACACTGTGCCCAGGTGGCCTCACGAGTTGGTAGATTGGTTAGGCCTGTTTCCCAGAGCCCTAATGGGCTTATTGTTGCCTGAGTATACTAATTGTACAGAATACGAGGTTCCAATTATGATACATGTGTGTAATGCACTTTGATTGTATTCATCCCACTTGTACTTTTTTGTTCTCTGTCTCCCCCAAGTAGCTCAGGCTTTCATGTCTTTTGTGTTTAAATTACATTCTCAATATGAGAGAAAACAGGATACTCGTCTCTCCGGGTCTTGCTTATTTCACTTAACATGGTAATCCCTGATTCTGTCCATTTTGCTTCAAAAAGACGTTTCATTTTTCTTTATGGCGGAATAAGCATCATTTGTGTATATGCATGACATTATAAAAATCTGTTCACCCCCTTGATGGACATCTAGGCTGATTCTTCAACTTGGCTGCCATGAGCGGTGCTGAAAAAAAAAAAACCAAAAAACCCATGGGCATGCAGGAATCTCTGTTGCGTGCTGACTTAGAACTCCTGGAGGAGTTTCATCAAAGCACGGACAACATGCTTGCTTGTGTACTTTCTTTAATTTCCAATGTATTATTTATTCTTTTGAACATACATTTCAAAGGAGGAAGTATGTGTTCCAGATGCTAGGGCTCTTGTTACAGAAACACAAGGATGTCATCAAAGATTTACCTGCAGGGCTCGGGTTATAAATTCAACATTTGATGCCCAGGAGCCTGTCAAGGTTAAATCTACCCTTCTGTGGCAAAACGATGTGAAGTGTTCTGAAAAGAGAGGCAATACCAACTGGTGGTGTACACCCCCCCCCCCATTTGCCAGTCTAGTTTGTTTGGAGCTGCCTGCTGAAAGCAGTTAGATGGAGATTCAGTCCTAAGGTAATTTAGTTGGCTTCATTAGTGTAAGTTTGGGCTAAATGTCAAGTTGAATACATGTATAAAAATATACTTTTTAAAAAAAATGTGAAAATGGAATTAAATTGGTTGTATGTACGGAAGTTATTCGGAAGGAGTAATTTTGTGGAGTTGAGAAAGTATATCTTAGGTGAAATATATAAATACCAAGATGCCATTGCCACATCATGCTATAAATAGCCATAGCAAAACTCTGAATAATGAAGTTATCCATTTACCTCTTAAAAGTAATCCTCCTTTTCAGTCCAGGTTATGAGAATTGGACTCTCTCTTAGCCCAGAGACATTATTACACAAGAAAGAGGAAAAGATTAGGGGGCAATGCTTCTCAGTAGAGGCCTCTCCAAGCTGAATTTTAAGTGCTGTTTCTGATGTAAGTCTCCTGTTTTTCATTAAAGGGAAGTATTAAGGAAGTACCCTGAGCATAATAGCTGCTCACACAGCGCCTTTGCCTTTCTTGGGGTATTCTTAGTGGTCTGCCTTTTTTTTTTTTTTTTTTTTTTTCAGAGCCTTGTGTCTGGTAGTGGAGTAGGACTGTCGCAGATGGTGGAGAAACACATTCAGTGGAAGTTGCTGCCATGAGCAATATGGTTTAATCCTGGACACAATGCCATCATTGTGTTGGAAGCATTCATTCATTTGCGGATGCATTCATTTGCAAATTACCCACTGTTCATGTCCCCCTTTCAAGCTAAGACTATGTCATTCCAGGAAGGTCAGCACATCCATGACCCAGTAGATTCTTTAAAAGCCTCCCTTACTCTCCTTTTGCCTTCCCCTTTTCATTTCCTCCTCAAGGTTGTAAGTGCAACAGCCTCGTGCAGATTTTGAATGTAATTCCCCAACTAAACATGCCTGTAAATTTTCCCTGCAAATACTTCATTGCATATTCGTTTGAGGGTGAATTGAAATTAGTGAAGTTAACCATTCATTGATGGAGCAATCCCACGAGGTAGAAAGTCTTAAGTTGGTTACGTGTGATTTGCTAAAACAAATTATGAAAGGAGCGGAGATAAAGCACATTTAAAAAGGCAACTATTTTATTTGGTGGTTGGAGTAGTTGACCTATTCTTGGCGTGTATAGATAGGGACTATGATATAGAAAAAATAGTGTGAAATGATAAGTTCCCTCTAAAATTGGTGCTTAGTGGCCAAGATGGGTATGCTTCCTGTTGTGTGCGAATGGAAGATGAATTTACATAAATGGAGGTCATCTCTCCATCCCAGTCCCCTGCCTCTCTATCCTAATTTCAGAGTCATTAAAATTCCTTATCTATAGATTTTTAGTTTTATCATCCTACATTTTGAATATTATTCAAGATCCAAGTTTTCAGCATTTTTGTAATACTAGACAGCCGCCTATTTCCAGTGCATGTGACATCAATAATATTGAGGCATTATAGTTTCCATTACGCATTAGCTACCTTTCTTATTGTTGGGAAAAAATAAGTGACAGAGGAAGAGAGAAAAGGCTTTCCAGAGGTTAACTTTTGTCAACTTGATGGGATTTGAACTCACATAGGAGACACACAAGGAGGGATTCTATGAGGACTCCTGCAGGTTTCCAAAGAGGTTCAACTGAGGCAGAATGACCCAACCTGAATGTGGGTACACAGTCCCATTGGCAAGGGCTCCTACTCCGTATGGAGTCAACAGAAGGTAAGCTGAGCTGAACCCTGGCATTCATCTCTGCCTGCTTCCATCTCCTTACTCTTCCTGTCTCCCCTAATCTGAGGTCAATTCTTACTGTTTCCTTGTTTTTCATAACACATCTAGGTTGGGAGAATAGTAATCAGGTGTTTTGTAGAATGAACCCTACTTAATGAGTAAGACGTTTTTCACGATTAGCCTGGGCCTGTGGGATTCTCAGAGGGTGTGAAGAGCCTTGTTAGCATGCATTTCTAGAAGTTTCATGCTATCAGCTTCTATCTGCATGGACTTAACACTAGTAATATCAATATCCACTGATTGTTTAAATTGTGCTTTCGAAGTTTCTTCATTGAAAAGTATCTCTATTTGAGGGGAGATGTTGAATTCTCAATTTCTCTCTCTCTCTCTCTCTCTCTCTCTCTCTCTCTCTCTCTCTCTCTCTCTCTCTGAACCAAGGCTCAATCATTTCAGGTTAGTTCATTTTGTTATGTATTAGTTAAGCAATCAAGTTAAGATCGTGGTCCTAAACATGGGCTCTAATCCAATATAATTGGTATCCTTCCAAGAGGAAGAAACATTTAAGTGCAACATCTGAAGACACAGGGATTCAGGGGAGACCGCCATGTGCTCACGGAGGCAGCAGTTGAAGTGACATAGCTACATACTGAGAGCTGGCAGTTGTCCTAGAACATTAGAAGGGGCAGAGAAGGTGCTTTCTGCCACCACTTTGTCAGTTGTTCATCAGCCAAGAGCAGGTAGCCAAGGACATCTCAGCAACTTGGGCGAAGCATCCTGTAACTCAGGTCTGTAACTCCAGGAGAAGCATCCCTTCACTCAGGACTGTCTTGAAAACCATCAAATAATTCTGTTCACAGCCAGGAATAAAAATCTTCTTATTTGTGATCAGGCAAAGAATTAAATTCTAATAACCACTTAAAAACGGTACTTCAAGGGGGGGTTGGGTGTGGCTCAGGGGGAGAGCACTTGGCAAGCATATACAAGGCTCTGGATTCAAACATTAGAACAAGCCCACTCCATCTCAAAAAAAAGGTCAACTATAGTTCCAACTGCAGTGCTTTCCCCTCTAGAAGGAAGGGAAAAAAAAACAGGAGGGCAATTCGAGATGGTTTTGTGTAGAGCTACCGAATAAGCTGTAGGTTCACTCGTGTCCACAGAGTTAGCACCAGTTCAGTGCTGTTTGAGAAAGTTGGTAAGTTTTAGTTTTCACAGGACTCCCTCTCTTCCCTCCTTTCTTTCATCCCTCTCCCCTGACGTTTTGTTTGCTAGCGTTCTCATTTTATTTTATTTAAAAAAGACACACACACACACACACACACACACACACACATTTTAAATATACATTAAGTCTGGTTGTATGAAAGAAAAAGAAGACAACTGAAGAGCCTTCTTTTTTGCTACTTTGTTTGCAGCAATAAAGGCTATTATTTGAAATTCTTGAGCATTTCATTAAATTTACTTTAAAATTTAATTATGTGAAATCAGTGCATGAGAGCTTGTCTAATCATCATGGCTTAGAAGATGATCCCTTAAGAGTTGCACATTCAGGGGAGCTGGGAGCTTGCCTTACCACTATATACTTAATGCAGGCCCGTTCTTTTTATACATGTAGCATTTATTGGAAAAATTCCAAAACCTTATGAATATGTATGATATAAGTTGTTCATCTATCTTAGCAGCCAACAAGTGTTTCTTAGTTCACAACATTGGCCATTCATTACTTTTAAAAATGTATGTAACTGAAGGTTTCCTTCAGACCTGCAGCCAGAGGCTTCAGTCTCTGTTGCCTTTAACACTTAGATATTTTTAAAAAAACAGGCATACACACAAACATAACCAGAGAATATACATCACACACACACACACACACACACACACACACACACACACACACACACACATATACAAATATAAATCTTCCTGCATAAAGTGTCTGTGTTTAAACATTTCATGTGTCTTTACATGACTGTTCCTGCATTTATAAATTTTTTAGTCATGTTCTTCAGTACCTTTCTCATTATCATTTATCAACTTGGTCCCCAAGTCTCATTAATGAGTTTGTATTAGGCACAGGGAAGCTTGAGAGAGTGAGACAGACAGACTGTGACACTAAGATCTCTGAGAGAATTGAACAGTTTTCCCCTTTTATCGTTTGGCATTAGGTTTTCGGGAGATTTACTAAAGTAAGCAAGTATGATACCTTTTGTGTTATTAAGTGATAGGGCTCAGGTAGTTTGGCATTGGCTGAATGAGTGGGACCTTTGACCTGTCTCTTACAAAGTAGACCCTGACTTGTGCGTGACGACCTTTCCTTTCGTCTACAGGAAAGACAGGCCTTATTTCCAGAGCAGATAGAGGACACAGGAAATCCAAAGAGATTGCTAACTTTTCCATTTTATCACTATAGTTTTTTTTTTTTTTGTTATTATTTTTTATTCGTTAACCTTTTTAAACAGTCCAGTCTTTATCCCCCTCCAGGTCTGCCTTCTGGCTGTTCCTCCTCCCATTCCTCCTCTCCCATCTCCAAGAGGATGTCCTGATCCCCCACCCCCACCCCACCAGACCTCTCCACTCCCTGGGGCCTCAAGTTTCTTGAGGGTTAGGTGCATCTTTTCTCACTGAGTCAAGACCTGGGTATGTGTCAGGGGCCTCATATCAGCTGATGTATGTTGCCTGGTTGGTTGGTGGCTCAGTGTCTGAGAGATCCCAGGGTTCCAGGTTAGTTGAGACTGCTGGTCTTCCTATGGGGTCACCCTCCTCCTCCTCAGCTTCTTCCAGCTTTTCCCTAATTCAACTGCTGGGGTCCCCGGTTTCTGTCCATTGGTTTGGTGTAAATATCTGCATCTGACTCCTTCAGCTGCTTGTTGGGTCTTTCAGAGGGCAGTCATGTTAGACTGCCATTGGTTTTTTTTGTCCAATCATGCTTCCACCTACCTGTGCAGTCATCATCTGAAATCATAAGAATACACAGGCTTTCTTCTTTCATTAGTTCTTCATTCTGACCATTTCCCTGCTATTCAAAATTCATTAAATAAGTCTGCTCTTGTCTTGTTTATTTGTGTTTTATTTTTCTTCCTCTTCCTCTTCCTCTTTTTCTTCTTCTTCCTCCTCCTCCTCCTCTCTGTCTCTCTCTCTGTGTGTCTCTCTCTGTGTGTCTCTCTCTGTGTGTCTCTCTCTGTGTGTCTCTCTCTGTGTGTCTCTCTCTGTGTCTCTGTCTCTGCCTTTCTCTGTCTCTCTCTCTCTCTGTCTGTCTGTCTCTCTCTGTCTCTCTGTCTGTCTCTGTCTCTGTCTCTGTCTCTGTCTCTGTCTCTGTCTCTCTCTCTCTCTCTCACACACACACACACACTTTTAACCAAGGTAATTGCTGAGGGAATATTCAGAAAGTTCATTCAGTGAGATGCTGACCACATGTTTGCTAGAGGGGGTACCTGGGTTCTTAAGATAATTAAATGTATCATTTGGTACAAGAAGTCATCTGGTAGAACTTAACTGCCCCAAGCCCAGGAATAATTAGAGGAGTCAAGCTCTAAGATGTCACTTATTTAAAAATCACTTTCTCCTGTAGCTTAATCTGCTCGTTTTCCCTAAGCTTTATATCCATGTTAGCTGCTTTTGTCTCAGTGTGAACCCATATTCAATGTGATGATTTATGGAGAAGAATCATTTATTTTTGCTCACTGTTTCAAAGGTGTCATTTTACCACATTAGGAAGTGGGTAGACGATCACATTTATGATGGCAAGAAAGCAAAGAAAGGAAGGGCCCGTGGTAAGACACTCATGGGACCCAGTTCCCACCTTTCACTGCCAACCAATAATATCAATGTATTATAAATCCATCAGTGAATTCATCATTCAATTTAACCATTTCTCAGAACACCAGCACAAGCATATACAGAGGTATGCTTTACTAATTTCTCAGGCGTTGCCTAACCTGATCATAGAAAATCAAAGCTGACCACCATAAGTCTACACTTTGTCAAGCTGTAAAATTTAATAAAATGAGAACATGTAAAGTGTTCATAAAATATGGACTCAATGGAGGGACCTTAGATGAAATGTCCAACAGGTGAGAGAGGGAACTTGCAGTGTCCACCTCCAGTAAAAAGATAGGGCATCAAGTGGACGGACAGGGTTGCCATCCCACTGTCAAAAACTCTGACCCAGAATTGTCTCCGTCTAAAAGAACTGCAAGGACAGAAATAGAGAAGAGACTGAGGGAAAGGTGGACCAGTAACCTGCCCAACTTGGGACCCATCTCAAGGGGAAGCTGCACGACCTGACACTAATACTGATGCCATGTTGTGTTTACAGACAGGAGCTAGCATGGCTGTCCTCTGAGAGGCCCAACAAGCAGCTGACCGAGACAGATGCAGATACTTGCACCCAATCATTGGACTGAAGTCAGGGACCCTAGGGTTCAATTACGGAAAGGCTGGAAGAAGCTGAGGAGGTGGGCAACCCTGTAGGAAGACCAGCAGTCTCAACTCACCCGAACCCCTGAGATCTTTCAGACACTGAGCCACGAACCAGGCAGCATACAAGGGCTGGTCTGAGGCCCCCTGACACATATATAGCAGAGGACTGCCTGGTCTGGCCTTGACCTCAGTCTGGCCTAACCTTTGAGAAGAGACTTGAGGCCTTAAGGAGTGGAGAGGCCTGGCCGGTTGGGGGGACTTCCTCTTGGAGACAAGGGGGAGGAAGAATGGAATGGGGAATTGTAGGAGGGGGGACCGAGAGGAAGACAATGGCTAGACTATAAAATAATAATAATAATGATAATTATAAAATATCCACCCAATTTGTACTGCTCTAAAGATGTTAGCTGTATTATTTTTACTAACAGCATGCTTCTTATGATTCTACAACAAAGGAATAATTGTGTAAAGGTATCACCGTCTTTGCTGGAACTCTTCCTCTTATATGGAATTTCCTATTTCAAATTCTAGGCATATCATTCTTACTGTGTCCAAAAATATGTTTTGAACCTCACAAATTCTGCATAGAAAGCCTACTTCTTCTCCAAACTTCAAACCTTATATATATTTATTTGGCGCCTGCACACTTCATTTTATATATTTGTTTATGTATCTTATTTATGGAATCTTCTGAATATTTCTATCACTTTAATCTTATTCTGCCTTGAAGTAATTGATATTCTCTACCTTAAATTAGAGAGATGACAAAAGAATTACTTTGTCAGATGTTATAATAATATTAAATCAAATTAAACCTGATAGATTTAGTGTATCAGTTCTAGGACATTATATCACATTTCTCAAAAAAATATTTTGTTTATCTGGGACAAGACTCACTATGAAACTCTGGTTGCCCCGGATGTTTTTACCATTTTGCCTCAACTACTAAGTGCTGGGTTTATAGGCATACAATATCACAACCAGATTTTTTGAATTGTATATGTTTACATATAATTATATACAAATATATATTTAGTTATATTTGTAATAGATATATAACAGATATGAAGCATATAGAGTTTGTTATATTTTTTATATATATACATGTATGCACACATACACACACACACACACACATATATATATACACATATATATATATACACATATATACACATATATGACTTATACTTCTACCAAACTGGAATAATTGATTTTATATATTTCTATAGATCTCCCCAGTGCTTTGTGTAATGGTATAGTTATGTACTTTTTTTTTTTTCTTAGTATCCTCATTTATTTTCTTTCTAAATTCAAATAAAGAAATGGATTAGGTAGACCATTTGTAAAGTAATCTAAGTAAATTTACTAATTTATAAAGTTACTTTTGAATCCAAAATTTATTTTCTTAATACATAGCACGTATACAAATGAGATAAATATTGGGACTCCATGGGGATTCAGAACAAGGCATGATGTTTGTTTTCATTGTGTAAAACCATGTGAATTCACATGGTCCTTCACACATTATTTTGAGCTTAAGGAAGTGTCTTAGGGTTTCTATTCCTTCACAAACATCATGACCAAGAAGCAAGTTGGGGAGGAAAGGGTTTATTCAGCTTACACTTCCACATTGCTTGCTGTTCATTACCAAAGGAAGTCAGGACTGGAACTCAAGCAGGTCAAGGAGCAGGAGCTGATATAGAGGCCATGGAGGGATATTATTTACTTGCTTCCCCTGGTTTGCTCAGCTTGCTTTCTTATAGAACCCAAGACTACCAGCCAAGGGATGGTACCACCCACAGTGGGTCCTCCCACCCTTGATCACTAATTGAGAAAATGCCTTACAGCTGGATCTCATAGAGGCATTTCCCCAAGGGAGGTTCCTTTCTCTCTGATAACTCCAGCTTGTGTCACAGTGACATACAAAACCTGCCAGTATAGGTAGTATAGAGAGAAAACACATCTA
Organism: Mus pahari; assembly: GCF_900095145.1. Lineage (NCBI taxonomy): Eukaryota > Metazoa > Chordata > Mammalia > Rodentia > Muridae > Mus > Mus pahari. The sequence continues at coordinate 59,827,818 of NC_034600.1, forward strand.
CTAGGGAGGATATTTTATTTTGATCTTTTCCAGGTTAGTGATATGATATGTGTGAAATAACTTTCACAATGCTGGGTAGAGCCAGCAAGCTTCAGGCCTCAGTCAGCCTCACGCTACAGTACTTCTGAATGATGAAGCTGGCTGAATGATGAAGGTTCGGTATACTAAGTGCATCTGTAGCATTTTGTTTTTTTGTTTTTTGTTTTTGTTTTTTTGCGACTCATGTCAGGTTTATCAGGACATAACCGTATTGGAGGTTGAATAGCATCTGATACCCATTTGGTGGGAAGATAGATCATTTACAGTAGGAAAGTACTGTTAAGTCTGCATGGAGTGTATGGTGGCTGGAAGAGGAGAAGGAAGACGTGGAAAGCTAGTTTGAGGCCAGATGTCAGTGTCCTGTGTGATGGTCTGGTTTGTTCTGAAGGCCCACATGAAACTGCTGAAAAGTCTACAAGAGACCAAAAACCGGAGTCAAGGGAAATAAGATGAGATGAACTGTAAAAGCATCTAACCTCTAACTCTTCTGTAAACATGCAAAAGAAGCATTACTGTGAAAGAGAAGGTTTGCTTATCTGCTGGCATGCCTGTTTCCTAAGCTGGAGGTTTCTGTTCATGTGAGGATTTTTCAGTCTCTCTCAATCCAGGCATTCCTGCCTGGTGAATGACCCCAGGGCGAAAGCTCTACAAACCAATTTCAATGCTCAGGAGAGAGACTGCTTCTCGGGGTTCAGTGGCATCTTATTTCAATTAACATCTTCCTTAATTAGAAAGAAATACGGAGGAACAGAAGGCATGCTTTCAATTTTCACCCCTTACTTAGCTTTCAGTTTATTTGTTACATAAGATGACACATATGGAAAGTCAATGTAAGAAAAATATAAGTGTTAGGTCAGAGAGATAGTTGGTGCTAATTTTGTGCACTTCCAAGGTTGTTCAAGATTCAGTGTTTTTCTTTGTAGAAACTGTATAGTACTTAAGAAGCTATTTTTGTGAACACTTTATTCAGGGCTGTTATGGACAACACTCTAGTTACAGCAATAGTACGCCCAGAAATTAGGTTTCTAATTCAATTTCCAATAGGAAAATCAAGCCCTGAAGAGAGTAAAATAATGAAGCAAGAAGCACTTCACCAGACAGAGTGATCCAACAGACCCCGCGCTGTCAGGTGATGTGTTAACTTACCTGTGCGGATGCTTTTCGTATACAATCAGAGGGTATTATTTCAGCCAAAGTGAAGCCTCAGATTTGACTCTCCCATCCCACTCTCTGATCCTTTTGGAAATCAATCACTTGACTTTAACTACACAGCTCATCTGATAGAAAGTCAAAGGCAAAAAACAGTGCTTCCTAAACTTAGGGATAATTTGTAACCAAAAAACCCAAAATATCTTGTATAAAAACAGAAAATAAAAGGCATGTGGAAAGGGATGGATTTTTTTTTTTTTTTTTTTTTAAAACTACAATGAAGTTACCTCTATATAATTATGTCCTGAGCAGAGTCGGTAGGTAACAGAGAAAAGCTCTACCACAAGAATTGCTGGCATTAAACACAGACACACTGAGATAGGAATCCCTAATCCAGGGCTTTAACATCATCTTCCTTTAATTAAAAGGGAGAAACACTTTTATTTAATTTCAGTAGAAACTGTGAAATGCCTTCATCAAGTCCTACACACAGAACTAAGACCAGAATCAATGGATTCTGGGTTTTCCTCTTTTTTTTTTTTTAGGTTAATAAAAATGACTTCCATTTGTTGCATAGTTTACTTTCTGAATGCCTCACATAAATTACCTAGCATATTCTGTAGGATATTCTGTGGTTAATTCCATCACATCCATCTTACTAGGTAGGAAATTTGTAGCTAAACACGCCGAGGTGTTCTCCAAGTTATAGGCAGTTAAATGAGAGCATTTGAATCCTAATTAATGTAACTCCAACATCTGAACTATTTTCTACAACATTTTAATGACCATCATGTCAGAGCTTAGTGTGTTCTGCGGGTATGATATTTTAAATTCTTCCTTAAACCAACCCTGGCAATGGGCTTTGGGTGCCTGTTCACAGGTAGCTTATTAATTGGGACCTTTTAGTACTAACCTCTGAAGTTCATGGGCATAACATCACCTCGATACAAACTGATGGTGGAAAAGTTCAATTTGTTCAGTCTGTAAATGTGATGTGCTCTTTCAGATCCCTAATTTGATAAATGTAACTGTGCTTAGAAATGAAACAAAACTGTAAATGAGAAGAATTAGTCTTTGCAACCTACTCCCTGGCATGCCCCTTTAAAACATACTTTTCTTTGTTCTTCACAAAGTAGTGGCTTTGTGAAGGTAATAGCCCCTTTTATTTGGGACAATCTTTGGGTATTCAGCCATTCAGCCATTTAGCATTCAAATGACACTTGCTCCCTCAGTTTAGAGAAATAGTCTTCTGACTGAGATCTCCTAAGTTTCAAGTAGGAAGACCTGCCTTGTATTCTCCCATCCCCTTCCGAACCTTTCAGAGGGTCTAGTCATTTCATAAGTCTGAATCATCTCTCTGTAGCTCCCCTCCTGCCTTGAATAGCAACGAGTGCCAGGGGCTGCTTCCTGGCTTTGTCCTGTCAATTTCTAATTTAGGAAATGGGATGCGGCGGACTCCTTGGACTATTTATACATAGCATCCAAGGTTTTTACACCTTTAAACCCTTGGGGACCTTCAAGAAAAACTCCACATTTCTGTGTCACTTTCTGCTCTGATTCAAGGCCATCAGACTTACAGCTAATTTGCATTTTAGACGTTTATGTGAGCAGATGCCATGCATTTGGAGGGATACTGGATGACAACATAAAGCACGATATGTCTACTCTGTGTACAATTAGTGGGGATTCCAGCTCATTACTCATTATGCCCCTTTATACTTTAGATTTTCAAAGTAAATAATCGACACCTTTGTTTTTGGTCCAAATTGTAAAACGAAAAGCATTCTTTAACCAAAAGGAAACTTTTCTTTTCTTTTTTTTATGTAATAAGATTATTAAGTGACTTGGACTAAAAATACTTTTCTAGCTCAGTATTTTCCTTTACATTTCCACTGTCAAGCAACAGCCTAAGTCTGAAATGATGCAAATTTTATGATTAGGGACAATGACAATACATTACGAAAGAAAACTAGCTGTGTGTTTTCTAATTGACCAATTTCTAAGTGCATTGAACTATTAATCTATTCAGCTTTACAGCACTTTAAGAAGAATATTGTTATTTTTATCCCTTTACAGATACTACTATTTAATGTGAGCAAATGGACAGTGGCAACATGTCTGCCATCTAAGTCTAGAAAAACAGGCAAAGAAATGAAATGATGACCAGCGGTCTCTTCAAGAGAGGCTCTGTCATTCAGTGGCAGTTCCATTTTAAGACTAGCTCTGTCAAGATCTTAGTGGACAAGTTCCTGAAGTTACTTTTAGGGATAAACTTAGCATATTGAATTCTGCATAGAGCAACTCACTTCACGGCAAAGCCCTAACGTGGAGTCCTTTTCTTCATGACACACACAAATTAAAAGAGATTGCATTTGCTTCTGAGCCATACATACTCCAACTTAATTGCTTGCATTTATGTAACAGGTGGTATGAGAGTATTTTAGAAATGATAGCCTAGAGCAATTGAGGTTCATTTGTTTGGCTTTGGGTAAGTATCTTTATTTTTTCCTAATTTCCCCTTGAATTTTAAAAGATCAAGTATAGTTCCACTTTTAATTTTCTACCTATCTGTGTCTATGATGAAACTCAAGCTGTTGCCCCTGAAGCTGGGAGACACAGCTCCGCTTGCCTGTTCTTCTTGTTTGTGCAGATGTGAGACTATTTGGACAATTATCCACTGCTGCTTCCTCTATGGCGTCTTGTGATTTTGATGGACAAAGAGCCTTGTCCAGGTTGTCAGATTCTTCTTGCAAAAGTTTTTTTTTGAAAATAATGTCCTAACCATTTTCTGAGAGTAGGAGGGTGCCTCTTGAGACTATAGATACTGTAAGAGACAGGGAGATTAGTGTCTTTATTTCTTGTGTAAACACTTATTAAATGTCTACCAAAATAAATGGATTGAAGAGCATATAGATACAGATGAAATTAAAATTTATAAATGTTTGATTTTAGCTCTTACTTTGCTCCTGGACTTCAACCCTCAGATACATTATTTAAGTTACTTGGGATTTGGTTTTTATTCTTATTAAGTGAAACTAATAATCTCCTTGCCTTTGAGAACCATAAATGCCATTTAATTTATTGATTTTCACTGATAAATGGTAATGATATTTAGAAGTTAGATGAATAGACTTAGGCTTTGTACCAACTTCTTTCCCCACTCACTTCTAGTTAGAAAAAGATTACTGTCTTTTTTAAGCTAGCTTTCTTGAGTTTACCGTGTAAGGTCTAGGACCCTCACCATACCGTACTTTGGTGCCAGTTCCAGTTCAACCTTTGAGTCTAGGTGGAGCTCGGAGATTTTAGCCTCAACCCCAGCTCACTAAAAAGAGGAGAGAAGAGTCAGCTAAGAATCCAACCCCACACCCTGGCCCCACTCAGTGTTTGTGCCTTATACAGCCTTGCCTAAATATAATATACAAGGTCAGGACAGTAGCCACCAAAGTGTTTCAGAGTTTCAGTTCCTGTATCCTACCATCTTCCTTTTACTTTCCCAAGAGCAGAGGCTTCTGTGGCTTACAGAGTCTCCCTGACTCCAGTCCTGCCCTCCTAGAAAAGGGAGGGTTTGGTTATTTGCTTGCGTATCCCCTCCTTTCAGTCTACCTTTAACAAAACCCCTACCTCTCATTTTTCTACTTTTTCCCTTGTTTCCACTATTCTACCTTCTCTATATTTTCCCCTCATTTATTTCTTAGCTACCACACTAATCATTAATCCCATCGTGTTTTCTCTTTACTTTATTGACTCATACTCACAATAATATCAATGCCCCAAATACTATCGCTGTACAACTTCTGGGCATTTATTTCAAGGACTCTATCCCGTAAAAAAAATATGATATTTACACATAATAAAACTATATTCCAAAGTTAAAAAAGAAGAATAAAATTGTGAGATCTGCAGGATGATAGATATATCTAGAAACTAATTGTGCTGAGTTGGGTAACCCAGGCCTAGAAAGGTAAACACTAGATAGTCCCTTTGTACAAGAATCTTATTCACAAATTTTTAGAATAGTATTCTTATGTTTGGGTAATATGATAGTAAATGCTAGAACAGCACCATTGGAGGGAAAGGACGGGGGTTAAAGGGCCTTGAGGAAAGGGGGAAGGAAGAATGCATCGGACATGAAACTTAAGGAGGATATGATGGGGTGCAAGAGTCTAAGCAGGAACTAGGTGGAAGCTGTAATGGTTTGAATATGCTTGGCCCATGGGAAATAGTACTATTAGGCGGTGTGGCCTTGTTGGAATAGGCATGGCCTTGTTGAAGGAAGTGTGTCACTGTGTAGGTGGGCTTCAAGGTCTCCTAGTGTTCAAGTGCCACTCAGTGCAGAAGAGAGCCTCCTCCTTGATGCTTACAGAGAGGATCTCTTCCTGGCTGCCTTTGGATCCAGATGTAGAACTCTCAGCGTCTTCTCTAGTACCAAGTCTGCCTGGGTAATGCTATGCTTCCCACCATGATGATAATGGACTAAACTTCTGAAACTGAAAGCCAGACCCCATTAAATGTTTTATGTATAAGACCTGCCTTGGTCATGGTGTCTCCTCACAGCAATGAAACCCTAACTAAAAGAGAAACATACTATTTTATAAGCTCACTTAAAAACTTAACCTAAAAACAGCTCATATTTGAATAGAGATGTTCTCTGTGAATGAATAGTGCTTTTCCAAAAAGTCATGGATTATTATGCCTAGACTCTAATGCCAAGTGTAGTGTATCCTCCCATGAGGTGGGAGCTATCTCACTATGAGATGTGAGTTACCTTCTTATGAGATGGAGAGTACTTCATCTATGAGTTGATGGCCATGGAAGCCCAAGAGACAGCACTAATGAACTCAGCAAGTTATAAAAACAAAGACAGACAAAAGAACACAGGTAGTCGAGAAGGGATAGGCTTGGTGGTGATTGGGAAGGGCTTGAAAGGGAGGCAACAAGGATTAGACTTCATCAAAATTTATATCTGTGCATTAAATCCTCAAAGAGAAAAAAAAATAACAGCTGGCATGTATTAAACATTCTTCTAAATAAAACCCTATAGGACCTCCTGAGCATTCCGTGAGAGCACTGGGGTTGTTACTATTTGCAGACAACTGTAACAGAGTCAGGGAAACAGTTATTTGCTAAATTATAGATACCTGGTAAATTTCAGAGCTGAGATCCCAGCCCAGGATGTCGAAATACTGAGCTCACACTCTCTACATATTCACTGTATTTTGTCCCAGGAGAATTTATTTGTGACTGTATAATCTCATAAACTGATTATACAATGAGATCTGCCAGTCAGAGCCATCCACAGTAGGGGCTGCACTATAACTCTTTGCTTAGGGAAGTTGGTCCTGCTGACTACTGTACTTTGCTGACTGATAACTTCAAATTGAAATTCAGTGATGTGTGGATGAGTTCCTTCAAGGGTACTCTGTGTGACACAGATGAGTGGGAGAAGAAGAAAAACACAGAGGTGAGCATGTGGAGGATTTTGAAGAGTGCGCTGATGAGCCTGCATCGTGGAGTCTGTTGGGAACTTGGTCCCTCAACCAGTCCAAGGAAAGTGTGTGTCAAGCCCTAAGAGAAATTTAAAGAGTTGTTTTTAACCCCCTGATAAGATGTCACTGCTGCCCTGAGATGACTGGAGGTATGGGTCAGTGGTTTAACAGACGCAGCCCTTTTCTGAATCATGGGTGACATTCAGCCATATGAAGGTTGGCTTGGGCAACTAGAAGAGACCACAGATGCTGCCAGACACCCAATAAATAAAGCCATCTCCTATCTTCGTGCCCAAAGAATTACCTGGTTCACTATGCTAGTGGTATCTCTGCTGAAACAGTGAAAGGAGAACAGGCTCTTTCCTTGTCTGCCTACGTTTCAGCAATTGATGCTTTGATGGGGGTGCTAATCTCTATAATTATTGACAGCAGGAAGCATGAAGAGCCACAGTACCCCAGCAGCAGTGGTCATGGTGAACTTCACCATGAGGTGTCTTCATCTCTATGTTAGAGTGTCTGAAGAAGTCAGGGGCATTACTTTTTCACAGTCATTTATGAAAGTATTTCTGTTGACTTCTGAAAGTACTAAGGAATTGGGTTTAAAGGGAAGTTGGAATTTTGTCCATCTTTCTTTACCTTGTATAAGCCCCTCCTACAATCTCTCAGTCCTATTTTCCTTCATTCTCCTTTCTTTTCTTTGTTCAACTAAAATATCAGTGCATGTCCTATATGATGGTCAAGCTCCATGAAAGTCTACAGGCACAAGAGTCATGACGAAATCCCCAGGGTGGGGCTGAGAGTTTTGGGAACATCAAGAAGTGTTGCATAGGGTACTCAAAGGGCACTGTAAAGCCCTATCCCTGTCCTCATTTTGTTTGCATCCTAGTTATCAAATGAGTGGTTTTTCTCTGCATCCTGGTCCAGAGCATCAGGTCAACCCATCATGTATTGAACTTGTAAACCTCCGAGCGAACAATAATCAAAACTTTCTCTTTATGAAATGATTATTGCAGTAATATACGTATATATTTGCAATATTATTATAGTAACACAGTCTAACAGGTCATGATCTCATATGATAGATATCTGTATATTTATTTAGACTAATAATGATGAAAAACTTGGGCAATCAAAGGCCTAACTATATGGATCAGCCGAAGTGGTTCAAACAAAGGCAGTGGTGCTTCCACATGCATCCCCAAATTCGGTATACATGCACTCTCAGAAATTTGTGCAATTTAATCTCAAGGAGAACCAAATAAAAGAGTACGGACATTTTTGTAGAAGCCTCTTGTCTTTAATAGAAAAGAGATTGCCACCCAGAGCACGTGTCCTGCTGACTAATCACTGAGATTATAGTCAGCCCTGCAAAGAGTGGACTTGTCATTAGGACACAAATAATGCACAACAGGAAACACAAGCACTGCCAATCTTTCCTCCCCCTTTGAAGAAAACTGGGAGACTGGATAGGAGGTATATATATATATATATATATGGTTTTTTGAAAGCAAATCTCCTATACATTATATTTACAAATATGTTTTGAGTAATTATCTTTATGAAATATTTTGCTAGAACCAAAAGCTGCCAAGGCTGCAGAAAGGAGAAGAATAAAAGCAAAATTTTTAGCAGCCCAAATCCAAAGCTAACACGGAGAGGCGTGAGGTTACAGACAGTGGCATGAATGTTAATGAACACAGAGCTGTACAGTGGATATCTGCTAAATGCTTTGCAGGGGAAATTGAGAGGACATTTCCCTAACAGTTTGTTCCTGTTGGTTATAATTTTAAAATCGGCACCACGGGATGGCCCAGCTCCATCCCAGATTCATATTGGGCAGATGCATTACGATTCCCTGCTGAAGATCTCTGGAAGAGCTGAGACTAATTGAGCACAGTTGTTTTGCACAGTATCATCAAGAGCAGCCAGTGAATACCCAAAGCATGTGTGAAGAGCTGAGAACGGATTGCAGTTTTGCCTCCAGGAACTAAGCACCCGTCAGAGGTACACAAACGCTTGGGCAAAGGTAGAAAACCATACGCAACAGAAGCCACAACAAGCATAAGAGTTAGTTAAACTGGACATCTTACCTTCACCTTGAACCTGTATCGCCCTTTTGTCTTTCTTTATAATGAAATAGAAAGCCTTCTCATTTTAACTAAGTGAACGGCTTGCTTAAAGCTGCCATTATCTTTGGTCCATACTGAGGAGACATACTGGTACTTTTGGCAGAATTGACATCACAAATCATGAGAGTGACCCATGTCAGCCACACCTTCCCCAAACTAGGCATATGATTGGTTCTTAACTATTTCAGCTGCAGGGGGGATTTTCCTTTTTTTCTGCAAACTGTTTTTCTTTAAAAAAATTTTATTTATTTATTTTATGTATGTGAGTACACTGCAGCTGTACAGATGATTGAGAGCCATCACGTGGTTGCTGGGAATTGAACTCAGTACCTATGCTTTCTTCGGGCCCCCTTGCTCCGGACCCACTTGCTCCAGCCCAACGATTTACTTATTATTATATGTAAGTACACTGTAGCTGTCTTCAGACACCCCAGAAGAAGGCATCAGATCTCATTATGGATGGTTGTGAGCCACCATGTGGTTGCTGGGATTTGAACTCAGGACTTCTGGAGAGCAGTCAGTGCTCTTAACCACTGAGTCATCTCTCCAGCCTCTTCTGCAAACTGTTTAACATTAACTTTTTTTTTCAGAGTGAAGTCTGATGTTTATTTATTTATTACTGCTTATATCTTCATTAAAGACATATAGGATGTCTCTTGAAAGCAACATGGAGCCTCTCTCATTTGAGAATCACCATCAAATCAGAGGCCAGCACCACACTAATAAATGATCACGCTCAGACCCACACCAACACACAAAGATCAAGACAAACACCCCACAGAGCTCCCCCCAAGGAGAGTAAATATACAAAATATTAGCAACATTTCCTACACAAAGAAGAGTGCTTGTGAATCACTGAGCGCTTTGCGGTTATTTCTGTAAGATCGCAGAACCCATCCACACAACACATATAAGCTGACTTTAAAAAATGGGCTATAAAGAACAAGGAGTCTTCTTGCTGGGGACTGCAGAACCCACTTTGCTTATCATTTCCCAGATGTAGCATCTTTATCACCTTGGTGCAAGCAACGTCATGAACTCTCATGGATGGAGGTTTTCAGTGCTTGGCCCCACAGAAAGATAACTAATATGAGGAAAAAGAAGAAAAAAAAAAAAGAAAAAGAAATATCTGCGTACTTAAAAATATCGAGGAGTTACGAACCATTGCAGTTTCCAGACACGTGGTTCTTTTTGTCCATAGAACTGGACTTACATCGTGTTAGATGAACAGCAAGCATGAAGTGAATCTTCTCTGCCTTCTACAGTTTTAATTTTATGCGAGTGATAGAGAGTCTCAGTAAGACACAAGGTGGATTTAGTTTGTTTATTAGACAGGTGACACACATGGTCACCAGTGGTGAAGAAGGCTTGCTGACAGAAAGCAGTACAAGTGAAACAGGAGAAGCAAATGAGGTAGAGACAGACCGTGTCTCAGGACTTGGGCTGAGTTTCCATGCCACTCTCTGATCCCTTTCTTTATACCTGCGACAGGAAACAGTAGAAGATGATTCTCAGAATCTCAACTGGAGGTAAAGAGAACTATATTTGGGATTTCACTCCTAAATACTGCCATATTCTTTCGAATGCTTATTCATTAGTCTTCCCAGTAAACTTTGAGCATCTTGACATTAAACCCCTCCCATTTTTCCTTCTTATTCTGTGTTTAAATTTGCATTACTTATTTTTATTTTTTTAAGATTACAGTTTAATGGTTTGTTTTTTTCCTACAGTTTAGCAGGATAGCAGATGAGTTTGAGACTCAGACTACAGAGGGAATGTTAACTGGGCAATACCAATCACACCACAAGCCAAGCGGCGTCCAGCATTTCCAGTCTTCGTACTTTCTTCATTTTCACCTTTGCCCAAGTCATCTTGTTTCTCACGGACCACCATTGTATGGCCAGTGATGGAATGCTCTCCTGAGAGTGAGATCACAAGATCTTCAATGGACACATTGGCCACACCATCCTGTCCAGCAGTCACATTGCCCAGGTCTCCAACATGCTTCTTTTCATTCACCGGACTGCCATGTTTCTTAGAGTGAGGATTAAAATGAGGTCCTGCACTGGTACAGCCTTGTGTATTATCCCCATACCGATGGATGTGGAACCCATGCTCACCTTCAGTTAATCCTGTAATTTGTCCTGACACCACAACTGGTTCACAGCTTGCCTGCTGGTCGAAGTGGATGATTCCCTGCACCCGACCGTCGCCCTTCAGTATGCACACATGGCTTTCATCGCCATGCTTCCCTGGGAGATGCCTCGGGACCTGGGAGAGCAAGATGAGAAGGTGACAACAGAAGCCGCTGCAGGAAAGGACAGCACACACACACACACACACACACACACACACACAAGCATTATTTATTCTTAAAAGAATGATTTACTTAGAGACTGTCATTGATTAAGGCTTGATAAGTAATTGAAGAAAAAGTAACCCTGAATACCACAGTGAATATAGACTATGTCAGAATTTACTAGAGAAGTTGTAGGTTACTGGAATTTTGGCTCATTGTTGGTAGGATTGCCTGGAGGGAACTTCATATAAAACGTGACTGCCCAAACATAATCCAGTGGTTATCACTGACCTCCTTACACATAGTATAACATATAATGTCACTTAATCAGCTAGCATCTTTATGTATACTTTTAATAATCACACACACATATGTATATGTGTTTTAGACACATATAACCAGTTTTAGAGGTGGGAAACAAAGAGATTCATGGAAGAAATCCTCTTCGGAAATGGTGGGAATTTTCAAATCAGTGAACAGGACAGAAGTGGGGTGAGCAGAGACAGGAAGGAAAATTTTGGAGTGGAAAAATAGGACAGAGGACAGATCCTTAAGGGACATTAGCAGAGGTGGGCACAGAAGGGGGCATGGCAGGAGATTTACAAGAATTGATTGGAAATTTAGAAGGAGAATAGAGAAGAGAGTTTTAAAAAAGAGTGGACTTGGTAGGCAATGCCTCTATCTGTGAGAGGTCAAGTTATTTAAGGATAAAAGGAGCTTTGAATTTGCCCCTTTGAAGCTGGCTCTGTGCACTATTAGTGTGGTGATAGTGGTAGAAAACTAGGGGCAAAGCTGAGGGCTGAGTTGATGGGAAGGGGAGGGAGTGGGGATGTTGAGTAGCTGCCTTAAGGGAGGCTGGCTCCACTGGGAGGGTATCGGTGCAGGGAAGGGGGTTGCAGGGGTCAGGAGCCAGAGGAGAAACGGATGGGAGCGGTTTCCTGTTCTCTCAGCTTAGAAAAGTGATTTATCATTTTGTTTATACATAAAAGCTGAGGGGAAGGAGCCTGTGAAGATGGTGCAGATACAGAAGAAAGGGCATAATAGTGAATATGATCTTAAGGAATGATGGAGGAGAGGAGTCATGGGTACCACGGAAGAGAAGAGAAAGGATGCTGCCTTGCCATCCATTGCTGCAAGGTTTGAAATGCTGGGGAGTACAGAGGAGAGGAAATGTGAAGCAGAGACTGAAAAGGCATGGCAAAGCTGCCCTGTGATTCCCTGTGTGGAACTGGGGCAGACTTATGGCTTTATGTATGTTTTCATAAAGTAGAAATAAATAAATGTAGTCCATCTGCATAATATGACTTTGTACTGACATCAGCCTCGCCGTGGTGCCTTCTTCAAAATTAACAGATAGAGGCATAAAGCGATAGAGAGAGCCATTTCCTTTAATTTACTGTGTTTCATATGCTCAACATGGCATTTGCAATTGATGCTCCTTTTTGTGTTATGATAACTGTCTCCACATCACCATTCTTGCTTCCAGATATTCACCCTGCTAGAAAATAAAAAGATTTGCAGACTCCATTGCAATTTTCTTTACATATATTTTTAACACTATATATTTGTGGGAATAAAACATGCAAGATTATATATACGTTTCTTACCTACATTCACCTGATCATATGTTGAAGAATGAGTGAACTTTCCTAGTTTTAAAGAACAATCACGTAAGTCAAATGAAGAAAAAAGCAATGGAGTACAAAATAGCTACTAGATGAAATTGAATAGAAAGTGAAAGACTCTAGGTTTTCATATGTCTTAAGGGGTAAAACTCCAACCCCTAGGACAGAAAACCCATGGTCCTTTCTTCCTTTTTTCCAACTTTTCTTTCACCTTCTAATTCCCTCTTTCTTCTTTTCCTTTTCTCTTTATATGATGAGATTCTCTGTCTGGATGTCACAATACCTACTGAAAGAGATATCCAATCGCCACAGAGACATGGTCATTCCTGATTTCAGTGTAGATGGTTGATATACTCAGGAAATATATCAAGACAAAAAGATGTGCACATATTCAGTAAAAGTGAATGGTTTGGCAGAGTGATTTCAGTCTGTGCTTGGTGGAACCTACAGCTATGGAGCCCACAGAAGCAACTGTAAATGCAGTAGAGATGGAAAATGATCTTCCTTCCCTGGAGTATATCCATTTCTCTCAAAGCCGGAAGTAAGGAGTTTGCTTGTGTGTGTCTCACACTAGCATATGTCGCCTCCATGGACTTCAGTTAAAATACAAAGATCTTTTATGACTTCCCCATTTTCTGGCTACATGAATAAGCCAAACTTTCTTCACATGCGAATTCAGAACTAAGGGGTCAACAAGATGAAACTGTGGGCAAAATCACTTGTTGTGTAAGCCTTGGTGATTGGCATTTCATCCTCAAACCTGCACAAAGGTGAGAGGAGAGAAGTGATCCAATGCTGCGAAGTAGACCTCTGATCTACACTGGCCCATCTTGGCACACATTCTGTCTACATACACATCACATGCCCTCACCCTCACAAACACTAATAACAACAACAATAAAAGGATTTAGAAGTTATCATCTTATTTTCTGGGTCCCGTTTATCTGAGTATTTCCTGAAAGCAATAATTTGTCTTAGGAAAAGTAGAGTGATTTTATATGTGACTCTGATCTCATCCTCTTACAAGCTAAGGCTGTGTGTGTGTGTGTGTGTGTGTGTGTGTGTGTGTGTGTGTGCCAAGGACTGTAATCAGGGGAAATAGGAGCTGTATGTCCCTGCATTTACATTGCTGTGGTGTTGTTTATAGGAAGTTGTGATTAGGTTCTCCTTTGAAGGATCTCAAGACCTTGAAATGTCCTAGGAGAAAGTGAGTATGCTAAGTGTATTATCTTTTTTTATGTTTTTTTATTATTATTATTTTCTTTATTTACATTTCAAATGCTATCCCAAAAGTTCCCTATATCATCCCCCTGCCCCTGCTCCCCTACACACCCACTCCCACTACTTGGCCCTGGCCTTCCCCTGTGCTGGGTCATATAAAGTTTGCAAGACCAAGGGGCCTCTATTCCCAGTGATGGCCAATTAG
>NC_034600.1:59841981-59871427 GCF_900095145.1 Mus pahari
AGGACTTGTATCTCTTTAGAGGCATTCTCCTGCATTTCTTTAATAATGCCCTTCTTAAAGTCCTCTACCAGCATCATGAGGTATGCTTTTAAATCCGATTCTTGCTTTTTGGGTGTGTTGGGGGTATTCAGGATTGACTGAGGTGGGAGTGCTAGGTTCTGATGATGGTGAGTGGTCTTGGTTTCTGTTAGTAAGATTCCTAAGTTTGCCTTTCGCCATCTGGTAATCTCTGGAGTTAGTTATTATAGTTGTCTCTCATTGGAGCTTGTTCCTCCTATGATTCTGTTAGCCTCTGTCAGCTATCCTGGGAGTCCAGCTCTCTCCTGAGTCTCAGTGGTCAGATTACTCTCTGCAGGGAAGCTCTCCTCTATCANGGAAGNTGCACAGAGGCCTGGCGTTCAGATCTGCCTCCTTGCTGAACATGTAGGCCCAAAACAGGGCCTGTCCCAGAATATGTGTTGTCTCTGCAGTTTATTCACTCACCTGCACAGACTAGCCACTGAGGGACCCTCGACACAATATGACTCTCACCTGCTCTGGCAGACAGAGCCCTCACAGGTGGCCACCTTTCCTCTGGCGAGGAAGGTGCCCAAATTTCTGGAGTCCAAAACAGGGTCTGTCCCAGAAGTTAGGTTGCTTCTGTCTGTCCCGACGCTGTGTAGCTTCCGTGATCCACACTCTTGCTAGTGCAGACTGGAGCCTAAGCGAACTGGAGGAAAGATGGCTCTCCTGCCAGCTCAGGCCTTGAGACTGCTCCTGGGCGGACACCCCTCCTCGGGCTGGAAAAGTGCTGGGTGACTGGAGCCAGAAACAGGATCTTTCCTAGAAGCTTCCACAGGCAGCCCACTCCCTGGCAGTGCCCCGGAGCAAAGAGCCTAAGTGTATTATCTTAATATTTTCTCCCAGATGCCAGGCTTTCATTGAGTAAGTTTCTTCTGGGCTATTCATCCCCTCTGCTATTTCACTGTGTATAATACTGAGAGACAAACAGAGCAAATCCCTGTGTCATCACTATGGGGTAAGCATGTATGGCTAAGAGAATAGTGTGGCCAGTCAGGGGTGAGAAATGGTTTTCTCTATGTAGGATTTCTCCAGAAAGTGGAGCTGGCTGATCATCAGGGGGACGTAGGCTTACTCCTTCATTTTCAAATTGTCCAAAGCACCCTTGTCTGGAGAAACACTTTGACACTGTGCCTTTTCATGTGGAAGCTACAAGCAGACTCTCCAAGAGGCACATCAAAGGCCTTTCATGTCTCTAAGAGTCTGTTCATTTGCTAAGTTCATTCGCACGGAATTTCTTGGCCCGCTCGCATAAGTAACATGTCTGGCTTGCTCAAAAAATATGACATTTTATTCCTTTTCCTTAGACTTATGGAAAGTTCATGAAAGCAAAATTCTAGCCTTACGTTTTGAAAGAGCAGGGTTTTGTCTTACTAATGTGATTGCCAAATATAATAAATATAATTTGAATTCAGGAAGTATTTTATTTCATTGCCTCTTTAAATTTTCCAGTTAGACAAATTTGATTATCATGGTATTTCTACATAGTGGATTTCTGGGGTATAATATTCCTAAATAATGTAAGAGAATCTTTTTCTCTCTATTTACATAGGATTATATTGAGTAGTTGCCTAAATCTTTTGCAATTACCCAGAAGTATTTATTTATTTATTTATAAAAAATGGAGATAGTGTACATTAACTCAGTACCAAATTAGTATCAGAAATTAATAAGTAGATTGCTTTCTTTCATGCAACATTCTCTGCAGCAAAGCATTTATCCCTTCTCTTTGTAAATGAGAATCCTTGCAAGCTCAGAGACAGTGAGCAACTTAGCACGCAGCCAGCATGTGTTAGCACCCAGCTCCATCTCTGATCTCTCATTTCAATTCTCCTTCCCCACAGACCTAAGAATGTCCACGGTCTCAAGTTATCATGTCTGGCGTGTGACACAGAGAACAAAACCACGCAGTAGCACAGTTCCTCACAACAGAAACAGAAAACCATTTTACCTACTCAGGGAACAGAAAGCACCAGGTCCTGTTAACACATCAGGCATTCCATGACTTCCCAAGAGCGTTCTTTCTATGGACACTGTTGTCAGTAACGTAAGTCAGTGTGATGAGAGCCAGTCCCACTGCCTCAGTCAGAAGCTTACCGCCAGATCTTCTGAAGTCTTCCCAACAAATACTTGCTGCTGCATAAATACACAATCTCAGCTCTGCCGGAGTTACTCGACTCTGAGGCACATTTTGGAAGTATATACAGACACCACTTACAAAGTGATTCTTGAGGGGAGAAAGACATTTTCTTGTGGGTATTGGATTGTCATCCATATAGTGTCAAGAATGCTCAGGCTCACAGTAGGCATTCATCTTTCTATATACTTTTGTGGGTCAGTTACTAAAATTTCACAAAATAGACTGCTTAGTGTCTGGACACACAAGGAAAATTACTATTTAATATCATTTCATTAGCTAACTATGAACCTCAGAGAAATTCTCGTGGGAACGTAGTCTAGGAGTGCAGAGTTTCATTGAAGAGGACGGCTTACTCTGTCAGACGGAGCTGAAGTGTCCACATTATCATGAATAAATGGTACAGTGTTTACAAGCACAAAATAGATTTCAGATGGCCTGTGTGTGAATACTGGGTAGGCTGTGTTTCCTTGGGCAAAGTCCTTAGCCACTCTGCACCTTATTTTCTTTACCTTTCTAGTGAGATGTTATTATTACCATCTCATTATGTAAGTATAAGTATCTACAAAGCATATAGAAAATTGATTAGCCTATAAAATATATGTAAAATATATAAAAATGCAATCACACTGTTGTTCTCAAATAGTCTTTACTAAAAGTTTCATACAGGAAGGAGGAATGGAACCTTACAGAAGAGGGGTGTGACGTGGTCGACTCTGCTTTTCTATGACAAAGCTCCTTATTCCACTGCTCTCGCTGATGAACTTCCTACGCTTTAGTGTCATTGTCAGGAAGTTCCACCTTTAAACAGAAATAAAGTAACATGCTAGGCATGCGTAGGAGGAATTCCCTTGCAGAAATAGTGTATCTCATTAAAGTCTGGTTCTATTTGCACAGTAATAGTACAAACCCAACCAAATTCTGGCTAACTTTTAATTAAGGAAGCAGCAGGGTGTATTTTCAAATACCCTATAGCTGGCTATCTGATGATGAGATTACTATGTAGGACAAATGCACAGATCAAGGGGATCAGGTGGTCCTCGGGAGGGATTTTCATCACTGAGCAAAGGGCAAGGTGTACTTCGCCTCTACTCTGATTGTAGGCACTTCTGTGTACATCTATCTACCTTTGATCACTGACTGCTCAAAGCATAGTGAGGACATATTCTCACACTCAATAATATTCACCCTCCCACTGTTCTTTCTTGCGGTCTTTCTGTGGATGACATGTGGCAGCGCCACTATTCTGAATGACACAAACATAGAAGATGCCAGCATTAAACAATGGGTATGTCCTGTCGTTTAAAAACGTGTTCCAACATTTTATTGTCTTGGTCATCATTGAATGAAAGTAGAACCCTTCAAATAAATGTTATTTTTCTTGTGTGATACAGATTTTTTTTAATATTCCTGTGACAACTTAGAAATATGATTAGTATCTACAGGGTAATTATTTTAATCTGCTTATCATAAAGTCTCTAATCGTGTTTAAAATTATAGTGGAGTCATTATCATGTATGTCTTGTATTAGGGCCAGCACAGTACTTCTTGATTTCTACCTCACTGTCCTTTCTTCTTGCTATGATAAAAAGTCTCTGAAAAAAGCATTTTAGGGGAGAAAACACTTATTTTGGCTTGTGGTTTACGGTACACTTCAACATCTCAGTGAAGTCAAGGCAATAGGACCTTGAAGCAGCTGGTCACATTACATCCACCATCAAGACATAGAGGGATGTATACATGCTGGTGCTCAAATGGCTTTCCCCATCCTATACAGACCAGGATCTCAGCCCTGAGAATGAGTGTCACCAATAATAGGAAGATCTTGTCACCCCAGAGAGCGTAATTAACATAGCCCCCACTGGCATGCCAACAGGCTCAGTTCCCAGGTGATTCTCTCAAGTTGACAACTGACATGAACCACGACAGAATTCTATTTAAGATAGCCTTTTAATTTTTAAAACGATTAGATGTTGGTTTATCTGATTGTATCATTGCTTTTTCGAAAACTTTTGTTTGTGTTCTATCAATATATTAGTAGTTGTGTTTGCACAAATCATGTACAGGACAATAAAAATGTCCCGTGTTTCCCTTATAGTAGAATGCATGTAGAGTATATTAATCTTTCAGACAGAAATTCCTGAGAACAACTAGCCTTTTGCTAGTTTGACTGAGACAACAAACCTTTTAAGGCAATGTAAGGAAGCACATGTCAGATGAATATTCTGGAAAATAACACCCATAGAACCTACTCCAGTGGTACTGGGTAATAGTGGTGTCTTGAGCTATATGCAACAAACAAACAAACAAACAAACAACAACAACAAAAAGTACTAAATAAATTCCAGCTTCAAAGAAGACATGAACAAAAGTTCATGTAGCTGACAACTGTGTGCAAAGGTAGATGTACTGACCTGCAAAGTAGATGCACACACATAACATACTGTCTAAATGAATTCCTTTATTTTATTGAAAATATCTCATCAGTAAAAACACCTATACAGTCTAGGTTGACTATGAGCTCAGTTTTATTGTACAGCGAGCTGAAACTATGTGCACCTATTGATATGGTCTGCAGATAGGACACAAGCTACTGTTCCTGAGAGAATGTCTTTAAAACAGAGAGAGGGGATGCCAGGGGGAGAGCAAGATGGACCAGATAAATGGGTATTTGAAAACTGGGCAGGAGTAAATGAGAGGAATGCAAAGCAGCAAGAGAGAATCCATTAAGGAGCTGTTTCTATGGAACCAACTTTACTGGCAAGTGGAGGCCTCAAAACTTGCCAATGGTTGTGGTGTGTATGAAGCACACAGTTGTATTCAAGCTGCCGTTCTCTCAAAATTACTGGGTCTTTGTTTATTAGACAAGTAATGGGGAAATTCTGCTAATTGCTACACAACTAATATAAATACATGTCTGGACCATGTTTACTTTTAAGCAGAAAATTTAATCTATTAAAGTATTCTCATAATTACAATTGTATTAATTTAGCCCTCTAATCAAATATCGCTTGACTTATACATATGTATGTAAATGCATATAAAATATATGAGTGCATATATCTGCATGAATTATATATTTATAATGGTTATTAATTTTATGTAGTCACAATCCAGATTGTGCAAAAACATATTGTGCTTATTTATTTAAAATCCAACTCAACTCATGGGCTTTCAGATCTGCTTGCTTGTAGAAGCCTAGTCCAGACATTTTAAGGCACAGAATTGCATCTAATGAACTCTGTAGTGCTAAGCCTCCAGCTCAGGGTCTTACACATGCTTGGTAAGTGCTCTTAGCCACATCTAGTTTTAAATGTCACTGTTTTAGGATTTACTCTACTCCCATACTCCCCATTTCCTTTGATGGCACTTACCTTTTGGAGATTTCTCTAAATTCTTGGTACAAGGAGTGGGGTATGACTTATGCCTCTGGCTTCTGATGGCCGTTGACATCTGCTGGCCTCTGCTGAGGATGAAGTCTTCCCTAGAGCTTCTGAGTATACCTGCTGCCTCTCAGCTGCTCCTGTCTGAATTTCAGTACATCTATGTTGGCTACCAGTTGTCAGCATGTGGGATTCTTGTGGTTTACTAACCTTCACCATTTACTTCAGGATCTTGGTAATTTCTCAGCACACAGAGGAGAGGAAAGGGTACTCTCTATGATACGGGCTTATAGACCATTCACCTAGGTAAATACATCTGGCATTGGACATTCTTAGTGGATTTTAATGTCTTAATAGGGCATGCTGTTTCTTGATCAAATCTGAAAATCTAAGCAGGGGATCATATGTTCTGGAGTCTCTCTGAACTTCTATTGCCTTATTCTTTTCTCCCACCAAGTATTTACTCAGGCCTAAGGATTTACAGAGAAATTCTTGGCACCTAAGCCTCAGAGAAATCCACCCTGCAATCTTTTCATGCTCAGTCTATTGTCCTTATTCATCCACATTTTGGTTGATGACATGATATTTATGGTCTTATTCTTATGGGCTTGTGTCCTTGGTATTTAAAGCCAAGACATTGGAATTCATAAGAACAACTTTTCCCATCAGAATGCAGTCCTAGAGACCGAAAGCCATGACGTAGCCATGGTTACCTCTCCTCTCTGTTTGCTGAAGCTACTTGATAGCTCAAAACTCCAAAGCTTGCCTTTTGTTTTGGCCAACAATCACAGGAAGCTTCTGCTCTTGAGTGGAAAAATTTTGTTTTAAAAGTATATGTTTTAAATCATCAATATTACATTCTTATATTTACAGATCACTATATGTTTAACTTTGATAAGACTAATTGGACTTTTGTTCCTCTGAGAACAAATCCTTTTTCTATGCAAGCAACATGGGTTTCTGTTGGGATTACAGGGAACACTATATATATATATAAAAAAAACATGTTATATTTAGGAATATATGTATATACATATATGTATATGTGTGCAATGATAATGAAAAATAGAGATTATAAATTTGAAGGATCAGGGCAGGGAGTAGTATTTTGGAGGGTTTGGAGGGAAGAAAGACAAAGGAGAAATGTAATTATATTATAATCTAAAAAAATTTTTAAAAAGACTTATTTTAATTATTTTTAAGAGTTGAATTTAAGCCATTCAATCAAACCAGCATATACATCAACAAACAAAATTCCTCCAGTGAATGCAGGCATACCCTACACACTGACCCTATTAGATTGGACTTTAGGTTGATGTCTTAATATTTATGTCTAATTAGAAGTTTTAATGGATTTTTTTTTAGAGGAAACTTCAGGAGATATGAGGGTCAGTAGTGCAAACTAAATCTATTATTAGCTAGAGTGAAGTTGCCAGACAGATGCAAGCAAGAGGGGAAAAGATTGGTGTTGTGAAATATCAAGAGAAAATAAAGCAAAAAGCTGATTATCTGTTCTCAAGTGTGTGGCTTTCAGTCTTACATGTTACCTATGTGATCTTCAACACTTACCTTAATCTCAGGATCTTTCTATGAAACAGAATCATCAATGCCAAGCCTAGCATGCTAAATACATAGAACTGGAAGCCATGTACTATAACTTGTCATAGAGTGGACTTAATATTTTTTATTTTTTTGAGAATTTTACATATGGATATGATGAAATACCTACTTCAAATAAAATTATTTCTATTCCTGTCTACCTACCTCCAATTCTCCTATTCCTTTCCCAAAAAAATACCCCTCCAGCTTCATGTCTCTTTTTTAAAATGTTATTTTTGTTAGATTTCTTTGTAATTATATGTATGCATTTGAGTGCTTGTACCTGCAAAGACCAGAGGCATTGATTTCTCCTGGATATGGAATTAAATGAGGTCGTGTGTCCCCCAGAGTTGGTGCTGGGAACAGAACTTGCTTGTCTCATAGGCTCAGGCTGGCTCCATACCACAGCTGCTTGCTACTGTCTCTCATGGTCATCTAACAGTACTGACTTCTGCAAAATGCTGGAGTCTTCCTTGAAGCTGGGCTACACCTTCACAGTAAGTCCCTCTGGGTATTCTTCAGGGTTTCTAGTCCTGACACACATAGATAAGTCTCAGTTTCTCTCAGTATCACCTTCATGACTTCAAAACTTGTTGTATGTGCTTGACTCTTACACATGACCATCTCTGGCTGCCAGCATGAGATGCAGTATCACTTTCATCTGGACCACAGCTTCTATATGCTGATTGTGGAGAAACAGTCCTCAGAAGATTTCACATTAATAATGCTGGTCTGTTATAATTCACCCTTAATTTCTCAGTTTCAGATAACTAGCATCAATTGTCCCATCAAAGCAAAGGTTCCACTTAAGTGATTCTTTTTTTAAAAAAAATATTTATTTATTTTATATATGTGAGTACACTGTGGGTCTCTTCAGACATACTAGAAGAGGGTATCAGATCCCATTACAGATGGTTATGATTTGGTTGCTGGGAATTGAACTCAGGACCACTAGAAGAAGAGTAGTCAGTGCTCTTAACCACTGAGCCATCTCTCCAGCCCTACTTCAGTAATTCTTAATTCAAAATATAGTACAGGCAACATAGTCTTTAAGAACCTCTCAAAGTTGTCTCTGAAATGTCATTAGCCAGCCTTTCATCATCTGCATTGCGCTCAGCATTCTCATCTAAGTCCCCGCAGTAGTTCACAACGCTCTGAACATTCAGTGGAGTTTTCTAGTCCAAGTACCCAAAGTCCTCCCACAATCTTCTCCCAAACAATGTCAGGTTTGTCACAGCAGTGTCCCATGAAACTATTATAAATTTCTGTCTTAGTTAGGGTTTCTTACTGCTATAAAAAGACCATGACCAAAAAGAAATTTGGGAAAGGAAGGCTTTATTTCAGCTTATAACTGTTAGCTAATATTCTATCACAGAGGGAAGTAAAGGGAGGGACTCAAGATGGGAACCTGGAGGTGGGGACTGATACAGAAACGTTGGAGGAGTGACCCTTTACTTGCTTGTTACTTGTGGCTTGCTTAGCCACTTTCCTTAAACAACTCAGAGCTGTTTGTCCAGGGATATCACCGCCCAGAGTGGTGGTGGAGGGATTTCCCATCAACCACTAGTCAAGAAAACAGGCTTGCCCACAGCCCACAGTGCTGCCACCAGTCTGGTGTGAGCATTTTCCTTTAGTTGAGGCTCTTTCTTCCCAAACAACTATAGCTTGTGTCAAGTTGGCAAAGCATTAGGCCTTGCAAAGACAGAGGTTTCATTGAGTTATTGGGGTCTGTTGGTGTCTTCCCCATCTTAAGAAATGGACAGAGGGCAGAGGTGTGATAGGATCAGTTTTGACCTAAACTTGTTCTTTTATTTTCCCCATAGATGAGTTCAATGATTCCCTATAGCACTGCGGTTTTAGTGAATAACATTTCCCAGTTACACAGGCAGGAAAACGCAGATGAAATTGACGCATTATTTAATTAACGAAGGGTAAGCTCAGCTAACTTCAGTCCCAATATTTAAATATATCTTATCTGTACAACAGCATTCTCCATGACAGTGCTCACCCAAAATCAATGGCTAATAATTGTGAGTTGCCAACATTAAGCTTTGTTGAGTAATATTACAGGAGAAAAGGCTAACAAATGACCCGATTCATTTTTTTTGAGCATTGTTTTAAAGAATAATTCTTTTGTGGGTCCCAATGTATCTCTTTTATCCTTCGAGTATAACTTTGATTTTCTGGGGAGTATGAAAACATACCTCCTATCTTAATATTTCTGCAGATATGGTAATGAGTTTTTCATCAGCAATCCAGGACGCAATTGCCTTGAGAAGTTCAATCGATGCTATCTTTTTTGAAAAGATAAATGGAGAAAACTCAGCCAGGAGAAAATGAAGGCCACCTCTTCAACTGCTCTCCATCACTCGGGTTTAGTGTAGCTCATTATGGATGGTGGTTTGGGTACTGCTGAGCAGACCTTGTAGAGAGGGGATGAGGACCGTTGCTCTAATGTGTTTCCTTTCAAACATGAGAAGGAGACTTTCTTGGCATGAGGAACCTCAGTATGTTTATTGACTAAAATGTTAAGGCTAGTTGCTCCTAACAACTTTGGGTATGAGGTTTGATTCAAAAAATAATTATACATATTTTTTTGTAGGGACTTTGGATTTGAAGATTCTGATTTGGGGTCTAAGGATTCTGGTTCTGGAAATGATTCTTTAGCATGATTGCTGTAGACCATTAAAAATTTTCCATGATGGAAATCACGCCCCTCAGTCCATCACCTGAAAGACATCTCTGTAACATTTTTTTTCACATCTGGAGATGTCTCAGCTGACAAATGCTCGCAACAAATTAGCTTGTGGAGCATTTTTCTTGATTAATGATTGAAGTAAGAAGGCCCTAACCCACTGTGGGTGTTCCGAGTTGTCTAAGAAAGCAGGATAAGTGTGCTATGAGAGCAAGCCAGTCAGCAACAGTCCTCCATGGTGTTCACCAGGTTGTGTCTCTTTACCCCGTAGGGTTGGGTACTCAGCAGAAAATAGTGCAGTATTGAAGGTGTCATCTCGATGGCCACACCTGTATTTCACATATCCTCAGGAGCTCTAGAAAGAGAAGGCATAGTAAGTGGGTTTTTATTGGAAATCGTGATGGACCAATACTACTAGGGGCAGATCGAAGTCATCTTTTAAATGAATCCTTGGCATAGATGTTGGCTCCTGTCTGGTTCTGTTTTGCAGTTTGCTGTGGTACTCTGACTATGATAAAAATCATCGGTCTTCCCATTTCTCTTACTTGTTTTAAATACATTTATAGTTTCTTTGAGTCTTCCTTAGAAATAATAGTTGCAAAGGAAAATAACAGAAATGGAGAGACCATAGGACTAAAACAACATACACGACTTAGAATTAAAAACAAACAAACAAACAAACAATAAGATAAGATAAGATAAGATAAGATAAAAACACATTCATATACACCCCCAGCTATATCTTTTTGTTTGACCATGAGTTGACAATCTTTGTGTTGTCTTTGAACCAAGCAGATATGTAGGCACTGGGTTTCACAAAGGAATATGTAGAAATGTCATTTTATTCCCACTGGGGATTTCAGCCTTCAATAGCAATGTTCTTCATAAGGTAGGTGTATAACACAGAGTAGGATTCCAAGCTGCTACTCCCTTGATGGGTTTCTAACATTTTGGAGAGAGAGAGAGAGAGAGAGAGAGAGAGAGAGAGAGAGAGAGAGAGAGAGAGAGAGAGAGAGAAAGGAGGGTTATCATCATCATCACCATCACCATCATCGTCATCATCATCATCATCATCATCAAAACACTAAAGGAGGATCTGCTGAAATAAAAGCAGTAGGTTCATTCGCTATTGTATGGGAACCTTAAAGTGAATGAAATATGAGGCAATGGAGAAAGGGGAGGACCAATGCTACTTCTAAGGGAGCGACTTAGCTCATTTCCTGTTGTTGTGATGAAGTGCCCAGACAAACACAACGTAGGGGAGAAAGAGTGTTTGCCTCCCCTATGTTGCAGGTTACAGTGCAGCATTGTAAGTAAGTCAGTCAGGGTGGCAGGAGATTGAAGCAGCTGATCCCATCTGCAGCAAGGAGCAGAGAACATCCAGTGATGTCTCCAGTCTAGTTTGCTGCTCACTTTCTCTTCTGTTAACACAACCCTAGACGCCTTGCTTAGGGGATGGTATCACCAATAATGGGTAGGTCTTAACATGTCAATGAAAGTCAACAAGACACACCCCCTACCCAGAGTCATCTAAAGGCCCACCTATTACGGGCAATCTTTCATTGAGTCTGTCTTTCCAGGTGATTCTAGACTGGGTCAAGGTGCCAATCAAAACCGACCGTTGCACAGGTCCTGGTGATCGGGATGAAAGGGATGGTTGAGGATTCATGTTACTAACATCCAATAATCTCCTTGGATGTTGCTGAGCATAAATTCGTCATCAATCATATGAGAGGGCAAAGTACTCTAACAAACTGGAAACCATCTGGTTAAATCCAGTTTGTGATCATGGTTTTTGTTTTTTGTTTTTTTTTCTGTCATATATATATATATATATATATATATATATATATATATATATATATATAATGAAGAACATATCACCACAGTGAAACAAACACGGGGACTGGGGACCACTTCTTTTTGTGGTCATTGTATTTATTTCCACCCTTTCCTCCCCTGTCTTACTGTCTTGAGCTAGATAGCTTGTCTGGGGAGCACTTCAAGCTCTGGATGAAGCCTTCAGAACAAAGAAAATAGTACCTGTACCAGATGATTTAATTTTTGAGTACCAGTATTTTGGATTTGGGCTTTGGCCTGATTCCATAGACTCTGCAACACAAGGTGGTTCTAGAACTCACTTCCAAGTTTATTCTAGGAATATTTTGATCATTATACTGGGCATCTTATAAGCATGGTAATTAAAAGGATGAACCAGGGGGCCAGAGTACCTGGGCTTTAATCTCACCTTTTGTGTCTGCTGATTAAAAGTCATCTTCTGTAAAGTAGATGTCACGGTATTCCCATTTAGGATTTTGGTTAGGTTGTAATGTATTAATTTATGTAAAGTGCGTAAGATAATGTTCAGTAGAGACTCATGTATAGCAAGTGATACTTCCTTCAATCTTACCTCCCTCTGTCTCAGACATAGGAATATTTGCACCTGCTTTTACATTTTCTATTTTATGGAGAACTAAACCTTGTAATGTGTCACATCTGTGCCCTTTTATTGGCTGCTGGGAGGTGTTATGTCAGATGCAATGCAGTTCATTTGTAAATAAAATAAATATCCTGTCCTGCTTCCGTCGTATATTCCTCACCTCCTTGTATAATCAATTAATTAATCTTATTTTGCTGTTGTATTTGCATCATTGCAATTCATTTAGATCACACTTTGCAAACACAGAAGCTCTAAAAGTAACCCTAAAACAAATGTGTGTGAGCTCTACCATGGAGGCAAATGTGTCCAGTAAGCCCAATCATTTTCTGACATGAATTTCACATGATGTTGACATTCTAAGCCTGCAGATATTTTCACCTCTGTCTGTCTTAGCTTTAAGATAAACTGATCCAGTCATCTCCCATAGAAATATTCTACCATGTTCCTCAGGTCACATTATTTCTCAGCTGTCTTCAAATGTATTCCATGGTTGCAAATTCATTTTTAGCTTGTCTTTAAACTTCACATCAGAGGTTTCCATGTCCATCTGGCCCTTTATAGATCACCCAAAGGCAATTGTTCAAGTGTTTAAATTTACTTTCTATTATACATGTGTAGAGGAGGTTGTTTTACTGATAAATCCTATCTGGATATGGTCAGCCTTCTAAAATTTATTCCTCAAGGACTTCATTGAGTGTTTGGGGAATTTTCCTGTAATCATTTTGATACAATGGTTATGAGAAGGTTTTATGATCGTCTACTCTTGAGACCCACAGATTCATCTCCATTTAGTCCACTCATCTCCATTGAGTACTATGTACATAAAATGGCTGTCGGGATCTTAGCAGTCATTTTAAAGCAAGGGCACAGAATACCCACCATTGATATTTAGTATGAGCAACTGGTTACCAAAATGAAGAATGAGCTGGAGAAGAAATAGGGATAAAGCAGTATCATTAAGAACCTTTGGAACCTGTGTACACCACCAATGTTGTTAGAACACTGTTTGGGGAAGATGCAAGGACCTTAGACTATGCTAAATATCTCTTCTATCTTTCAGGCAACTGCCTTCTAAGGGCTAGACTAGGATACATGTAGGCTGGCAAGGGGTTCTGGGAAGTGTAGTTTTCAGATATTATCCATTCTAATCCAGGGGAGACTATAGACTGTCCTTTTTGGAATGTTCCCCTGCCTGCCACCTTTCCTTTCATCATGCCACTTTGTTCCACATTCTTTTTATGTGATGCTATGCATGCTAGCTTTTAAAACAGTTTGAACTTTGAACAAATATTTATAATCCAAAGTCCACAGTCAGAAATATCAGGAATGCTTGTATGAGCCGCTCATAGAAATCTAACTAGAGATATTTTAGGATATATTATTGGCATTTATATAGGTTTGTGAATCTTAAACTTTTCGACTAGGGGAAGTAATACTTTGGTTTGTTATTTTAGCTATTGGAACCTCATATTTTCTTACAGAGATGGGGAAATTTAATTCTATGTCTAAACATTTTCTCAGCTTTATTAAATTTTAATTTTTATTTTGGTTTGAAGATTTTAATAAACACGAATTTCTTTTAAAAAAAAACCTGTTTAACAGTGATTTTCAACTATGTAAAAACCTGTGATTGGTTGATCAACTTTTGTTTTGATTGCCAAAACACTAAGAAAAATGGAGAAGTATTAAAACTTACCATAAAATGCAGCCAGAGTGACCAAGGCATTCCAGGAGCAGATACAAAAGTTCTCTGAATTACACAAGTGTAACTTAGATGGTGAGTCAACAGAATCTGAATAGAATGTTCCCATTTCTCTCTAGCAGAGTTTCTTGTCATTTTGGCAATGGTTGACAGGACTCAGTTGAGCCTTGACATGTACGGTCCCTCCTGTAAGTGTTTCTGACATCAGTGGTATGGTCCTGGAGGCTTTTGACAAGTTTGTCAACCTAATGAATGGGAAACTCAGCCTTAAAACTCCAGTAAAGGTCTTGTAAGTTGTTCAAGGGAGGAGGGTGGGGTTCTGGGTAACCAGATAATGGTTTGAGAGCTGTTCTGCTTGCCTGCTTGCTGATGATGCTTCAACGGACAAAAATACAGTTTTAAAAATAAAAATCCAGCTTTGGCAGCATAGTATTGCATATGCTTTATAACTAAGTACAGTTTTAAGAAGCTGCTCTCTTCTCAATTGCCACCTCCATCTGTCTCTTGTGAGCTATAGTTACAAGGTTCAACTATTAGGTTTCTGAGTCTCTTTGGACCACACTGAAAGATTGACATTCCTGTGGGGAATGTGTGCCAGTATATGGAAGAGTAATTATTAAGTAAGTTTGAGGAAGTCAGGATTAGCCAGAGTCCTTACAATTGCCTAGGAATTTTGGCTTCAGGGGTAGTGGTCTACATGAACATTTGTGTCACCTTGAAAAGAATCATAATTAATGATAGTCCAATTTGAGTTTGCTAAAATATTATTTGCATACCTACAAGCTCTTTAACAAAGTAAAATTGTATTTTACCATTATTAGTCTACCTCAAGAACTTATTATTTTTGTTGGCAAGCTAGATTTATTTATTCGGCCTCTGAATTGGACTAGATTTTAATATTTATGTCCATTTTTTGTTGATATTCAGAAAAATCTAGTATTCTAAGTTTGTGCACGTATTATCATATTTCCAAGCCCAGATCAACTTACAATGCTTCCATTCTTGCTCTTATTTTCAACCATTGTTGCAGGCTGAGGTTTATGGGTATCTTACAACTGATTGCATCCAGTGACTTTTGGGCTTTCCTTCTAGCAGTGGGCCATGGGGTTTCAGGGAACAGAGATGTTAACATGGTGGAGAGGAGGGAGTGATAGTACTGTTAAACGTTTTCTTCTTCATGTATCTTCTCAGATGAAGACATTCCAACTTAACTTTATACATCCATTGCTCTTGATCTGGATTGATCCAGTTGCTAATCAGCCCCCTGGATCTCAGATGAAAAGATTCTGCTCTAGAGAAATTAAGTGATGTTCACTCAAGACCCCAAATCTCTTTCACAGCCAAGTTTAGAACACAGATCTCCCTGTTCCTCCTGTAATAACATTTCAGCAGAAGTTTCTGATGGGATTTCTAATAGCAAATATATGCAGCAAAATTCTCATGCTTTGTGATAATGTAACATTTAATGAAAGAATAGATGATGATTAGATGCATATGTAAAATAAAAGTCCTGCAACATATGAAAACTGCTCAAATCTTATAAAATGACTTAGGAGAGGGTTGGCACCCTTCTCCTCCCTTAAGATTTTTGCTTCGACATATCGAGGAAAGCATTCTAGAAGGTTTCTAAGAATTTTCTGCACATTACTTCATCCGTTTTCATATTTCCATAAGAATAGTGGAATATAATGAAACATCTTAACTGGGTGCACACCACTTGCACACCACTTGTGGGTTGTCAGACACCATGAGCCGTTGTCACCGTGCTCCTCTGATTTTCGCTGGAATAATTTTGACCACAGGCTCTTGTTCTGTAGTGTCAGAATCACACCTGGGCTGGCTGCAGTTAATTCCGGAAA
This sequence comes from Mus pahari, assembly GCF_900095145.1. NCBI lineage: Eukaryota > Metazoa > Chordata > Mammalia > Rodentia > Muridae > Mus > Mus pahari. The sequence goes on from NC_034600.1 coordinate 59,857,857, forward strand.
AGGAAAAAAACAACCCCGAGCATATTTAATAAATTTACATACTACATGCTCTTGAGGTCTGTGGTGTTATCCATGATTTGGGTTTTCTCTGCATCTTTGGTGAGTCCTTCTCTGCATCTTTGGTGAATTCATCTTCACATCTTTGGTGAGACCCTCTCTTGGCATCTTGTCACGTTTGTAAATACTGTTCTTCTAGGTTTTGTCCCAAGCAATAGCCACAGCTCAAAGGGATGGGGAGAAAGAAGTTAGGAGTTTGGAGCTTGTTTTGTCCTTGCTGGTTTGACCTACAGTCCATCTGCCAAGAGTCCTTATCTTCATATTACATTTTTACTAAACTGAAAAACACAATGTATTTTTAATTTATGTTACACAGACTCCATTAGATGTAATCTGCTGGTGTGTGTATGTGTGTGTGTGTGTGTGTGTGTGTGTGTGTGTGTGTGTGGTTTGAAATCTTGCCAGTGCTCACCAGATGCCACAAGTACCATGTGAGAATTAGAGTTCCCTCAGTTTATGTTGTGGGTTGTGGCCTAAAAATCTATTAAAATTCTTAAGCATATAACCTCTCTTTTGGAGGATGGAGAGACAGCTCAGCAGTTAAGTGTACTGACTGCTTGCAGAGGACCCAGATTCAGATTCGGTTCCCATGACTCACATAGTTACCCACAACCATATGTAACTCCAGTTCCAGGGAATCTGACATCCTTTTGTGCCTCTGTGAGTACCAGGCACACATATGATACATAGACATACATGTCGACACAACACCCATACACATAAAATAAACATGATATAAAATCAAACAAAGCAACAACAACAACAACAACAACAACAACAACAAAAACAGCTCTATCTTTAAAGCACAACTAGGAATGAGGAGTTCGAATCATTCCCTACACTTTCATCTCTTGCTTATGAACCATAACTAAGTCAGCTCTGCACTGGGCACTGAAGAAACTTCCTCTTCACCGTGCCGCCTCTTCCTATGTCATCAGTCTCTTAAACCTCACAAATTCGCTCAACTTCAACTCAACTCTCTGGAATCAGGGTGATCAGTTTAAAATGTACATACTGTTACTAGTCTGCTTGGGAAAGTTCAGTAGCTGTTCATTAAGCTTGGAGAAAAGAGAATGGTTTTTCTTTCTGTGTGTTACTTACCTGGGAAGTGAAAGGATTGTTTTTGAGTCAGTGAATCAATGAAAAACCTCGTTCTTTCTGTTAATGGTCTTGCATTTATGGAGACACAAATGTCCTTAGGAGTCAACGCTGCTGGAGTGTTCTCACTAAACAATGATATGGTTACAAATATCAAGTGATTTCTCTGACGTTCTTTTTCAATGTTTTTATTTCTATGAAACAATAATACAAATTGCTACTCACCATAATAAAAATATTAATGTGGTACCCTTTGACATATATTAAATCAATAAATAGTTGTTTGACACTTCCTATTTGCTGGCCATAAATTTACAATCTTTCTTGTCAGAAATTCATCTTTAAATACGAGTGAAAAAAAACCAACCAAGAGATAGCTTGGTAGTTACAAGTACTTTGTTAAAAATAAGCAAAAGAAGCTCAAAGAACATATTCTAAAGGTCCTTGACTCCATTTCTGTTAAATCAAGAAGAGGAGACTAGAGGACATATTTTCCTCAAAGAAACAATTGAGCTGAATTCTTGTTACTAAGAAGTGCCTTTAACAACTAGTTATCACTTAGAATGGCAATTGCCTCATTCTATTAAGCAGTCTGGTTTTTAACCCTATTCACCACTTCCACATACCCCACTTACCATTCTGGAACTTTGTTGAGAGTGGTATTTTGCATTTTCCATCTTCTAATATATCCTTGAACATAGTAGTTGAGCATGATCTTGGTTATATTATGATTTCTCTTACTGATATTATCCAATACTATTGAAGCATTTCAAGAATACTTATGTATGCAGAAAAAGGCCCTTGGACCACTTGCCACTATGAATTATAGTTTATTTAGCTTGAAGATTCTTCATGGCTCTGCCTACAAATGTTTATAGGTAACATGCCTTTTGAGAAAGAGTGATATATATATATATATATATATATATATATATATATATATATATATATATATATATATATATATTTCCCCTTTGGAAATCTTTACCAAAAGCATTGTGTTTGTGACATTGAAAATAGCTCCTGTGTAAGGATCTCTGGTCCTAATGTGTGGTCCTTTGTATGACTGAGAAACAGTCACACAAGATACCAGAATGCCTGAAATAATGCTAAATCACTTTTGTCTTTAGGAATGATATGGGTTGAACCCTTGGCAAATGCGGGTAGTTGGTTAAAAAAAAAGTTGATGATTTATTTCCCAGTGTCCTCAGTTGCATTTCCCATGTCACAGAGTTTCACAACAGTTCTCTGCACATTTTAAAACCAGACATGCAACGTTTTAATACAGCAGAGTGAGCAATTTCTAATTGGTGCGACCTGAAGATGCACCAGATATTGTGCTTGTACCGCCTTCTGAATCCATGAATTTAACTGATCCTCATGAAAGACAAGGGGCACTCTCCTCAAGCTCCCCCTAGAGAAGGACAAAGGACCTGCCTGCCTAGGTGGCCTTCCTCCCTGTCTCCTCATGGTGCTGCACCTGACATTTCCTACCAGCATCTTCAGCTGATTATTTCTGGTTTAGTGACTGAGTAGCCAGAGTTCCGGGGTTTTCCTGCTTCTCTGCTTCCTTTTCTGATAGATCATTTTCTATTAAGCTGTTGTTCCCTGCTCACATAAGCTACTTTTGGGAAACTAACTAACCATTATCTATTTACTCTATGTTTCTTCAGAGTTTATACTGTCAAAACCCTATATATTTTTTGAAGGACTTTTTTTTTTTTTCCAGTTGGGTGTTACCGGAATATTTTAATATCCTTAGTGTAGTTTTTTTCCCCCTGTTGGGTAAAGTAGCAATTGCCCACCTTATCATGAAGTGTTTCAATTGTTCTAATCATGGCTATGTGCTGACCTGCTTACTTTTTCTTTGAGAATACCGCTTACCTTAAGCACTTAGGTCACACGTTCATTTAAAGACATATAGATGTGAGAAAAAATATATATATATACAACCTCATACTTGATATTTCTTCTTGGCAGCTTTAACCATTTGGAATTGTAGTAAAGAAAATAGAAAGCAGAAAAGGGCCTTTGAGTTGTACACGTTTCATAAGACACATGTCCCAGAAAAATTCTGCATGTGGGGGATTGGTGGCTGCCTTCCTAATTAAACCCTCAGGATTTCATTTAAGGCCCTTATCCTTATTCATGAGTAAGTTGGTTTTTCTGCTTTGTTGGCCTTGAACAGCCTAGAAGTAGAAGGGAAGAAGATAGAGGTGAAACACAGATGACATATGTTTCAAAATGGAGACAATACAAAGAGTGACTACGTTGCACACTTCATGTGACTTCATGAGTATTATGATTATGAAAGGTAGCAATTTGGTGACCTCTTTTCAGAGGTGGTTTTGATTATGACAAATGCTTCCAGTTTAGATTCTAAGATTCTTTTTAAAAACAAATACATGGAAAAGAAAAGACAGAAATGTGGGCTATGCAGATAACTTTTTATTAAGAACACTTTGTAATCAGAAAATATGATATATTACCATCTCTCAAAGATACGCAGATTAGTTATTAATTACACACAAAGTGCACTGCATACTTACCAGCTCATTATCTTTCTTAATTCAGTTATAGAATTATATTAAATTAATACTCACGGAGGGTGTTGGGGAAAGTGGTGGAAACTGAGTTGTGGATTTATAGACATTTTATTTATTTGTCTTAAATCCTTATAATATATACAATATAAATATTTTTAAAGGCTCACAGCCTTTTATGTCTAATAGGATCTTGAACTAGGAAACAATTGGGATTCAGCTATTTGAATGAATTTGCCTACTTTTTAAATGACTTACACACAAAAGAAGTATTTTTTTTAATTGGATATTTTCTTTATTTACATTTCAGATATTATCCCTTTTCCAGGTTTCCCCTCCCGAACCCCCTATCTCATCCCTGCTCCCATTGCTTCTATGTGGGTGCTCCCCCTCCCCACTCCTGCCTTCACATACACTGGGAAATGGAGCCTTAACAGGACCAATTGATGCCAGACAAGGCCATCCTCGGCTACAGATGCAGCTGGAGCCATGGGTCCCTCCATGTGTACTCTTTGGTTGGTGGTTTAGGCCCTGAGAGCTCTGTGGGGCCTGGTTGGTTGATATTGTTGTTCCTATGGGGTTACAAAGCCCTTCAGTTCACAAAGGAAGGATGTATTTAAACACCCCCTTTTTTTTTTCCCTTTAAGATATTTATTCTTCGCTCATATATCACATCCCAACAGTAGTTTCCCCTCCCTCCTCTTCTCCCAGTTTTCCTGCCCTCCTTCCTACTACTCTTCCTCTGTTTCCATTTAGAAATAAAGCAGGCCTCTCAGGGATAAGCTCCTCCCTTCATATTAATGCTGACTAAGCAACCCAGTAGGCGGAAAAGGGTCCCTAAAGCAGGCAAATGAGTAAGAAACAGCCCCTACTCCCATCATTAGGTGTCTTCCAAGAAGACCAACCTACACAATACATACACAGCCTATTATGCCTAATAGGATCTTGAACTAGGGGGAATTTGAAATTCAGCTATTTGAATGAATTTGCCGACTTTTTAAATGACTCACACACAAAGGAAGTATTTTTTTATTGGATATTTTCTTTATTTACATTTCAAATATTATCATCCCCTTTCATTCCCCTCTGGAAACTCCCTATCCCATATATGCAAACCCCATATATGCAAAAGGCCTAGGTCAGCCCTACGCAGGCTCCCTGATAGGTTAGTTCAGTCTCTGTGAGAGCCTAGGTTAGTCGATTCTGGGTGTTTTCTTGCCATGTCCTTGGTCCATCTTTTCCCTCTATAATCTTTACATCCCCTTTTCTGCTGGATTCTGAGTTCCATCTATCTTTGGTTGTGGTTCTCTGCATCTGTTTCTATCAGTTGCTGGATGAAACCCCTGCTGTGAAGACCTAATTTTTTGAAGCACTTGGAAATCACGGAGTTCCGACACTATCAGGATGACGAGGACCACCCACCAGGACACTGGTGATGACTATGATCTGAGGTCCCTACCTTATTCTGTAGTCTGAAGTTCATGTGCTGTGGAGTCTGCCAGCCAATCACGTGCCACAGACGACTCATGGCACAGAGCACATACTGTTCAAGAGAGCAAACTGGTTTTCTGAGAGACAGGCTTTCACATGCTCCCATTCATAGCAAATTGCTACTGGTAGGATGGGCAGGACCAAGATGAAATTCATTCCATCGAAAGCAGCCGGCATTCTAGCTGTTTCCATGGTAGAGCCTCCAAGAACACACCCTCCTTTGTTCTTCCTCTACTTTCATCACTGCTCCAGTCAAACTCTCACTGGTCCTTCATTTAAATGCTCCATTGATGAGAAAACCTCTAAGGTTTGGAAGGTTCAGTCTGCGTAGGGGGTAAATCTGAGTTGGAGGACGCAAAGGCCGGGCTTAAGTATGAAACTTTAAAAACCCAAGTCTTCTTCTTTGGGGTTGCAATCATTAGGTCAGTGCCTTGCCCCGTGGTGCTTCTTCATTGAGGACTCTGCAGAGAAAAAATAGAACGTGATACGTCTTTTTGGTCTTCCTGGTTTTCTTTTAAAAATAAACATGAGTTTGGGCTGTTATTTTGATTTTAGGGTGATCTATCTCCCCCCCCCCCCAACCTTCTGTTCTTTCCTTTCCATGCAGGAAAGAAATAAACAAACAAACAACCCAAAACCAAACCAAACCAAATGTGTTTAAGCCACGTATTTACTGTAATGACAAAGGTAAATCATTGAGGGCATGTTCTCTCTATTTGTGTCTTTGAAAAGGATGCGATTCAGAACAGTTGAGTGCATGAGACAGTGTTTATGATCATCCACAGTGGTGGATTACAGTGTGTGTCCTCTGTGCTACTCTGTGCTTTTTGAGGTGCCAAGTTTTGAACCATCACAAATCGATGAGCTAACCACTCATCTTATACACCTGGGGCAACATGCTGAGTTCCTGGACGCAGCCTTAGACTCAGTTTGGCAGAGAACAACGTTGCCAGAGTGTGTGTAACAACAACAACAACAAAAATAAAATCTGAGACTATTTTCTGCAGATTTCCCAAACTTAAAAAGACCTTAAAAAAAAAAAATTCTGCCTTTACCATTGAATTGAGTTCAAAGAAGTTGTCAATGTCTATTTCGTAAGAGCAATGTGGTCTTTTTAGGCATGGTTGCATTTTAATCGGTTCATGGATGTTAAGGGCTTTCTTTGCAGTTTACCCCTGCTTGTCTTTTCCTTCCAAAATTCCCCTTAATCTGGCTCTCAATAGGAGGGACTTGCCTCCTGGGGACCAGCAGAGGCAAAAGATAACAGGAAAACCCTGCACTATGCCAAGGCATCTGGAAACATGAAAGGTCAGACCCCACATTTCTGTAAAAATAAATCTCTTTCCACAGAGTCAGGAAAACTGCTATCATTAAAAAAAAAAAAAAAAATCATCACTTTTATTCTCTTTTCTTTCTCCCTAGAAAAATGTGACAATATATTCTAACTGGGGCTGATGAACTGCTAACAGAGTTTTGTTAAAACCTTCCAAACGCAATTTCAAACACCTTTAGAGGGATAACCGATAAAGTGTCTAGCCCTGCCATAAACACAATGCTATTGCCACCTTTTTGAAGTATGCGTTTATATTACTATCATTATCATTATTATTTTTCTTCCCATTCTTCATTTTGCATAAATTGAAATTCCTTCAAAACTTCAGCGGCATGTTATTAAAGTATCTGTATATATATATATATATATATATATATAAATTGCAAATGATTTTCTTCAGGAGGAAGCTGCTGCCAGAGAGGTCTTTGAAGCCCTGGCTTTTGTTGTGAATCTGAGAACCATTGTTATCCAACAGATTCATACCCTAGGCAGAATTGCTATGGAATAGAGTTCGTGAAACACTGTGTCAGCCTGGCATGCCTCAGGAAGAAGCAGGACCAGGGACATCCATCAAAGATGGAGATATGTAGGTCTCAACAGCCACTGCTTTCCTTCATAACTGGGGAGCAAATCGCATGCACTTTAACCCTTTTGTCTGACCATGGTCAGGGCAAATCCCAAGTGTGAAAAGCATATCATATGCATCATCACAAGGACCGGTTTGAACAGTACTTGAAAATGGTAGGATGTGTTTTGCCTCTCTGCCTCATACACACACACACACACACACACACACACACACACACACACACACACACGGATGTGTGTTCACTACCTATCTTGTTTCTCAAGCTCTAAGGAGATGTTAAGGACAAGTGACTGGTGAGCTTTCAGAGTCAAAGGTGTTCAGTTGCTTTGATCTGGTCAGTCTGCCACATCCTTCTATGACCCTGGGGTTGGTGTGTGTTGTGAAGAGAAAGAAGGGCACTTTGAGGCATTATTGGGTATATTTCCTTTAAGATAACATAAAATTAGGCCTTCAGTATCTTCATGTCTTTAGAGAGATTCATATACTACCAAACAATAAAGAAAAATTAGGGACTCTTGTCTGTGACCTGAGATTTCCATGTGAATGTGTGCTGCCTGATTCTTACAGTCAGTTTTGGATACATTCAGCAGGAGTGTGAGAAAAACATATTGATACTACATAATGTCAGGAGTTATAAGTCAATAAAGACCCTGCTTAGGTAGGCTAGTGTTTTTAGATTTAGTGCTTAATTAGTCTGTAAGTCAGAAATAAAAACAGGGAATCTCTGCTTAATTCTAAGGTATTAGGAAGACGGGTAACTAAAGGAAAATTAAAAACAATTACAAGAACATAATACAACATTGAGTTTTAGACAGACCAATGAGTGCATTCCTTTCGATATCCCTGGTAACATTTGTTTTATAACTATTTTCAGTATTTGAAGTTGAGGTTGAATAAATTTATGGCGTATTGAGTGTTTAAAGCTAAAGCAGTCCCCAGTGATGTCTTTTTCTATGAATCATTAATTACATTTAAAGTTGAATGTTTTACTTGACTCTTTGCCTTTGCCTCACTATACTGAAGTGGACTACATTTAAAAGATAACTAGGCAAGGATTCATTACAATGAGAATTACCTAAAGTTTAAAGAATTTCTTTGCGCTAAGCAGTTGTCTCTTAGAAGAAGTCAGTTTCACTAGTTATCATAGCTGTCCCCTGAGAGGCTTTGCCAGAGTCTGACCAATACAGATGCAGATGCTTGCAGCCAACCATCAGACTGAGTATGGGGACCCCAGTGGAGGCTGCAACTGGATAGGAAGAACAACATCAGCTAACCAGATGCCCCAGAGGTCCAAGGGACTAAAGCACTGACCAAGAGTACACATGAAGGGACCTATGGCTCCAGCCACATTTGTAGCAGAGGATGGCCTTACCTGGCATCAATGGGACAGGAAGCCCTTGGTCCTGTGGAGGTTCAATGACCCAGTGTAGGGGAATGCTAGGGAGGTGAGGTGGGTGTGGGTGGATGGGGGAGCACCCTCATAGAAGCAGGGGGGAGGAGGGAGGGGTTAGGGGGTTTGCAGAGGGGGAACAGGAAAGGGGGACAACATTTGGAATGTAAGTAAATAAAATAACCAATTAAAAAAAGAGCTTTGGGGATCATGTGGCTTCAGTGGAAAAAAAAAATCTATACATCTATATAACTGTTCTTTCCCAACTGGCCAATGTTCTTCCAGTTTTTTCTTACCCTTTAAAACCATGAGTTTCAGAGTTTGCACTTAATTTTTGTTTTGTTTTGCTAAAAGGGGGTTTATTGTTTTCTTCTACATGATGGAGATATAAAAACACAGACCATGGTAGTGGCTTATTTGTAGATAGCTATACTCATAATGGGTTGATTTATTTCCTGAAACTACAATATTTTAATTTGAACCCTGTGCTAACCCTAGTTACAGTAAGCAAAGCACCAGGGTGTAAAGGAATCAAAACGATTCTTTTCTTAAGGAAAAGACAGGAAAGAGAGTGATTTGGAATAATTAATTTGTGCCAGGTCTGTTTCACAGAGGTAAACCCAGATTCCATTTCATTATATTAAATACTAGTCTAATATTTATATTCATCAACAATGTACTGAATATTTGATCTCTTCAAGAAATGTAGGAATCTGCTCATTTGACAGCTAAAAAAATTTATAAAAGATTTTTTAAAAAAAGGACCAAGAAATCTCTTAAGAACATTATATTTTTATATTGTATTTTTTCCCTTTTTCTTGTTTACCATTTTTCAGTCTGCCCCTATACTTGTCTGAAAAAGAACTATGGTCTTGACACTGTTGAAACTCTGTCAAACTGTGGGGTGCTGAATACATATTTTGCTTGTTTTATTACATTGTGTTAATCTGTATGACGATATAAGAAATGATAACAAAAAAGTAACTGGGCGTTTTAAAACTGAGAAGCTACTGTGGGAAGTCTTACTTCCCTAGAGGCTGGGGACAGGCACAATCTGTCTCCTGCTTTGTGCTTTTCAGAAATGTGTCTGGTTCTGTTACTTGACAAAGATGGCCTTGACAGAAAACCATCCCAAATGGTAATTACTGTTCTGAAAAAAAAAAAAAAAAAAAAAAAGGTCAGGACTGTTCTATCCTTTATTTTCATCTTAAGACCATTTCCCTTAATTGTGGGACTGGGGTGGTTTTGATTTCTGATTTACCTTATAGGTTAAATTATTTTTCAAATCTGCATCTTATCTGTTTAATCATATTCATTCTGAAGAGGGTAGAAAATCCACTTAGCTGTCCACTTTATTAAGTTTTTGCTATAATTTATGTCACTCTAATAGAATCAGGACAGACGAAATTAAATCGGGAAAACAAGTTGGAGCCTGTGGCTTCCAGAGTCTCCTTGGCAAAGTTTGAAGTCACCGAATTTTCTAAGGATGGGGAGAGGGATGGGACAGAATAACATTATAAAGCTTGCTTGATGAAAATAAATGCCCTGATAACATTTATATTTATATTTGTTTCAGCAGCGGAAATTTGAAAGAGCACTGGTTTCTCTAGCTAGGGGTTTTGATTGCTCTCTAACTTTAGAGAATCATTTCCATAACCACTCAAAAGTTTTAAGCAGGAGACTTGTCCCAAAACCTTGACATCAATTGTGTGAAGGGAGGAATTAGAATATTTTATTTTTCCATTATTCGTTCCCTGGGCAGAAATAAAGCAGAGTTTGTAGTGGTTATCAATACAATAAATCGACGTACACAGCTAATTTGACCATTCAGGCATTAAAATAACCCTCCATTTTATTCTTTAATTATTCAGAAGATTTATCTCCTCTTTCCATTTCTTTTTTTTTTTTATAGCCATATAATTTAAAAACATATACCCGAAAGATTCAGAGAGAGATGAAAAATTGTCATGTGGAAGGAATTACTGGAGAAATTGCATTACTATAATCTGGTTTGTCTAGTCTAGAAACTAATTCAATAGGAGTCTGAACTAATATCTGGTGCTCTAGGAACCTTATGAATAAGACTGCTGCTGCTGGTTGTCAGGGGTGAATGTGAGCATTAAAATGTTAGAATTCTATGTAGACTTCTGAGAGTCCACGTGTTTGCATGAACTTGACTGCTCTTTAGGAAGGAGCATCTGAGGTAACTACTCTCTATAAAAAAAGCAATGGAGGTGCTGTGTGGCATGATATCTAGTAGATACAGAAGGCATTGTAAGACACTGGAGTAAAATGGTTACTTTGAGAGCTGAATCAAAAAAAAAACGACTTAACAATAATTATTTAGGAACAAAGCAACAAAATCAGCTACATTGATATTGGTAGGGTAACACTTTGAAGGAGAGTGGGGGAGGGGTGTACGGTGAGGTTTGGAGGGAGGAAGGGGAAGTGGGAAATGTTGCAATTATAATCTCAAAAAGAAAAAAGAAATGGGAAAACAAAACAAGACAGCTGCCAGATAAGGTGTACCGTACCTACTGTGACATGACAGTCACTGGGTGACAAATTGCTTTCTGTTTGTACTTGAGGGCTGTTTCACAGGAGAAAATCTGATGACTGGTTGTGTAATCATGGTCAGAAAGCTCATGGGTTAGGAGGCCATGGCCCTAAGGTTGTTATTTTACTAAATGGTCATGCTATGAAGTTTCCTTCTAAATATTTATTCTGATACCCACAGACCTGGGCTATCGGCTGTGTATGAGATCTTCTCTTCACAGTAGACAACAACTAGTGGTGCTCAGCCATAAGTAGGCCTTCTGTATTAACCCAATCCCCACTAAAGCTCAGGAAACATCCTAGAAGAGGAGGCAGAAAGAACATGAGAGTTGGAAGACATGGCATAGAACTGTAAGGTACACATGATATGGCTAGTGTACTCACAAACTCAGCAGTTGTGGTCTCCTGCACAAGATCTACACAAGAAGACTCCAGGCAAAATTCCAGTATAAAATAGACAGATGATCTTTGGGGTCCACCCCTTACTGAGGAGCCACAGGCAGTGGACACTTGATTGTGGGAGGGAAAAGAATTCTTTTTTGAGAATGTGGGCACTGGGAACTTTTTCACATTCCCGTGATGGTTCCACATCCATGCACATATCTACTTGGACTTATGGGTTATAAAATTAACAGACATCAGGTTGGGAGGGGATGTGCATGGTGAAGGAGATGTGGGAGGAGTTGGCAGGAACAAATGATGAGTTGATACGAGCACAGTCCGTTGTGCGCATGTGTGAAATCTTCAAAAATAAAGAAAAATATTAAAAAGCTAAGCCAGTATAAAAAGTGATGGGTTTCACTATGACATTTTCATACCTATGTGTTATTATACTTGGCTCTCAGTTTTTTCTCTTCCACATACTTAATATCCTGTTGCACATGCCCGTCTGACTCTCTACTCCCCAGTTAGTACCTTCTTTTACAGGTATTCTATTACTCATTCTCTCTCTCTCTCTCTCTCTCTCTCTCTCTCTCTCTCTCTCTCTCTCTCTCTCTCTCACCTTCTCTAGGAGCCCTTCCTCTAGTCTCATGGTCCTCTTTCCAGTTTTCATATCTCAACACATACAGACACACTCACAAGTACACATACACACACATAAAATATACACACATATATGCATACATACACATCTATGCATACACACATATATATGTACGTATGTATTTGCAAACACCTACACATCAAACTTTAAATCTAGGTCTTACTTTTTTTAAAGTAAGAGACTGAATAGTGACTTTGAAAATGAAGCTGTACCCTTTCAGATACTTGCATAGTCTAAGCACCGAAGACTGAATTCTATGTTTGGCTATTTGACTGTTGTTAGCAGTGATGCATGAAGCAGAAAGAAAACAGCTTGATTTCCATAAGTTAGGCAAACTCTGGAGAGCTGGGAATGGCAGGAGGCAATTGGCTCACAAAATAAACTGACCGAACCGGAAGCCAAAATTAAATAGAGTGTATAAGGGCACCCCAGGGATCGTCTTAACAATGTACTAGTTATGAACTAACTATAGTCGTTATTACCTCTGCTAATGAAGAAACCATAGGAGAAGGCAAGAAGTGCCTCTCTCTGATTACCATAGGCTTCCGGTTTAACTAGCTAAGGCATTCAATGATCCCTTAAGAAATGGATTTACTCTAACGTCTATCCGCTATTAGTGAGGATACTATTAGACATGGTTTAGCTTTTGAAAGTATGAAGACAGTTTGGCTAATGATGGCTGAAACTGCTGGAAAAGCTGTACTCTTAGACTTTCATAGATTCTTTATATCCTGTTCTGTGACTTGATAATGATTTTAGTTTCTAATATGTTTTTAAAAAGTCTCAGGGAAATTATTAATGATAATCCTTATGTAGATATTGAAGTCTATTGGCTTGGTAATGTCTCTTTAACTGTTTCTGGTGCTGGGAGTTTGGAAAAATATTTTCTGATTCGTAGGTCTTCATATACAGCCATCAAAGTGAATTAATATGCAAAGTGGAGACATCATAAAAGAAGAAAACAGCATCATTAACTGATATCAAGATTTGGTTTGAATGCACATGAAAACTAATGGCTACAAGATCCATGAAAGCCATTCTTTATCTAGTGTTCCTTAGATTTAAAGAAGTTAATGACAGTTCTTCATCCTTTTGACCCAGTTTCTGTCTGTTATCATTCTTTCATTTGCGTATGACTATCAACAGCTCCTTACATATCTAATAGATGCCAAACCAGTGAATTAAAAACATAGGATGAAGTCTCATCTGGACCAATGGGAAATGACCTTTAGCTGAGAGCCTTATATTCATTCATTTGTACCTCAATGTTCTTTAAAGACTTTTAAAAGAATAATTTTGAAATATAATGTAATTACATCGTGTTCTGTCTTTTTCTTTCCTCCCTCCAACCCCTCTCGTGTACTTGCCTCACATTTTCAAATTCATGGCATCTAGTTTCCTTTTCTTTAGATCTCTCTCTCTCTCTCTCTCTCTCTCTCTCTCTCTCTCTCTCTCTCTCTCTCTCTCTC
>NC_034600.1:59871487-59883493 GCF_900095145.1 Mus pahari
CCTCCCTCCCTCCCTCCCTCCCTTTCCCTTTCTTCTTCCCTCTGTCTTTCTTTCTTTCTGTGTACATATATTCATACGTACAACCTTTTATGTCAGTATAATGTTATTTATAACATTACTTTTATGTATATAACTTCAGAGACAACCATGATATTGGGTAACCAGTTAGCAGCCATACACTTACCAGAGGGAGACTATGTCTCCTGCTCCTAGCAGTTATTTATTGCCCATAGTTCTTTGTCAAAGGTTAAGAAGGCCAAGTAGATTTCTCCCTTTCATAGTAACCAATTTATTGGTGTCATCTTTGTTCATGTCCTGTTTAGGCAACTGTTTTTGAAACTTCATAATAGTAGCTCCACTGACATTTGTAGAAGACATAATTTCACAGAAGACATTCTGTTCCTCTGGCCTTTACTATCTTTCTGGCTCCATTTGTCTGCTGTTCCTTGAACCTTAGGTATAGGAGCTGTGTCATAGGTAGTTTAGTTGTGGTTGGGCACCACATGACTGCTTAGTCTCTGTGTTTTGATCAGTTGTTAAAATAATCATTTCTGTTTGTTGTGAAGTAAAGTTCCTTTGTTGAGGGGTGAGAGCAACTTCTCTGTGGGTATCAGGATAAATATCCACCTTGGGTGCTCGAGGTTTATGTCCAAAGTGCATTGTGTTCTTTGTATTGTTTTCTTAAGATTAATTTTTATTTTTAACTATGGTTAGCATGTGCATCTATGTGTATGCACGCCCATTTGCATGTGTGTGTGACTGCCCTAAGAGCCCAGAATAAGGTCTCAGGTTCCCTGAAGCTGGAGTTATAGGCAGTTGTGAGGTGCTCAATGTGCGTTCTTGGAACCTAACTCTGGTCCCCTAGAAGATCTGTAAGAACTTTTACTTTGTGAGGCAACTCCCCAGATGAAGTGCTTCAATTTTCTTATTTCTAAAGCTGAAGTACAATAATTTCTTGTCATAAATTTCTTGTGGTTTTTAAATAAGATAATCTGAGTACATTGAAGAGAGAGTCTCATGCTGAGTGATCAAAAAGTATCAGTAATTATCCCTTATTGTTTTACTTATTTCATTTAATCCATACCCATGAACTCAACAACACAAAAGAGTGAAGCAGATAACCAATATGAAATAAGTCATTTTACAGGGACAATGTAGAGTTTCTGTGATATGAAGTCTTTGTCTTTTAATTTGGGAATATATGTAGGTTCTTAAGCTTTATGGTAAATAACCATAGATGTATAACAACAATATTAGGTATATAATTTGTAGTAGTTCTATATAGATTATTTATAAATATAATGTTTATATTTTGTAGATGAAAGAAGCAAGCAGTAGGTTAAATCATCTGTCCAATATCAAGTGGTTCATAAACAGTAGAGTTGAATTCAAACTCTGTATGTGACTATAATTGAAGTCACTGTGGTATCTGCCCATGGAACCACATAGTTTCTTTCCACTCAAAGATCCCTGAAAATAAATAAATAGAAAAAAAAAACATAGGAACTCGGTTTTTGAAAACAGTTTACTTCTGGGCTGGTGAGATGGCTCAGTGGTTAAGAGCACTGACTGTTCTCCTGAAGGTCCTGAGTTCAAATCCCAGCAGCCACATGGTGGCTCACAACCATCTGTAATGAGATCTGATGCCCTCTTCTGGTGTGTCTGAAGACAGCTACAGTGTACTTACATATAATAATAAATAAATCTTTTAAAAAAAGAAAACAATTTACTCAGTGTAAAAGCCCCAAAGCAGGTAACAGCTCTAACTTTCTATGCAAAGCAGCTGTCTCTTTGTATCTGGAATAATTAATTAAAATAGGTCATTCTGATCTATAAAGATGTAGAGGAGCTGAACTGTGATTGCTTTCGAGATTAATTCTCCAGATTTACTGTCATGATCATCAAAGTGCTTATGCTAATGTTTCCTAGACTTGAACTTTGGAAAATCGATGTCCCTCCCCCACCCCCTCGATTTTCACATTGTAAACTGCAGGCAACCTTCTTGATAAAGTGGAATTTAGGTCAAATCTCTCAATTCAAGCAGGTTTTTTTTTTTTTTTTTTTTTTTTTTGTATGTGGAATAAGGAAGCAAATTAAGAAGAAAAGAGAAAGGCCTTAATTTGCCATAATCTCCGGTTGCAGTAGCTTATGGTATGTTAGCTGAAAATGCATAAATACACTGAACAAGTGGAAATTGCCCCTTGAGTCGAAGGGATGTTATTAGGAGCTGTGAATGTATTTAGAACCCCACCCCTTCCTCCAGGATAATGAGCCAAGTATAGGTCCCCTCCCTTTTCTATTCTTCTTTTAAATTTCCTTCTTCCTCCTATTTTTCTTCTTTCTTTCAGTAAATGGTACTCAAGGAGAGATCACACTTGATTTAAACAAAATAAGACTTACTCTTTTAGTAAAGCAAGCAGGAGAAAGTCCTGGTTTTTTTCCCCCCTTTGTTTGTTTGCTTTCTCTTACAGATACCTTGCCCAGATTCAAGATTTGATTTGCCTGAATGAGAAACAATGTGATCTGCTAGAGAATAATATTGACATAAAAACACAATAGGACTTGTCACAAAGTGCATGCCAAACATTATAGCCATGTACTCTAGAGCTTTAATTAACATATTTGTTAAATGCCAATTCTGAGAATAGACACCATCACGGAAGAAAAGACTTTCCCAACACAGATAAAGCAGATAGCCCGGCTTCCTTTTAAAAGAGATTTTGACAGTTATACTATTGAGCTCTGTAATTCTGCTGGGAACCCACTCCCATCCTTCTGTCACCCAGGCTTTTGAAAATCAGAACAGAGGAGTCAGTTGCTTTTACCGTTGTACAATTTATTCTAAGACAGGAGCTGTAAATGGTTGTATATCCAGACTAGGGAATTTGCATACTGAGTACCTCATCTCAGTGTCATGTGCCTACCTCTGCCCCTGCCACTTAATTTACATTTATTCCCCAGTCAAGTTGTTTTCTGGTGACTCGCTTACATGAGTGGGTAGGCGAGTAATTTCAGTAAGTAAAGCGGCTTTGTGAATGAATGAACAACTTTCAGTGGTGTGTGTGTGTGTGTGTGTGTGTGCACGCATGTGTGCTTGTGTGGTGCGTGTGTGCATGTGTGCGTGCGTGTGCGTGCGTGCGTGCGTGTGTGTATGTGTGTGTGTGTGCACGCATGTGCGCTTGTGTGGCGCGTGTGTGCATGTGCGCGTGCGTGTGCGTGCGTGCGTGCATGCGTGTGTGTGTGTGTGTGTGTGTGTGTGTGCATCACTTTCCTTTCTTGTGTTTAATATTCAGAACTGTCATTTTGTAGGCACACTGTTAGACAAGGCACCAGAAGTCGGTTATCCCATGGACAAATCACACTGGATTATACTAGTCTGGACGGGGCGTGGAGGGAGTTCTTTTGAGATTGAGGAGAAAAAGCCTTCGTCTTCTTAATGAGGAGCCTAGGATACAGACGCCGGATTCGTTTCCACACCCAAAGAACAAAGACTCTGGGAACTGACAGGCAAAACGGAGGGAAAGGGTTAAACAGTAAGAAGTGTACTTTATTTCTGGAGAAGATTTAATTTTATCCCTAGCATTTGCTGTAGGTTTCTGTCTTAGAAATCATTTTCCTGAGTGGAGAGGATAAAATTTAGAAAGAGTGTTTTCGTGGACCATGGAAAGAGCAGAGGATGTCAGGTGTGGGCCTGGTCCATGGTGAATACATTTTCCACCTATTTAAGATTGATCATCAGGGATCAACTGTGTTTTTTCTGCCATTTGCAACATTTTTTTTTTTTCTTGGCTATCTCACTATCTTCACTTCCATAAAGCGATGTTTCCCAAATGGGATTAATTTTTATCACAAGGCACCATTTACTAATGTCCTAAGATATTTTTCAGTACCTAAAACTGGGGGGGGGGGGTTGCACGTGCATAGGGGCCATGGCATGTTGGTAAGTATTCTGCCACTGTTTAGGACAGATTCCTGCGACAGAGAATCCTGTGGCCTAAGGTGTCAGTAGTGACCTTTGAGAACACCACCTCCGGCTCAACCCCTGACCCTGGTCTTTCTTGGAGAGAGCCCCTTTCCTCTTTGGCTCCCTCTGTACACAAAGCAAAAACAAACCAACCAAATCAAAGATCCTTAACTGTAATCTCTCCTAAATTGCTGTATTTGTTCATAAACCTGTTTGCACTTCTACCTCTAATGCCTCTCTTCATGTAGCTTAAAATGAAAAAAAAAAAAAAAGATTTCTGACTTCCTTGCTGGCTATATGTTAACCCAAGACAAACTAGAATCATTTAGGAAGAGAGAACCTCAGTTGAGGAGAAAATAGTTTGATTGAACTGGCCCATGGGCAAGCCTGTGCTGCATGGTCATGATTAATGATTGATTGATTGATTGATTGATTGATTTTGTGTGTGTGTGTGTGTGTGTGTGTGTGTGTGTGTGTGTGTGTTGGGTGTTGGGTGTTATAAGAATAACTGGAAGCCTCAGTTTGGTACTAGCACTCAGGTGCTTTTGGTATAAGCAACAAATCCAGGCAAATTCAAGAAAGGAGGAAGGAGACACATGGAATTGATGGTACAAGGTATAAATTGAATTGCAAAGGCCAGGGCAGAGTATCTGGGTCAATACTGCAAGGATTCACAAACACTTTAACATCATTAATGACAAATTTAATGGAACTTCAGTGTCTCTGGTCACTTCCCTTGATTCTGAGGCAGCCTCTGTTCATGATTACCTGCCTCTCCAGAAACCTCACTCTCTTTGATGCCATGACACCAGTTGTTATTATTATTATTATTATTATTATTATTATTATTATTGTCATCATCATCATCATCATCATCATCATCATCATCATCATCATTATTTTTGAGACAGGGATTGACATTCATCCCATGGTAGACCTACCTTGCGAGTGCTGGGATTATAGGTATGTGCCCAACGTCTGGCTTCTGGCTACTGATCACTCTTCATTTCTAAGCTGACAGAGACTGTTAGCTCCAGGGTCTCTGTCCACAGTCATCTCCTAATTGTATAAATATTCACTGAACACTTTTATCTCATCCACTCTTTTATTCACTAACCATATTCGGAATGGGAACCTCTAACTCCAGCATGGCACATTTCCATCAACTGTCAGCTTACATTTCCATGACGATATTTGTGTCTCTTTACCAGACAGTGAACATTTAGCCCCGTTCTAGCTCTGGGTTCTAATACCTAGTCCTGGACCCATTTACATTTATACTTTCCTCTTGTTCTCTCACCCCGTTGTGCAATATACCCCAACAGAGTGGCTCATTAATTCCATTGTTCTATGTCAGTCATTCATTTGAATTATTTATCCACCACTTACTAGATGTGAGCCGTCACCTGCTCAGGTTAGGTGTGGTACCCTGTGCCTGTTGGTGAGTAGTGATATGAGAAAATTTCAGTCTGGGAAATGGAAGTGTGGAGTGTCACCAAGTACTGCTATTTTACTTAATGGTCATTCGACTGATCCACTACAGATTGATTGCATTGCACTGTTATAAAGCACTGACAGACGTAGAGAATACACAGTATTCCAGAAAGATAGGCAATCAAGGGTGAGGGATAGTGAGCAAGGAGGCTGGCATCACTTAAGTGTGGGAAGAAGGATCTTGTAACTTACTTAATAGTTTTATGGGAGTACATATCGTCTGGTGCGTGCATTTGCATATTTTACCTTCATGTTTAGCATCTCCTATATCCTCCCTAGCAATAACAAAGGGTTTCTCCTGTTCCTTCTCAAGCCTTCTCCCTACCGCCCTCATTAATAACTTTGGGGTTTTAATTCCTCATGAATAATTTTTAACTTAGCAATGTTTCAACTTAATTATTTTGCTATACATATCTTCTAGCAATTTCTGTAGGGTTTTATTGTAGGATTAACTTTTTCAGATGATGATTTGGCTAGACATAAAAAAACAACATATTTAGAAGATTGACAATATAAATTCAGTGTTATCTTGCAGATGAGAAGTCTAATTAAAGTTGCCAGATTTAGAAATAATTACATAGACTAGCCAGTTAGAATTAAATCTCAGAGAAACAAAGACTACTTTTTTTAAAAGCTTAAGTACATCATATACCATGTAATTTGGGAATGCTTATATTAAAGTATTATCCATTATTTATCTGCCATTTAGGTATTAACTGGGCATCTTGTACTTTATGAGACATCCTTAAATTTAACATAACCTGATTATTGTTCCTATGTTCCTCTTGACGTCTCTAAGACATGTGTTTCTGGAGATTATAGGAATGTATGTTTATCCTTGGGATTTGAAAACGTTGCCACACATGTCTGGTTGTGAATATGCTTATTTATACCCTCTTTATTAAATTAACACATGTCTTAAGTGAAATTATCTCATTTGTTTTTAATTCTGGGATTAAAAATAATCTTCTGTCTGAAAATTTCCCTCCGAGTTTCCCTCTCCCAGTTTGTCCTAGAACTCATGTCGCTGAACCTTCTGAAAACAGCTTGCATGACATGGAGCTGCTCTTTCATAATTCCTTCTCTGTGTTCGAGAAGACTTCAAACAGACAGCACTGGCTCCATGTCCTCCCAGCACTTAGTTATGCCTGTCCCGCTATTTGCCTGGTCATCAGCCTACTTGCTGAGAATGGGCCTTCCCATTTACTGTAGAGGGTGTAACTGAAGCACCATGGCTCTTTGACTTGCACCCATTTATTACCTTGCTTGTAGCTTCTGTAACAGCTTAATGTATAGACTAATTGCAGTGAGGTAAAAGATACATCTTTGGACAAACTGTAGCTTCATTGTCATATGCATCACGCTTGGCCTTGGCAGCCTCTGCCTTGTCCTCGGGCTTTGGACTGAACTGTTTCCTCAAATTCATATGTTCAAGTCAGATCTTCCAGTATTTCAAAATGTGATTATTGAAAAAAACTATCTATCTATCTATCTATCTATCTATCTATCTATCTATCTATCTATCTATCTATCTATCTATTTTATGTGTGTGTGTGTCCCTGAATAATATGCTAAGCATATTATTCTATGTCTATGGAGTTTAGAGAACAAATCATCAACTCATAGGAGTCAGCTCTCTCCTTTTTCCTATGTAAATTCTAAAAATTAAATTCAGGTCATTTGGATTAAAGTTCCTTGCTTACTGAGTCATCTTTCTGGCCCAAAATTTGACTGCTTTCTTAAGGAGATCCTTAAAGTGATAATTACATGTGAGAGCCTAGTTCATTACGATGAGCATTCTCATAAGAATAATGAGATCCCCCAAGGATGTGCACACTGCTATGGACTGAATGTGTATGCTGTGCCTCCCGCCCCTCAGTAGTCATGCCGAAATCCTGGGTGCAACATGAAGTTATTAGGAGGTAAGGACATTGTAAGTAACTAGAATTAGGTGAAGTCATAAAAGTAGAGGTCCTATTATTACCTGTACAAGTCATGAGTGTGTGCTTCCCACTGTGTTCCATACCATATGAGGGAATGATGTGTTTATTCGCTGTCTGCAGAGAGGAAGGAGGTCCTCAATAGAACTCAGCATGGCTGGTACCTGGATCTACTGCTGTTCAGTTCTGGAGCCTTAGGAAATAAGTGTTTATTGTTTATAACTCATCTAGTATATGGTATTTTGTCCTAGCAGCTGGCAATGACTAGGACATAGCCAGAATGCAGACATCTATACGCCAAAGAGGGAGGTCTCACTGAACCAGACTTAATGACAGTTCCATTATTGACTTACAGCCTCCAGAATTATGAGAACGTACCTTTCATTTGCTTAAGATACCTGACCTTGGGTGTTTTATGATAGAAACCCAGGAAGATGGATACCCACTCATGAGGAATAGCCTTAGCAAGACAGGTACCTACTCCTGAGTAGTAGACATCCTGCGTTTCTGTCTCCAGTTGTATCTTTCTGGTCAGCTATTATCATTTATTTTGTTCTTCTAATTTGGCCTTATGGATTTATATTGCTGACAAAACTTACTTTGGTTATGGTTATTTCAGGCAAAGAGCAAACAGGTATAAATGTTTATCTCGTTAGTTCTATGTAAACTTCTGGAATTATCTTTGGAAAATAAAAATGTCAGATAGACCCCGGGGCAATCCCTGAATGACCTTTAAGGCATCACATTGAGCAAAAGAGGACATGGGTTCTCTTACTATTTCATTCTTTTAAGACTTCACCTGTCTTGTAGTCATTTGCTTCATCCTCCAGGCATATCAATTGATTTGATATTCTGTTGTGAATGGCATCATGTTTCATTTTTAATGAAGTGTCTCTGCCTATTGCCTACTTGTTGAGGCTTACTCATCACTCAAGATACTGTGTAGTCGTATCTCTTTGTATGGAAGCTTTTCTTGTGTTCTCACTGACGTGCTGATACCACCAGACCGTGTCCTTTTCAATATTTCTCTGGCCTTGTTAACAAGTTATTTACTTGAGGATAGAGAGCGACTACCTTTGATCCTCTACTGAGTGACACCTGTCAATACCCAGAAGAGTAGCTGCTTAATAAATGAATTAAAAGTGAATAAGAACATGAAAAAATGCCCATGAGTCCTTGAGATTTTTTTCAATATTTAAACAAATTTGAGGACTTAGAAGCCTACCTCTTATCATTTATCTTAAACTTAGCAATTTAATTTGAATGGCATTGATTCTATTTCACTGCCACTGATTAATTTAATATCTTGAAAGTGGAATTTGGCAGGAAAAAATTTCAATTACTTAACTTCTTTTGTATTTATTAAAAATGTAAGTAAAATTTTACTTAAAACATAATTAAAATGTAGGTCAGTGTTCCTTGAGTCTAATTTATTACAGCAGGTAGGTGATTGCCTCAGGACATCCAGCAGGAAGGCATGGGCAGTCCATTTACCTCATGTTCAGCTCCACCATCCAGCCTGCTTTCTCTGAAAAGAGTGCATATTCAAAAGGGGGAAACAATTATCTACAACTGAAACAGGTAATGAAGTTTTCTGTGTGCTGTAATTTTAATTTAAAGAGCATGTTTGAAAGGCGAAGAGATCCAGACAGGCAGGTAGTTCCTTCCTCAGAGTTATAAAATCTGTCACAACTTCGAACTACTCCTCCATTGAGCGGCAGTCACAATTTTTATTCTAAAGATTCCACATGCGTGGCACATTATGTAATGGACAGCACTTCAGAATAATCTAATGAAAGGAGAACTCTTTTCCATGCTAATAAACTTTGGATTCTGCTTGTTTCAAGAAAATGAATTCAGGCTTTGAACTGCTGAGGTCCACATAAATTCAGGTTATCCATACAGCCGTGCGGAAAATCTCCAAGATGAGTTCTTTATTAATAGCAAGAATGAGTGAATCAGTCAGCTCTTTTAATGATCTGGGCCATAATTTGAATCCATTGGAAGTTGCCTGTTAGCACCTCTGGGAGCCGAGATCAAGCGTGACCTTGACTTGTGATAGCATGTATTAAATTTGCCTGCAATGCTTCCCACACCACATTGTTTTTGTCATTCGGCTCACAAGCAGACCCCTCTGATGTCCTTATTATAATCATCACAAACGTGGAACCAGTGAGGAAGGGGAAGGGGGCTTGTACTAACAGGTCAAATTTGGTTGGAAGAGGAAGAACACAATTTTCCTTCTTTACGGAACTGCTGGTGACGCTCTATTAAAACGATAAAGTTCATGCAGGCAGCTTTGTCGGCCTCCAGAGTGCATTTGCAATACATGCCTGTTTGTTACAGTTGCCTATTTTTATTTTTAAATACAACTGTGATGTGATTCTAGTAAAACAAAGATAGTTTCTCTACCTGTGTGTGATCTAGGTTTTAACTGCTCTTGAAACAAACTTGAGTTTGTGACTTAAAAAAGTCTGTTTTCTTGGCAATATTTTATAATTGGGAGCATTTAAACATTCATATGACAACTTTACTTTGAGAAATATATATCTTAGTCTTTTACTGTTCTACTTAAGGATAAAATTTATATTTCTTTGTCTAAAAGAATATTGTGTGATGTTCAAGTAGTATGACATTTCTGTCACTTTCCCCTACCACAACCTCACCATTTTGTTATAGTTAGATGATATTAAAAAATACTACTTCAAAAAATTAGTGACAGGTTCACTATCTTTTTTAATATGTTTATGTGTTTGTTAGTGTGCATATGCATTCAGATTTGTGTTGGGGCAATTAGAAGTCAGAGGTCAAATTTCTGTATCTTTCTCTGTCTCTCTTTACCTTCTTTATAAAGACTTTTAAGAATTTTATGCATGAATAATGTATTTATACCATTTCCACTCTCCATCTATACCCCTACAGAGAGAGGGGGAGGAGGGTAGTGGGAGGGGAAGGGAGAGGGAGAGGGAGAGGGAGAGGGAGAGGGAGAGGGATAGGGAGAGGGAGAGGGAGAGGGAGAGGGAGAGGGAGAGGGAAAGGGAGAGGGAGAGGGAGAGGGAGAGGGAGAGGGAGAGGGAGAGGGAGAGGGGGAGAGGGAGAGGGAGAGGGAGAGGGAGAGGGAGAGGGAGAGGGAGAGACAGCGCTAACTTACCCAGTCTATTAAGGGTTGTTCATATGTCCAAGTGTTTAGAGCTGACCACTTGGGATTGTATGGCCTATCAAAGGGCTTGATTCTGGAGAAAACATTCTGTTTTGTTCTGTCATCAGTCATAGATAGCCTGTAGCTTTTCATTGCTTATATTGCCTTGTGAGATTTTCCCAATCTATGTGGCTAAGTTGGCAGGTGCCATCATTATGTCGGTCTTGTTTAGGGAACCATCCTTTTGAGATTTCCTTGGTGCACCATCCTTCTCTCTTTGTCATCTTTAGAAGATATTATCTTGCATCTGGCATCCTGGAGAGAGGGGGTACAGAGGGCATTGCAAAGGGAGAAGGAAGAAGGAGAGATAACTAACACTAAGGATGTGTTTGGAAGAGCTATAGGGAATCACCTTATTGTATAGAATTACATAAAGAAGTACATACATACGTCAATGTATATGTATACACACACACACATATATATGCACATATGCAGTAATGTCCTTGTTCTCAAGATTCATAAACTATCTAACAAAACCCCCACTACTACACAAGAGAGACCTCCCTTTGAGTTATTGATTAGGAAGTCCAAAAAATTCACAAAAGTATGTAGGCTATCAGGATTAGAGTACATTTGGTGCCTTCTCAGAACTTGAATGTAGGACCCTATTGCTGAAGAAAACATACACTTTGGATTAAGATGTGGAAGAATTGACCTGGAACTGTCCTAGAAGACCTATCTCTGAGGACTAGGTTTTACTGTCTGAGAGAGTGCTATGCTATCTGTAGGAAGAAAGAAAACCAGAATCAATAGTTCTATAGCTATGAACTATAACGAATGCTTTACCAAAATATCCCCAATGAAGCAACATTGACACTTACCTTGTGGGAATAACCATCATCAAATTAGACTTATCCCCAACTCAGTAGGAGGGAATTCATTCTTTGTACAATAAGCCTAGCCAAGGGCTCATAGATGAGAAGGTCATAGACCCTAGAAGAGAACATACTACTGCTATAATTATAATTTATGACTGTATCCTAAATACTTATACCCATGGATAAACCTGAACACAGTTTCCCTCATTTATGGAACTGCTGGTGACGGTCTGTTAAAGTGATAAAATTCTTTTAACTCTCACAATAGAAGCTCCTTTTTGAAGTAGAAAGAGGCTATTTCAGAGACTACCAGCTGGTCAAAATGCAGAGAATAAATGATTCTGGTGTATTTAGTCTTGACTGGCCCATCTACAATGCAGTTCCTATGATCAAGACTCAGGAAACATCATAGAAGAGAGATTATAATAACCAGGGATGCACATCATTTATTTTAAGACAAGGTCTCTCACTCACTAAACTGGTTTCTCATTGATTTGTCTAGACTTGCTGGGTAGTAAGGCCAAGGGATCTTGCCTTGCCTTTTTCCTTCCTTCCTTCCTTCCTTCCTTCCTTCCTTCCTTCCTTCCT
>NC_034600.1:59883761-59891598 GCF_900095145.1 Mus pahari
ACCCTGTGACTCTGTTTCATTAGTTAAAAGTTTTCTAAGTGTGACCACTTGGCAGTCATCTTTCTGTGCCTGGCTCATCTCCCTTAGTGTTCCGGGGATTCATTCACCTTGTCACAGAAGATGGAATTTCCTTCACTTAAAGGTTGCATCATATTTCATTATGTATACATGCATTTAAATGAACTCGCTATCTTGGCCATTGTGAATGACGCTGCCAGCGACATGGAGTGCAGATAGCTCTGTAATACACCATTTCCATTTCTTTTGAATATAGGCTTGGAGTGGGGTTACTGGATCATATAGTGGTTCTATATTAAGATTTTGAGAAATCTCTACTTCATTTTACAGTAGCTATACTTACTTACATTCTGACTTTTATTATGGAAGGGTACTTATCTTTTATCCAAGTCTTTCCTAAGATTTATTATCTTTTGTCTGATCATACTCTGAATCTCCTTGTAGCTTTTCCTCATTTTTTAAAATATTTTGAGACTATAATATAAATATGTAATTTTATCTTCCCTTTCCTACCCAAAACCTACCGTATAATTCTGAATGTTCAATTCATGGCCTTCTTTCATTAATTGTTGCTCATACATATGTATATTTATACATATTTATATATTTATATATATATTCCTAAATTTAACTTTCTCAGTCTTTATAATGTTACTTTGTTTGCATGTTTTCAGGGCTGACTATTTGATTTTGAATAAATGACTGGTATGCTCTTTCATGGAGCAATCTCAACATTCCTTAGCAGCCTGTAGTTCATTGTATAAGGCAGACGCCTTGTCCACGTTGGCCTGCCTATTGCTATTTTCCTTGTTCAGCTCATGTTTAGGTAGCCGTGTTGTTGAGACTTTTATCGTGTAGCTTCTAGATTACTAGGGGACCCAATCTCCCAGCAAACTCCCTGAGCTTCTTACTTTTATCATCATTCTGTCCCCTCTTCTGTGATGTTCCTTGAGCCTTTGGGATGGGAGTACTTTGTAGATATATCCATTGGGACCAGGCTCAGCAACTCTGAATTTTGATTGGCCATAGTTTTCTGTGATGATCTCTATCTGTTGCAAAAAGAAGTTGCCTTGATGAGAGGTAAAGATCCCATTTATCTGTGGGTATAAGGACAGATGATTATAATGGAACTAGATGTGCTAGTTTAGTAAAATAGCAGTTGTAGGTTCTCCTCCAAGATATATGACGTCGTTAGCTCTGAGGAGTTGGCCAGGTTTCTTGTACCAGGCATAGACTGCCTCTTGTTGAGTGGTCTTAAGTCCATTAGAGAGCTGTTGGTTACTGCCAAGGTATGTGTATCGTTATTTTACTCTTAGGGTTAATTTTCCTAATAATTAGTGCTGCTAAGCATTACTTCCAGTGTCTTTTGGCTATTTGAATGTTATATTTTGAGAAGTATCTTTTGAAGTACTTACTTAGTCCATTTGTAACTAAATATTTATTTCCTTCATATTTAGTAGTTTAAACTTTGTGCATATTTTGAATATTAGCCTGGTCACAACAGACTTATCCAGAGGTATTGAATTGAAGGAATATATATATATATATAATATATAATATATGGAATATATATAATATATAATATATTGAATATATATAACATATAATATATGATAGATATAATATATAATATATATAATATATAGTATAATACCAGGGCTATGCAGAGAAACTCTGTCTTGAAAAACCAAAAAAATAGTATATAATATGTTTTAATATATGATATATTATAAAAGAATCTTTGTTAGATTGGCTTACAAAATAGGGGCTATATAGAACAATGGCTATCTGCATATTCAAGAAGCAAAAAACTAGTAGCTGCTCAGCCCACGCAGCTTAGATACTTTGGTAACTCTCAGGGTGCTTGTCTTTGCCAGTGTTCTATTATTGTGAAGAGACACCATGACCACAGCAAATCTTATAAAGAAAAGTATTTAACTGGGGCTGGCTTATAGTTTCAGAGTTTTAGTCATTGTCACCATGGTGGAAAGCATGGTAAAGAAGAAGTAGCTGAGAGTTCTACATTCATATCTACAGGCAGCAGGAAGAGAGTCATTGAGCCTTGCTTGGGCTTTGGAAATTTCAAAGACCACCTCCAGTGATACACTTACTCCAGCAAAGCCACACCTTCTAATTCCTCTCAAGTAGTGCCACTCTTTGAGGACTAAGTATTCAATCACAGGAGCCTATGTGGTCCATTCTTATTCAGCCACCACAGTGCTGAAGGGCTAGAACTTCCTGGGAAGTTGCTCGTGTTGATCCTATGATACAAGGTTGGAGAAGTTGTAATCTGATATCAGGAGAGGATTGAAGCAGCAACTATACATCCATTGAGTTGGAAAGAAGACGCAAAGTCTGCGTGCTACTCTTAGCTCTTTCTGGAACCTCTTTGCATCTGGGAGGGACACCCCTTTGAGTGTTATCTGTTCTCTTACTTAATCTTCTCTGTGCATGTCCTCACTGAAAGACCTCTCCTCGATGATTCTAAATCCAGTCAATATGGCAGTCAAAACCAAACGCAAATCCCTCTTCAGGTGTCTAGTTCACAAATGTTTTTGCTCATTCTGAAAGTTGTCTTTCCCTTCTCCGTTTCACTTTGCTGTGTAGAAACTCTTTGATGTAATCCCATTTGTTAATTTTTGCTTTGGTTGCCTTCGCTTTTTTGCTTCATATGTAAAAACCCACCGTTCAGATTAATGCAAAAGGCTTTACAGTTTCTTCATTCCTGGTTTTCTTTTGTTCATGTGTTTGGAGTTGAGTTCTCTCTGCAGTATGGAATAAAGGCTTAATTTAATCCTTTGAATGGAAATATCAAGTTATTTATTGAAGATTCTTCTTTCCTCATAATGTGTTCTTAGATTCTTTGTCAATAATCAAGTGACTACCAGTGCAAGGATTTACCTCTAAATTTCAGCATTTATCTTGAGACAGAATGCATATGAATTTTCCAGAGCTGTTGGAATAAAGTGTCACAAGCTAGGTAGCTCAGAGCAAGAGAAATTTGTTGTTATACAGACTAAAGTATAAAACCAAGGCTTCTTCAGGGCTTGAGTCCTTCCAGAACTCAAAAAATCCATAGTTTCCTCTTCAGAGCATTTGGTGGCTTGCTCTATTTTTTTTTTTTAAAGATGTTATTTATTACATTTATATAAGTATACTATAGCTGTCTTCAGACACACCAGAAGAGGGCATCAGATCCTATTACAGATAGTTGTGAGTCACCATGTGGTTGCTGCGAATTGAACTCAGGCCTCTGGAAGAGCAAGCAGCCAGTGCTCTTAATTGCAGAGCCATCTTTCCAGGCCTGGTGGCTTGCTCTGAATCTTTGATCCTATTTGTCTTAATCCATCGTGCACCCTTCACACATTCTTCATGTATCCTTCCACACAATTTTCTTTGTGTGTGTGTGTGTATGTGTGTAATTTATGAGGTGGTTGGGTATATTGAATTTTAGCTGTCCTTGATTCTGTTTTATTCCAGAACCTCTGTAGTTATAGTATTCCAAATGAAGTAATAGTATAATGTACTTGAGGATAAGACTTCAAAATTATACTTTTGTATATGAGGGGGCACAATTTAACTTACAACATTGGATACTTAAAATGTGACATTCCGATTGCATGTGTAGGTGTAGTATGCATGTGTGTCATGCATACATATGTGTGGACCTTAGGGAAAATCATCAGAAGGTACAGGAGAAATGGGTTCTCTGTCATCCTCTGCTTTATCATCTCAAAAGAGTTTTCTATTGAATGTGGAGCTCACAGCTTTACAGCTAAGCTACAAGCAATCAAGCTTCAGGGACCCTCTGGTCCTGTGTGTTGTTCCCCAGTCTCCCACACTCGCTCTCATGTCTTCATGGTTGTACAGGAAGCTCTCTTACTCAAGGGAACACCTCCCAGGATTCCAACGTTGCTCTCTCTCTCTCTCTCTTTTTTTTTTTGGTTATTTAGTTTATTTACATTTCAAATGTTCTTCCCCTTCCCAGTCTCCTCTCTGAAAACTCCCCATCCCATTTCCCTCCCTTTTGTCTCTATGAGGGTACTCCCCTTCTCACCCACACACTCCTGCCTCACCACTCTTGCATCCCCCTTCTCCGAGACATCAAGCTTCCATAGGACCAAGGGCCTCCCCTCCCACTGATGCTAGCTAAGGCCATTCTCTGGTACATATGCAGCTGGAGCCATGAACCCATCAATGTGTACTCTTTGGTTGGTGGTTTAGTCCCTGGGAACTCTGGGTGGTTTGGTTAGTTGATCTTCCTATACAGTTGCAATCCCCTTCAGCTCCTTCAGTCCTTCCCCTAATGCTTCCATTGCGGTCCCCAGGCTCAGTCTGATGGTTTGCTGTGTGTATCTGCATCTGCCTTAGTCAGGGGCTGGCAGAGCCTCTCAGAGGACAGCTATACCAGGTTTCTGTCATTAAGTGCTTCTTGGCATCAGTGATAGTGTTGTCATTTGAAGTCTGCACATGGAATGGATTCCAAGGTGGGGCAGTCTCTGGATGGCCTTTCTTTGAGTCTCTGCTCCATTTTTTCTCCCTGCTTTTCCTTTTTTAATATTTTAATTTTTGCATTTAACATTTATTTGTCACGTGCAAAGTTTTAACAGGTTTTCAATCCAGACACAGACATTCTTCTTTGATAATGGCTTTGAGACAAGATAACAGATAGTGCTGTAGATACAAAGTGATTTCCCATAAAGTACATCATAATGTAAATCTAACAAAGGTATCAGAAGGAAATGTACATTGGGAATGGCAGCTTTAAACAAACTTGAAGTATAAAAGTGATCAGAGTTATAAAAAGAATTCATTTTGGCAGGTGCTACGGTTTTTCATTCTTTGACATTTCTGTTATTTTTCCATTGCTTCATACAGACATAGTGATTTAATTTTATCAACTATTTTCAGTTTCTTAAACCTATAGCCACATCACATTAAAGAAGGTAGAGTGTGGGGAAGTGCACTCTGAATATTGTTCTATTGCTTTGGAAATTCCAAGCTTTAAGGGCATTTTAATCTATTTGGAATTTCATGTATTACTTCTAATACATTTCCAAAATTATTGGTTAAAGAGTCTAAACTTTACAGCTTCAGCTCTCTGTTAGTACACAGCAAGGTGAACTCTTTGGAAACCACAGGAGTTGGTTGGCTCCGAGACATTCCAGAACTTTCCCAATAATTCTCACTCAGCTGGTGTTCAATGTGGCCATGATTTTGAAATGTGTAAAGTAAAAAAGGACTTATTTGAGGTCAAGTAAATATCAAATAAGAACAGTTTTCTTATTTATGACTGATGCTTCCAAGTCAGTATTACAGAGAAAATTAATTCCCTTTGAGGACAACATACAGAGAGCTCATGGCATAGAGACAGGTAGGGGATGAAGCTCAATGTACCTAGATGAACAGAAAGTTTAAATGAGTAGGAGTGTGAAAGAACAGAACCACACAAGTTCTTTTGTTAGTTAACAGAAGACTAAGAAATATGATCTTACTCAGTTATAGATTCTGTGTCAAATCTGCTAAAATATCTAATAAGTTGAATATATTATACTTTATTAATATATGACTGATACATATACATATGCATTATATATTATACATTATACATATACATTATACATATACATTACTCATACGCATATATAAACACATACACATACAAAATCTTTTGCTTGTATCTAAGCATTGCATGTTTGTATGGATAAAATAATATTAAACTAAATTTCTGTTTACATATTTCTTTAGTATTCACTGTCCTTTATGAAATAAGTATGCATCGGACTTTTTGATGCATTTTTAAAACATGATAACTGATAAGAATCCAGACATAATTTCCCAGTTAATTCTTCCTCTGAATTATAATGGGGCTGTACTGTTCATAAATCTTTTACAAAAGATATGTGCTCAGATATTACCACCGCCCCCTGCTTGTTTTCAATATACATTCAGACTATTAAATTTCTCCTGTGGCTCTCAGTAAATTGTAGAGTGGAACCATGGTGGTTGGCAGAGGAACAGAATCTCAGCTACTAGAGAGTGGCATTCTAGTAATTAGTTCATGACTTTTTTCATATGGTCAGTGGTAATATATCTAATCGCTCTTAGGACTAGCCAACTTCAAATAATATTTCCAAATTGAAATACATTAATCTCTTTGGTCTGACTTTACTAAAATGTATTTATGGAATAGGTTAATTGGAGCCACCATATCCATGACTGTGAACCAGTCATTTAAAATGATATAGGTAGCATTAGCTCATGGAAGAGCATAGCAAATTGATTTTTGTGGATCCAATGACCTACTAATATTTGGTATCTGTGACTGAAAAAAAAAAACTTTGGGATATTATTGCCAAGATTTAGTTTCAAGTACTCCTCTTGTAGCCCATCCATCCATAGTAGTGGTCCTCTTGGAAATAAATTCACAGTTTTATTGATTTTGATGGAAAACTGGCAATATGAGAAGTTCTATGCTTAGGGTGTGACCAGACTCCAATGTGAGACAAGTGAATGGGCGGCACCCATTCTTGCTTTATTCTCTTACCAGGAGTCTTTATAATGCTCTGTGTTTAATGGCATAATATTAGTAAAATTAACTTCAGATTGCTCAAAAATTGTACAATTATTTTTTTCAGTTTCCACTAAAAATGATACTCTTTTTAGTGTGGCGCCTGCTGGCAGGCAATTATACGTCACTAAGGGCTACTGCTAAGTGGCCCCTTCCTGTGCTCTTTTTTGGTGAAGTGTGTTTGCCCTTCACTTTTCACCCCTGCCTCTTAAGTCATTGCTGTGACTGGTGTTGGGATGAAGCTGGCTTCTTGAGCTGTGAGTTCCTTCTCTACTGGGGAGGGATTATAATTCTATTCTGCATTCATCTGAATCTGCTTTAAAGGAAGCTGAGCATATTCTGATCTTCATAACTGGTTTCTTGATTCAGCCATTCATCCTTTCACTTCACATGTGTTTTGAGTATCTTCTACCATCATCACCATCGTTGTTATCGTCATTGTCATCATCATCATCACAAGTCTCCTCCTCCTCTTTTTTGTCTTCTTCCTCTGTCTCATCTCCCCCTCTCCCTTCAGCTCTTACTGAATCAACACTTCTGTATTGAAAAAAAACTTGCGATTACCAAATGAGCAGTTAGGACACACATGCAGAAACCACTCATAATGTTGTCTATTTATTGTGCCTCTTTGTTTTTCCCTGCCAAAACTGCAATCTTCAACTTTACCGGATAATATGAAGCCCATGAAAACTAATCCAAAAAACAAACATCCTGAATATCTCTGGTTCCTTTGATGTGAGTGTACTTGGGTGGCACTGGCAATGATGGACACATTTATCAGACTTGCTATGAATATCCCAAGCCAATGAATGTTCCAAGTGCTTTGCTTTAATTTTCACAACAACTATATGGAGAGGGACTATTATTGCTATTCATTTAAGATGAATTGAAAAGAAATGTAACAAAATTTTAGGAGACTTTCCAATATTAAATAGCAAGTGATGACACTGATTTTGAAACCAGAAATCGGGTCCTAGGAGTGATTTTGTAGATACTAGACTATGGATCTCACATGAGACTGAAGGAAGTTCTTTTTTTAATTCTTTAATCTTTTTTTTTTTTAATAGTCCAGACTTTATCCCTCTCCTGGTCCACCCTCTGACTGTTCCACATCCCATACCTTCTACTCCCTTGTCCAAGAAGATGTCCCCAACACCCCCACCCCACCCCACCATACCTCTCCATTCCTTGGGACCTCAAGTCTCTTGAGAGTTAGGGTAACCTCCTCCTCCTCCTCCTCCTCCTCCT
>NC_034600.1:59891742-59913274 GCF_900095145.1 Mus pahari
TCCTTCTTCTTCTTCTTCTTCTTCTTCTTCTTCTTCTTCTTCTTCTTCTTCTTCTTCTTCTTCTTCTTCTTCTTCTTCTTCTTCTTCTTCTTTTTCCTCTTCTATGCACAAGTACATTTTGTGTGCCATGGACTAAACAGAATTTTATCTTGTTCAAGATTCCATGCCTAGCATTTAGTTCATAAATAAATGAATTAGCAATTAAAACTGTAGCTGTTATTTGTAAATTAGGATCCACAAATCTATAGAAAAATATAATTTCAATAATTAAACAGTATCAAAGTCTAACAGAATTTGAGAATTTTTTTTCTCTATCGGCTTCCTATCTTGAAACTGTAGTTTCCTTCACAGGTTTCTCTTCATGTTCTTTTTTTTTTTTCCTCCTGCCTCTAACCATTTATTCTTCCCTCTATCTCTCCATCTCCTCCTTCCTTCCTTCCCCAATGTCCACATTCATATTCATTGCTTCTTCACCTTTCTCTTGCACTTGGGATAGAATTTTGGGCTGTGTGCAAGCTAGACTAGCATGCTGCTATTGAACCACATGTGTAGTCTTCTTTTTACTATGTATTTTGACAGAGTCTCACTCGAAATATTCTTACTTTAGCCTCCAAAATAGCTGAGATTAGGGTCCTGTCTGCAAAATCTTACTGGCATATGTAATAGTGTCTGTGTTTGGTGGCTGATTATGGGATGGATCCCTGGGTGGGGTAGTCTCTGGATGTTCCTTCCTTCCATCTCCTTTCCAAACTTTGTCTCTGTAACTCCTTCCATGGATATTTTGTTCCCCATTCTTAGGAGGAACAAAGTATCCACACTTTGGTCTTTTTTCTTCTTGAGTTTCATGTGTTTTGCAAATTGTATTTTGGGTATTCTAAGTTTCTGGGCTAATATCCACTTATTAGTGTGTGCATATCATGTGAGTTCTTTTGTGACTGAGTTACCTCACTCAGGATGATATCCTCCAGATCCATCCATTTGCCTAAGAATTTCATAAATTCATTGTTTTTAATAGCTGATTAGTACTCCATTGTGTAAGTGTACCACATTTTCTGTATCCATTCCAGTGTCTGGCAAATCCAGAAGTATATGCTCACAGTCATCTATTGGATGGAACACAGGGCCCCCAATGGAGGAGCTAGAGAAAATACCCAAGGAGTTGAGGAGGTCTGCAACCCTATAGGAGGAACAACAATATGAACTAACCAATAACCCCCTCCCCCCACCAGAGCTTGTGCCTCTAGCTGCATATGTAGCAGAAGATGGCCTAGTCAGCCATCATTGGGAGGAGAGGCTCTTGGTCTTGCAAAGATTATATGCCCCAGTACTGGGGAATGCTAAGGCCAGGAAGCAGAAGTAGGTGGGTTGGGGAGCAGAGCAGTGGTATAGGGGACTTTCGGGATAGCATTTGAAATGTAAATGAAGAAAATATCTAATAAAAAAATCATTTAAAATTAAAAAAAATACCTGAGATTGCAATCCTGAGCCACCAGACCGAGTAAGGTCCATGTGCTTCAGTGCTCCTGTTCACATTGTATCTTAGAAATGTCTCAAAACCCATCAAGGTCCAGACTGAATTCCCAAGTTCTCTTTTTCCCAGCCTTTGATGCCCTGTATTCTTGCTGGTGTCTCAGAGTATGGTATAACTATTATCTATGTTGTTGTTTAGGCCTAAAAGTCAGGATTTTCCCTTCATTTTTACTCCAATATTAGATCAAATAATCCCCTACTATGTGCAGACACACACTTGGTTGGGAAGAATAGCCTCATGCAGGTTTTCAGAGTCATCTTTGTGAGTCAGTTTGTTGAAACTTCTTTACTTTGCTTTTCTTTTGCCTCTCTGACTACATTTTTTATGAACTCTTCATCATCAACCCAAGAAGTCTGGAATATAGGGTTAGTATTTGTCTCCAAATTCTCATGGATCAAAGCCTTGTTTCCACAATGACACTGTTGCACAGGGGTAGAACTACTAAGAGTCAGAACCTAGTGGTACGTGTTTAAGTCATGGGGAGCTTATTTTGAAGAGAAAGTGGGCACACTGTCTCTTCCTGTTTTCCTGTTTTCACTTTCTGGCATTGGAATGAGTGGCTTTGTTTTGCCATATGTGTTCTAAATGATGTCCTGTCTTGCCACATCTCCCAAATCACTGAGGCAAACCAAAATAGGATTTCTAGCTTTATAAATTGATTATCTCAGGTGCTTGTTATAATGATAGAAAGCTATGTAAAATAGCCTTCTATATTTTAATATTACAAATACAAAAGAACTCAGCAGGGTGATACCTGAAGAGGGTTACTTCAGGCACTTTAGAGTCAAGAGCAAAGGAATCAAAATAAAGATAGTGAGCCACAAACCTGGGAGAATTCAACAATATTCCTGGTGGTAGCTGTATTCCTCAAATATTTCTGGATGACAACAGAAGCATCAAAAAATGCAAATATGAAAATTAAACCTAAATTAAAAAGGATATAGGCTTAGGCCATCTCAGGATGTTAAGATTATATTTTAAAAGCAGAAGTTGTAATAATGATAATACTTAAGCTCCTTTCTAGTTCGTAATGTAAAGAAAAGTCTCTGGTGGAGAATAACAAGAAAGGGCAGGTTAAATTTGGAATTGACTTTTCCTAAATTAGGACACCTTGCCTTTCCAGTACTCCAAGTAGATGTGAAAGTTATAGAGGTAATATGAAAAAAAAAAAACCCCAAACTATAATTATGCTTTTTCTTTTCAAGATTTAATGGTGATCCTGTTTTGAAAAATCTTTTAATCTACATCTTCATTCCTTCATGGCACTGTATTCTATTTGTTTGGAGTAAGGCATAAGTATAGAAGGTGAGATAAATGCTGATGAAAATAAAAACAGTTAAATGGTCAGTGAGAGAGGCTTTGGAGGTATGTTCTGCTCATCTGTTTGGGTAGCACACATACCAGGCTAGGCTGTGAGCCAGGGGTCATCTCTGTCTTCATTCTGTAGATAGACTCATGAACTTTACACCATCTGTCTCATTGTCCATTTTCACAGTATCTGTTTTATCACCAGGGACCAATCCCAGAGCTGGGGATACTGGAGATACTGGGCACTGAAAAAAATCACATAGAGACATTTAACTGCATATGCTTTTAAATGGTCCTTTCTTTTCCTTTATCAACAACTAATAGCAAAGCATGTTCAAAGGAGGAGATGACCAGCAGCATGCGATAGAAATCATGATGAACAGAGGGAAAAAAGATGTTCCTGTTTCCATTGCTGTCAGTACTTCAGGGCTCCCTCATTTTCTCCTCTGTACTCCATTTCATCAAGATGCTCCAAGATGACCATTGTCATAGCTTCCTTCATTGCGATTTAATGACTTGGCACATCCTCTCCCACTTCCCAGTGTTTCTGTAGGTGGGATATTACCCACTTGTGTCATAGACTGACACAGAAAGGAAAAAACACTCATGACTTGCTAATCTAGTCTCATTCCCTTCTCCTTCTTAACCCCTGCCAGATGGATAGAGTCTCCGCGTTATCACTTATGTTGAACTAAACCAGTGGATGACTCTGTGGCATCCAGTTTGACTGGCCCCTGGCATCACATAGAGATGACAAACAGGGTTTCAGTTCAATATCAACCTCTCTATAAGGAGCCAACCGTGTGTTGTGACTGTTTAAAAAATACAAATAATGCAGCGTGTGACATTTCCCTCAGCATCCTCATTAAAAGAGTTTGCCTACAAACAAAGCTAATGATAGTTATTATACAGATTAAATTATGTTTATCGAATTATTCAAATAAATTAATAAAAATTATAGCACGCTGGAATTTTCTAAGCATTCAAATGGAGAAAACGCAGGCGTCACCAGTTGTCAGCCCTGCTGAGAGTTTCAGTGTGGCAGTTCAAGTAATTTAGGCTTCTGTATGAACTGCAGCAGCCTCCAAGTTAACCAAGGGGCATATTCTGACTATGATGTCTGTATTGGCCCCATGCTTCTAGAGCCATTCAACACTCTCACATACACTCGATGGGAAAAGACACCCCCCACCCCCGCTGCCCCAGCTTTAACCATGCACAATCCTGACTCCAGTTTGCTTAATTCTAAAGGGTAGAAGCTTCAGAGAGAAAGCCAGTTTCAAACAATGGACTTAATACTTTTTGTGGCAGACAACGACTCTCAGAAATTTGTATGTTGAAGTCCTAATTCTCAGGGGGACAGTGTTTGGAGATGCGGCTGGCTGGGCTTAGTTGACATGTGGAGAGTGGAGCTCTAATGATGGCATTACTGTCCTCATAAGAGAAGACATGGTAGAAATTTCTATCTCTGTCCCCTAGAACATGTAAGAAAGAGATACCATGAGTACACAGGGGATGGCTGTCGTTCAGAACCAAGGGAGGAACTCCGTGTGAAGTCTACCTTCCTAACACCTTGATCTTGGCCTTTTTCTCTTGCATATACTTGAAGAAAAATTTGCATCTGTTTAAGTGTGCAGTCTATGTATCTATTATTGTTGCAGCCTGACCTGACTAGGAAACATTTTTAATCTTTCTAAATCTCACGGTTTCTAATTTTCTAGGTGTTCACAAAACTTCATGATTCTTAGGACGAAAACATAACAAAACACAACTTCTCCTTTAGAGGAAGAGAAGAAAACAATAATTTAGTGCCTGATCTGTGCCAAGAAGTGTGCTACACGGCAGAGATTTAAAAATGAACCCACCATATTCAGGTCATTCTTATTTTCCTAAAGGAATGAGTCACATAAGAAGATAATTATAATGCAATTTGATAAATGCTATAATAAAAGTATTAAACAGAGATCTGGAAGCATTAAAGAGCTCATTTAACTTGGGGGAGCTCAGGAAATGCTTCACAGGGGAGGTTACATGGATGACTGTTTTAAGTGCTTACACGTGATGCTTGTGTTCTGTGCACCAGGATTTACTCAGGAGGATGTGGCCCCCAGAAGGAAGGAGGGCATTCATAAGGCAGTCAGTAACAGCTCTTGGGCTGCATGCCCAGCCTTCTGCTGGGTATCAACCTAGCACTTCCACTTCCACTGTAATCTCTCTAGAAGTCTTTCTTTTAAAAGATGGAAACTGAATTCCTTTCGTAAATAATGATTTTAATTGATGCTTTCATATATTGAATTTTCATCAAATTAACCCCCATGATTCCTACCTAGCGCCTTATCCCTCCAACTTTGTGTGCTCTCTCTCCCCATCTCTATGTGGGCCCCTTTCCCCCACACTCCTCCACACATTCTTTCATATTGCTTGAATACTCTTGGGTGTCCAGGAGATCAGTTGGCCTTCCTGGGGTCATTCCTATAAGATGAAATGGATTCTTCCTCTCCCAACAGCTATCAAATGCCAAGAGCTACTCAGTTCTGGGTGGGGTTTCAGGTCCACCTACCCTTTCCATGTTTGGATTTTGTCTGAGCTGGTTTGAACTTGTAAACATTCTATATATGTTGTCAAGCACAAAGTGAGCTCATATGTGTGCCTGCCCTGATGTGACCATAAAATACTGTTTCCCTAAAGTCACCCACCACCTTCAGCTCTTAACATCTTTCTAGCCCTTCTTCTTCAGTGATTTCTAAACCTTGGGGGATGAGTGGAATATTGTTGACCCATTTAGGGCTGAGCATTCCATTCCATTGTCTCTTATTTTCTGCACATTGACCAGTTGTGAGTCTTTGTGTTAGTCACAATCTGCTACAAGAAAGTTTCTGTGATGAGAGCTGAGAGATATTTCGCTTGATGAGTAGAGATTTTAAGTCATTTGGAGTTGTTTCAATACTATGCCCATTAGCAAAATAATAGCAATAGTCAATGTAAATCCTTAATTTTTTACTCAGACCTGACCTAGATGAACACAATCTATGGATGCAAGAGAGTGAATTAAGCCTATTTAATAAGTATATTTACCCATGATCTTGACACACTCTGATTAACATAGCAACACATTCAGGATGCAGAAGACAAATAAAAAGCAGGCTCTCCTGTGCATTTAAGTCTAGATGTACCCAAATGTCAGATACTCCACACTTTCCAAAATAGCATGGCCCTTTATCCTTCGTTTTTTTTTTTTTTTATTGCAAGTAAATTTAATCCTTGCTGTACTTTCAAAGCATTTGTGGAGTGAATGCTGCTCTAAGGCTAATATTCCTTTTTGAGTAATATGATTTTTTCTTTTCCTCTTGATTAATAACAAAGCATTTCTGTTTTGTCAAGCTAGCAGAGCTCTATTCAAATTTTACCTTCAAGATCTCACAGTCAGTTAAAATAAAACCAGGTGGCACAGCTGAAAGCTTGGTGGAGAATTACTGAGAAATAACAACGGCTCTTCTAACAGTTTCCTTCTGCTGTTTCAAAAATTCCAGCCACTTCACAACCATCAGCCAATGACAGTCAGTTTATTCCAAAACTAATGAACATATAATGAAGACTAACATACTCTGAGGGCCCTCCCTAGATTCAAGGCCAAGTCTTCCTTCTGCATGGAAACATTTAATTTGACCTCTTTACGGCTCTCATTCTGTAATTGAGGAGTGTCAAACTTACCTGCCCAGAAATTTCTGAGGAACCAGCAGAGATGCTAATCAAATGTTTAGCACATAAAATGTGCCAAAAAAACAACTCTGCCATAGGGCAGGTAGGAGCTCTCATCAGAACATCTGTGGTGCTTGACCCTTCCTGTGATACCTTTTTAGACAAAGTATGTTACATTACTTCAGTGCACAGGAAAGAGCAACAAGATATAATTTGAATGATTTTTTTAAAAAATAATCTCAGCTACTTATTTAAAATAGGAGTGAAGAATGGTGATGCTGTGTTACTATAGTACCTGATCAAATTTGATAAAAGTGGTTGCAAATGACTGAACAGTGGCATAGAGAACAAATGGAGATCTAACTTCTTCATTTACAGAAGTCCATGTCTGTTGATGTAGCTGTTGCCCCCATGAATTCAGGGAAACTGTCATTTTCTGCATATGTTAGTGGCCATAAGACTTTTATTTGGATAAGGAGAAGCCTGTGAAGTCCTATTCCTCCTTGTGGACTATTGACAAGTAACAGTAGAGGGACAAGAAATATTATTTTCTTCAGTGGTATAGCCAGTGATTAGTTGTCCTTGCTATGGTAAAGAACCTCTCACCTGTGATTGGGAAAGTGTTTGGGGATAGTTTTTTCAACTTGACACAGGTAGAGTCATCTGGGAAGATGAAATCTTGATTGAGAAAATGTCTCCACAGGATTGGCCTGTAGGCTAATCTATAGGGGATTTCTTGATTGATGTGGGACAGCTCAACCCATGATGGGCAGTGGCAGGATCTATAAGAAAACAATGAACAAACAATGGGAAGCC
The DNA here is from genome assembly GCF_900095145.1 of Mus pahari. Classification (NCBI taxonomy): domain Eukaryota; kingdom Metazoa; phylum Chordata; class Mammalia; order Rodentia; family Muridae; genus Mus; species Mus pahari. The sequence goes on from NC_034600.1 coordinate 59,899,097, forward strand.
AACAAGTAAGCCACAGTATTCTATGGTTTCTGCTCCAGCTTCTGCCTCCAGTTTCTTTCTCTGATTTCCCTCTGTAATGGAGTGTGACCTGAGATTTGTAAGAAGAAATATTGTGATCATGGTGTTTTAACATAACAGTGGAACACTAAGAGAGTAAGAACGTATAATTAAGTTTAGTAAGTCACATACAAAATAGGAAAGATGGGAGGGTTAGCTTGTTGGAGAAAAGGGTTATAGTTTCTAGGGGAGGTAAGAGGGGGAATGAATAAGTGGCTGGGACAGTTTTAAAATTATTGAAATTCATTGTATAAGATTATGAAACTGTCAAACAATAAAAATTAATTTTTTTGAGTTCCTTGTATATTGTAGACATGAATTGCCTCTCTGATATATAGCTGGCAAAGCCAGGAAAATAGAAATGGACAATTAGAGGAATATATTAAGCGGGGAAGAAGAGTAGAAAACAAGTAATGAAAGTAAAGAAGGGGATATTGGGAGCAGAAAGGGTCAATGGGATATGGATGGGAAAGCACCGGTAGACGAAGGGTCAATACGAATAAGAGATATATGAGAAAACTATATGGGAACTATATGAGAAAACTATGATATTGTAACCCAAGCACACAATATAATGAGATGGAACAGTGGCACACACCTGATATGAAAGAACAGGAGGTGAATACTGGAGATTAGAGGTTCAAGAAAGGCCAGGAGTAGGAGCATGGGTGAGAGACTGGGTAGCATGCAGGTTAACCCAAACTAGGGAGAAATAGGAGGTCTTATGAAAACTCGTGAATCTATAAGCTAATTAGAAATATAATTTAAAATGAAGAGTTTGAAAAGAAGTATCCTATATGGGTGAACAATGTTGCTTCCAGAAGACATGGGTAATCAAATGAAACTCCTGGAGAAAGGGGAAGTCTAGCTCATTATTGAGTTATTGGTTGAGGAGTCTCTAGAGGTAACCAAACCAAACAAACTATTGCCGTTGTCTTTGGGTGCCCATCATATCTAGTTGGTAAGACATTACTGTTGAAGATAACCTACATTTTGATACGGCAAAGAACCTCTCACCTATGCTTGGGAAAGTGTGTGGGGCTAGTTTTATCAACTTGACACAAGCTAGAGTCTCCTAGGAAGACGACCTAGAGAAATCAGTCTTGAACTGATCTTGAAGCTCTCTCTCTGCTGACTAGCTTACATGTTACTAGAAGGCACTTTGTAGTCTGCAGTGGGACTTCAGAAGACACCAGTGGTCTTATTCATTGCTGGAGCCTGCATACTAAAACATTGACCTTCTAGGCAAAATATACTCATTGGCATGATAGTGGCAAGATGGTAATGGATCTCTATATGACTGAATTTGAGGCTTATTCAACAGGAGAGAAGCCATGCCTGTTTCTGCAAATTCAATCAAATCCCAAAGTCTCAGTAGGTATGTGCGTGTGTGTGTGTGTGTGTGTGTGTGTGTACACAATTTCTCTTCTGTCAAGCTTTCAACCTTGGTCAAAGAAGCTTCTTATTGCAGCATGTAGTAATTAATGCAGAGGTTCTCAACTGGTTAAAGTGATAAGAGTATGTAACTGTGAGTGCTCAGCCACATACAGGACACCTATGCCAATCTCCTCTATTCCACCATCATGGAAGAAAGGGGAGCAAGGATGTAAGATGTGGGTGAAAAGGAGAAATGTTGGGAAATTCTATCCCCTTGCACATAACATTGTTGTTGTACATGTGAACCCATAGCCGCTATGTTTACCTGCACAAGATCAAGTGAGTTAATATTGCTATATGGATAGACAAAGGCCATCTGTGGCTCCATTGATTGCTGCTGTTGCAAACATTCACTTTTCTTTGGTGGGGGGGAGGGAAGTGTGCAGCCACAGATAAGCTGTTCATGTCCCAGTGGTTGGCCCACATCCATGCACATACATACAGTACTGACTGGACTCAGTGAGCTACATTTAACTAAGTCAAAGGCCATGAAATTGTAGAAGATATGTGTTGGGAATGGTGAACAGATGTTAGAGGGGAGAATAGAGTGAGGTGAATATGATCAATGTTACTTGGGTTCATTTTTGACTGCCTAGACATAACCTAAACAAGGATGACATGAATAGATGTTAGTGTGGGTGAGGGAATGCCCAGGAAGCCTCATCCATAGACCAAAACAACAGGCAATGAAGAAGTACTGAAAGGTGGGGAAGTAGTCGTTTCTAGGGAAGAACACGCCAACTAGTTATCCAATACCAAATGTCAGTCCTGGAAAACACACACATACACACACACACACACACACACACACACACAAACATAAGACTGTATGTGTACACACACATATATTTATACACATATTTTATAACAATTAAAGAAAAAACATGAATTTGAAAGAGAGCAAGAGGGAATAATTTTTCCTTTTTTTTATTAGATATTTTCTTTATTTACATTTCTAATGTTATCCCCTTTTTCTAGTTTCCCCTCCGGAAATCCCCCATCCCCTCCCTCCTCCTCCTGCTCACCAACCCACCTATTCCTGCTTCCTGGCCTTCGTATTCCCCTATACTGGGGCATAGAACCTTCACAGGACCAAGGGCCTCTCCTTCAATTGATGACCAACTAGCTCATCAAGAGGGAATATTGAGAGGATTGGAGGGAAGGAAGGGGGAAGGGGAAATGATATAATCTCAAAAATTAAAAATATGTTTTAAAAATTCAAATAATAATAATAATAATAATAATAATAATAATAAAAAGTTCACTTTCAGGTTTTGGCTCCAAGATGACCAAAAAGGAAGAGACAACAGTTATGCCACAAAAGGCCTTGGCCACGTGCAGCCAATTGACTGTGTGGACTAAGCCATTAAAAAGTGTATTGTTCAGAATTTTATGCAGGCTGGCACAGGAACAAATATCTTTGGTGCTTGTGTGCTTCCCAAACTCTATGTCAAACTCTATTACCGCTTGAGCTGAGCTATTCTTAGGAAGGCCATCAAGGATTGAGTGCATGCAGCCTGGAAGGACCAAACATCTCCACCATGATTTAGTTTTGCTATCCACCAAAACCTATGTAAAGAGGTGGTTTCATAAGGATGGAAAAAATACATTGAAACAAAACGGAAAGTATACTTAAAAATAAATAAATAAAAGTTCAACCTTTGTGTAAGCTAAGCAAAATAACCTGCTTTATTTAATTGTAACTTCTTTGAGGGTTCTTGTGCAACATTAGCAGTATTTTTGAGTCTTTATTTGAGTCTATTAGTATTTTTGAAACTTTCTATCTCTGCTCAGTTCCTTTCTGTTCTCATATTTACTAAACTAACTTCTCTCTGTTGTCCATTTTAGTTGACCATTTACTGGCTCACATGTATCCCCTTCATATCGCTTGCAACTTTCATATCACATACCTCTTCCAAGTTATTCTTCACACACCAGCCAGAGAAGTTATCAGAGTAATTTTGCCTTCACTCAGTTCTCATAATGGCTCTCCATTGAGCAGAAAGTCACACGCAGGCTCCCGATCCGCAGTTATAAGGTCATGGTTGTGCTGGTTTCTTATTGCCCCAGCTTCATTGCCAGTTGTTCTTTTTCTCATTATTGCTCCGGGCCATTTTGTATCTTTTAGATTTTAAAAGGCCCATCTTTCCACAATTCAGCAGAAATGGGCCGCTGGAATCAGAGATAACCCCAAGAAGATGTATTTTCATGAAGACGCAAGCAAAAGTTGAGATACATTTTTTTTTAACAAGGTGAGAAAGGGTTGAATCCATGCTACTTGGCTATTTTATGGCAATTCAGGCCCCAGATGTCTATCAAGTATCCAGTATACTCAGACCATTCCAGTGCTACAGCTATAGTCATGGAAGTATTGTGTGATTAGCCCTGATAAATATTTACAAAGAGCTAGAGAGATTTGGAGATTTAGACAGAGGAAGAGCATGGTTTGGAAGTGTGGTGTCTCCTAAACAGGCCCATTTGTTGATATATTGAATCTTATGTGCCACACTATTGAGAAGAGATTGGATTGTGAAGGAACTGCTAGAATAGGTTAATCTATTTTAAGTTAAAAAATAAATGAGCTGTCTCAAGATGAGGCACTCACACTGCATAAAGTATGTCCCAAGCACATTGCTTTTAGGGACTGTCTTGTTCCTGGCCCTTATTTTTTGTTTTCCATCAGTTTCTGTTACCATGAGATGTTTTCCCTCTACATATTCTACAGAAGCCATGGGGCTAGGTGAGCATCAACTGTAACCTTTGTAACAATGAGCTACATCTTCCTCCACTACGACACACTCTGGTTTGTCACAATTGACAACTGCCTAAAAGGGAAGACAGAGTCAAATATTCTCTGGCAAATGAATATCCGGGTTCTGTGACATTATTTTGCTATATTATTTTCCTTTCATCTTGTGTTGGAGATCAAATCCAGGGCCTTGAGTATTCTAGGTAAGCGCTGTCTGTACCAGTGAATTCCATTTATTGCCCTTCATATTCATATTCTACTAGTAGAACCTTGGTTTATTCCCCTACTTGTTGCAAGTGATCAGCAGTTCAGTTGCCTCCAACTTAAAAACACTGAACATATAGATTTGCAAAGAACTGGATCTTAGACAATGAACATGAACCTTGGTGCAGTAAGTGGAGCGCAAGTGGAATTTGTACAAATACTATCTGGAGTCAAATCATGGTTTGACTCAGCAACAGTTTTTGACCATGCAAAATTAAGGGTTTCATTGGTATATCTCTAAACACACGGGTAACGTACTTTGATATCTTCAGCTCTGTGATCCCTTTTCTCCTACTTTGCACACATACTATCCCCTTCCACACCTGTAATTATACCCTTTCATTTTAATGTCCCTCCTACCTCCAGATTCCACAAGTTAGAAAAGCACAAAACACTTGTCTGAGAGAGACCATGTTTTATCTTTATCTCACCCATTGTAGTGATCTCCTAGTTCCACTCCTTTCCCTGAAAATGACATAATTTATGTTTTCTTTAAGGCTGAATAAAGCTCCACTTTGTACATATGCCATGTCTTCTCTATCCTTCCATCCAGAAATGTGTGCTTAGGCCGATTCTATAACCTGGATATATGAATAGTGTATCAAGAGATGTGTATATACGGCTATAGCCACAACAAACTGCCTTGGATTCTTATGAAGCACATAGTTAAAAATGGAATGGATCACATGCAGTTTTATTTTTAAGTTGAAGGAGCTTCATATTGATTTCTATAGTGATTGCCCCAATTTACACTCCCACCAACAGTGTATAATAAATGGTCCCCTTCTCCCCTGAACCCTCATCAACATTTGTTGCTTTTTGTTTACTTGTTTATAGATATTACTTTATTTATTTTTTAAAGGTGATAATTTTAAGGATCTCTTTTTAATTATGTTTAAGGGTGATATTAGTATTACAGTCGTATTTGAAAATGTCCTTCTGAGGCTGGAGAGAGAGACTACTGGTTACCAATACTTTCTGCTCTTACGAGGACCCAATTATTTTTTTCCCTAGAATTAACATTGGGCAGCTGTAATCCCATAAATGCATGGGGATCTGACACCTCCTTCTGTGGGCATATGATATACTCAGGCAACACACACGCACACACAGACACACACACACACACTCACACTCACACACACACACACACACACACACACACACACACACACACACACACACACAGAATGAAATCTTAAAAGTGTTTTTCTATTTTTGGTTTGGTTTCATTTTGGTTGTTGATTTGAGAACTTCATACACATATTCAGTGCCCGACCTGCTGCTGCCCTGACTCCAGCTTCCTCCAGCACCACTCTGTTCTCCTCCTAACTTCGTATTTTCTATTTGTTTTTATTTACATGTCACTAAGACCAGTTAGTGCTACCTCTAGGTGCATGGGTAAAGGACCACCTATGGGATAGTCTAGCTCTGTAGTCCACATTGTCTTTGCCTCACAATGCTCAGATGGCATGACATATACCATCATGTCTAGCTGAATGTAGGTATCATACACATTGTTCTTATAGCTAATGAATTTTCTGATAGTTGAACATTTTTCCGTATTTTTGATCACTTATATATTTTTTTTACTTGTTTCAAGTTAATTCCTACCATTGACTGCTTGGGTTATTTTACACGTTTAGTGTTCCTTGTGTACTCTGCATGTCAGTTCTATCTGATGAATGTCTGGCAAAGATTTTTCACATTCTGTCAGCTATATCTTCACTTTGTTGCCCATTTCCTCCATGTGCAAAAAGCATTTAAGTTTAGGCACTTCCACTTACCAATTCTTGGTATTACTTCTGAAGTTGACTTCTCTTCAAAGAGTCCTTACCTCTGCCTAGATGCTGCTGTGTTTTCCTGGGGCAGATCTGAGGTTTCTGATGCTCACACTAAGGTTTTTGATCTTGTGTCAAGTTAGTTTTAGTACAGGGTAAGAACTAGAACTCTGGTTTCTTTCTTTCTTTCTTTCTTTCTTTCTTTCTTTCTTTCTTTTTTTTTTTTTTTTTTTTTTTTTTTTTAATGTGGATATCCGGCTTCCTCAGCACTACCGGTTAAAAGAAACCCATATTACAATACTTACTTTTGGCAATTTTGTCAAGAAAGAATCCATTTCTTGGTCTTCTCATCTCTTATGTTGTCCTATGTGACTGTAACTACAAAACTATAAGGATACAGAGACAAATGACAAGCAGACTCTTCCTATTGGCTAGCTTTCATTGTGCTAGGAGGTGCTCTGGAGGCTGCTAGGGTACACAAACTCACAGCAGTCTCCTTATTTCTCTTTTCTCTTTTTCTTTTGATGTTAATGTTAGGTTTATTTAGACTGTACATACCTGTCCAGACATCACTTCTGTCTCAAAGGAATGTGCCTTGGGTACGTCACTTTCCTTCCTTGTGTCTCAGTTTCTCGATTAGTAACACGGGAGGCTAGGTGAAATGCGCTTTATGGGTCTTTCAGTGTGGATCCTGAGCACTGCTTGTTTTTGTCTTTGATGTTTTCTTTAGCTCTTAACTCCTTCTTCTGCAATGTTCCCTGAGACTGAAATCATACACATGCAAGCAACACTAAATGAACTCAACTGATTTCATTTGTATAGTTATGTATGTTTGTATATGTGTGTGTGTATATATATATATATATATATATATATATATATATATATATGAAAAATATAATAAAGAAAAAAGAGATCACAGATTTGAGAGGGAGTTTTTGAAGCGTCAGGGGATTTGGAGTGAGAGGATCCAAGCAGAACTGGAGGAAGAAAAGAGAAAGGGAGAATGATATAATTTTATTTCAATTTTAAATAAAAATTATTAAGAAAAAAATTCACATGAAGGAGGAAGAGATTCTGAGGTGCTGCCCCTAGATGGGGAGCTATTGGTAGTTGATGGTTTCTAGGGGAGGAAGAGCCACTTTTCTATAGGAACACGGACACTGGTAAGCTCCTTATACCCCGCGAATGACCCCATGGCCACATGCCTTAGCTAGCATTAATTGGACTCAGAGGATCTAAAAATACAAATTAAAAATTATAAAATAAGAAGACGAAGTTGGGAGAGAGATGTGATGGGGGATATTAAGAGGGACTGAAAGGGAAACTGTGTGGGGGGGTGGTATATGATCAAGATTCATTGTACACATGTATGAAATTTTCATAGAGTAAAATTTAAAGAAAAACAAAACAAACAAAAGCACTTCACCATACATTCATGGGTTTCTGCTTCTTCGTTTCGTCCCATTAGTGTGTGTCTCTGTTTTGATTCCAGAAGCATATTGTTTGAGTATGTGAATTTGTCATGTGGTTTGATGTTGGGAAATGTGATGGTTCTTCTCAAAATTGCTTTGTTTATTGAGGTATATTTTGTAACTATGTGTGAGTTTTAACATGATTTTCTATTCAGAACTACATTGCCTTGTCATGCTTAAAATATGTATACTGAATGTGTAGATTACATGGACAGTATGGAGATTTAAACACTGTTAATTCCTCTGATCCATGAATCTGTGACATCTCATTTTGTGTCTTTTTTTTCCCACCAACAATGGCTTATAGGTTTCTTATCTTTAGTTAAATTTATTCCCAATTTCACTCATTTTTGCTTCCTTTACAGATGAGGCTAGTATGCTGTTTTGTTTGTTTTATACATTTACTTTTACCTTACAACTTTAGTGAACTCATTTATTATTTTCTGAAAGGTTTTGATGAAGTATTTGGTTTTGTTTGTTTTGTTTTGTTTTTGCAAATAAAATCATGCCATCTGCAAACAAAGCCAGTTCTGTGCTCTTCTTCCCAATTAAATGACAGTTATTTCTTTTCCCTAATAGCCTAGACTGGCACTTTCCGTCCTATGTTGAATGAAAACAATGGGATTCAGCATCCATTCTTATTCCTGACCATTTACATTTGAATATTATGGTAGTGTAAATTTTTGAAGATTGTCTATATTATGTTGAGAATATTTGCATTCATTCTTCAATCCCTAAGTGTTATTTTAAAAACCCTAAATAGTAGTTGACTTTTTCCAAATGCTTTCTTTCTATCTTTTGAGATGATTGTGTAATATTTACCCTCATTAGTGTGCTTTAGGTCCTAATTGATTATGGTATGTCAAACCATCCTTGTGTCTCAGCCATGAATCCTGTTTGGTAATCCTGTTTTACTATCCTTTTGAGCTATTGTTGAATTACTTGATTGTTGCAAGGCAATTGATTCCACTGTAAACCCCAAGATTGTGTTATTTACTAAAAAAGATTTGTTCCTTCTTGTAGTGTAGCTCAGCCCTTAACATACACCTTGAATCCCTCTGGCTGGAATACAAACACACCCTTAGCAGACATCTTTAGTCCACAACAATGAAGGCAAAGTTCAGTTGTAGAAGGGAGCACCCATGTTTGAAAGTGATGTCTAACTGAATGGCAGACACCGTGATGAATCAGAGAAAGATTTGACAGAACAGGATCTGCCCAACTCCCATGAGAAGAGAGAGGAAAGGGAAGGTTCTTAAGGAGCAATGAAGGAAAAAAAAAGGAAGACATTTTATTGGGACAATTATAGAGACAGGTTGCACAGAGCACAAGCTAGACACAGGTGAAGACAGAATGAGCCAGAGAATGAGAAGATTAGAACATGTTGACAAAGTTAGTTTGAGGCCAAGCAGAGCCATTCAGGAGAAACTGAGAGAAGCCAGATTCATCAATCAGCCTGGAGGCAGTTTGAGGCAGAACAGCTGAGTTGAAACAGCCAATCAGAAAGAAGAAGAAAGGGTGAGCTTATTCAGAAGCAAGTCTCAGAGGCAGAAAACACTCTAGCCATAGATAAGATTGTATGGAGGCTAGAATCTTCCAGGACTAGGCCTGGGTCAGCAGTAAGTCTATGGCAGTAAGTCTCTGAGACGATGACTACTTCAGGAGAATAATAATCCCATTTATACTTTTACCACAGCTATTGGTCTTATGTTTTCTTTCTCTACTGTTTCTATCTTGCTTTGGCATCAGTGATACCTGACTCCAATAGCCAGTGTGAAAGGTCTTTCCTCTTCAGTTCTTTTTGGGAAGAGTGTGAGAGAGCATGGCATTACTTCTTTATTTGGTAACAATGTTCTAGTGAAGACATCTAATTCAGGGCACTTCTTTTTTTTGGGGGGGGGGGAATCTCTTTTTATTCTTGAGTTTTTGGTGAGAATGTGTCTCCTAGAAACTACACGGAAGCCACACCTTCAATACAGCAACAATATGACTGCCTAAACACGACCCAAACAATAATAGCACTAAGTATCCCAGTTATAATTAACACAAATTTCTAGGTCTTTTATTGTCACTCTTAACACCACCTCCACCCCTGGAGTTTCAGGCATCTTGTATGTAACTTGTCTTGCCTTTAAGATGTAGGTATCTAGCTCCAGTACCTGTATCTGTAATCACTGAACACTTAAGAAAATGCTACCCCCAGTACCTCTAAAAGTGGATATATGCTTCTCCAAATGGAATGTGTCCTATCAATTTCTGTTTATTATTAGCATTCCTAAGGAGAGAATGGGAATTCTTCAGATGTTTTAGAAGGCATTGAGGCCATGGAGGAGTTGCTCTGCTCAAAGGATAGCTGACTGAAAACTACAAGCGTTGGTATTCCATTCCCTAGAGTGTATTTATTAGCCAAAGGCTGGGTGTGGCTGGAGTGGTTTCTTTCAGATGTAGGACTCTCATACAAAAGGGCTCTACTTCAGGCTGGTTGAGCCTTTCTGGGCTGAGCTGTGACATGAGGTTGGTGCTATTCAAGTCTTTCTCTGGTTCTTGTTTCACAATGTGTCAGATACACATCAAGACCATTAACTCCTTCCCACCTGTTTCTGCCTGTTCTTCTGATCATCATGGTAATTAGAACACCTATTCTCCATTCAATGCCACCATTTTGTTGCCAGAAACTCAGAAGATCTGAAATGGCTGATGTGATGACTATACCATTCCAAAAAAAAAAAAAAAAAAAAAAACTTGTACCACGCAGTCTTGTATGAGCAGGTCCAATCTCAGAAATCATTTTGTAGAGCCTTGTGGTGGAATAGGAGAGGTGTGTGAAAATTGCATCGATAGACTTAGATCCCTCAATTTGATTTCAGCTTGCTTATATTCTGGGCCTCGAATGTTATTTAAAGAATCAGAGCAGAAATCTTAGAATATTAGAGCCTAAGGAGGATTCTTTCTGTTTAAAGTGGGATTTTCAAGTTCAGGATGTATTTCAGTTTCTAGGACAATTAAATCACTCAGAACATCATGTTTGCACACTACATCAGATGGGTAAGGTATTTTGAAGAAATATTTTAGAAAATTAGTGGGCTAACGCATGTATATTTGGATTGATTACATCTGTTTTCTGTGTTTCCAGACATGTGGATGCACAGTTGGGGGGTTCTCACTGACAGGAGCAAAGCTCAGAATAAAAAAAGTCAACTCTTTTTCTTTAAATTATCACAATAACCCTAAAATTCACATTTCTGTGATAAAATTATGCTAGCCTGAAGTGACAACAGGAGTTCTGTGTGTGTGTGTGTGTGTGTGTGTGTTTAAATGAAAAAATAATGAAGATTTGTGTCTATCTGTGATCCATTATATCTTAAGATATTTAATAAATATCTGTTGATCAAAATCCAGAATCACTCTTATAGCACTTTAATTGGTGTGTGTGTGTGTGTGTGTGTGTGTGTGTGTGTAAAAAGACAGAATTGGTCCTAACATTTTGTAACTGCTTGATCTTCTCTGAGGTCTGCTTCTTTGATGCAGGTTTTTTTTTAAAACAATTAAACAGTGCCATGGTTTGAATATTTGCATCCCTCCAAAACCAGGTGCTGTTGTTAACAGGCAAGTCATTGCAGAAATGATTAAATCATGAAACCAAAGATTTTATCAATAAAGCAAAGACCCTTATTTTAAAAGGCCATCAGGCTTCTCTGTCCCTTTGGTTTCCTCCACCAGTATAGAAGTGGTAGTGATTATCTTCTCTTCCACCACATGAAGACAGAGGAAGACATCATTATCTTGTAAGCAGAAGTGGCTGTCAATAGACACTGAATTGGCTGCTCCCTTGATTTGTATTCCTAAGTCTCTGAAACCATAACATTTTTATACATGACTTTGATGGGCATTTTTTTCTTAAGCACCAGAGATAGAAAGAGACAAAGGATGAAATGCACATGAAGCTGAACAGTATTTTTTATTTTTAAAGAAGAGCTTTGGTATTTCTTAAATACCAAATACCTTTTCGTGTGATTGTAATGGCTTTTCTTACAATTAAAGAAAACCACAGGAATGTGTAAAGACTTTATGAAAAGACCTGAAACTCAGTAGAAATTCTCTCTCAATGCAAGCCATGCCGGGTACTCTATCAAATGGTATTACAGTAAAATTCAAGAACACACAAAGAGGACATGTAGCATTTATTCCTTTATTAAAACAATGAATTCGTGAGACCTTTTTTTTTCTTGTACTTTTGGGAATTAAACCTGGGACTTTGTTCACATTAGGCAGGTTCTCTACCATTGAACTACAGCCTCAGCCTGTGATGGATTATTTATTTATTTATTTATTTATTTATTTATTTCCCAAGAGCTCCCCCTCCTCCAACATCTCATTATGTAGTGCAGACTAGCTAGGCTTGGATGCACAGTGTAATCCAGGCTGGCCTCAAGCTTAGTATCTTCAGGACTTTGTCTACTCAGTGTGGGAATTTTATGCATGATTATAAGCATGTGCTACTATGCCTAGCTTAAAAGTATTTTATTATGATGAACATATCTCAATAGTGCCCTCCAGGAGGTATAGCTCAGGAAAATGTGTAAGCCCCAAGGTATAAGTTGTAAAGCACAGTGATAATTCCAGGAGTTAGTGCCAGGCATATATGAAGTGTATTTGTGTTTTAATAAGATCTATGATGGTTTTAGTCACTTCCTGGTACAATAAATTTGGAAGCTTTTCTTCTGAAAAGTTTTAGTTTCTTTTCCTCAGAAATAATAATAATTGTAACATTTGAGTTTGTGAAAAGTTTGTACCATACAAGTCTCTCTCTCTCTCTCTCTCTCTCTCTCTCTCTCTCTCTCTCTCTCTCNTCTCTCTCTCTCTCTCTCTCTCTCTCTCTCTCTCTCTCTCTCTCTCTCACACACACACACACACACACACACACACACACACACACACACAAATACACATACATACACACATACACAAATACACACACATAGAGAGGCACAAGTGAACACAGGCACATGTATATATTTAAAAAGAAAATAATATGAATTGGCTTGGGATTTAGCTGTAGAATCAAACTGTCTGGACTTCAGTTTTTAGCTTTACCACTTGGATGTGATTCTTTCTGTGTTTTTGCACCCACAGTCGTGAAATTAGGATAATAATGAGTCCTCATTGGGCTACTGCATGGTTGCATGAGTTGTGCTAGAGCTCAGGAAGTTCCGGGCACAAAGTAGGCAGGACTAGTCATCACCAGGAAATAAAACCAATCAATTCTCAAACTCAGTCCCACATGAGAGTCTACCTTGCTATGTGGAGACATGGCATGATTTCATAACTGGGACCTCAATATAGAAATTCCCTGAAGGCTGAACGCATAGCTCTTTGTAGGAATTTCAGAAGCCAGTGTTCTTTTGAATTTGTATTCAGTATTGCCACAACGTGTGTATTTTTTTTTTTTAATTTCCTCTGGCTAGAGTCACTAGACTGTGACTCAAATTAAATTATAACTTTGAAAGTGGATTTCCTCAAGTTACTTGTGCTCCACACAGTGAGGCCCCTCATATACTTGCTGCAACTATTTGACATTTTCTCCTACTCTTTTTCTTGAGAAATTATGGTCCATTTATGCTACTTCCTTTATACGTGATATTAACACAACATAATAGGAACAAGACAGAACACTTATGACAAGATCTATTATAAACATAGCTCATATAGCAAAGCATATGTCAAAAATTAAGAAACATGGAAGGGCATGCCTTTCTAACAGATAAGTCTGCCAGTGGAGTTTGCCTTGCTGTTCAGCTTTCTATATTGATGGGTCCTGTCCTAAGTGCTTGGTTTTCCAAAGAAGCCATTTACCCTTGGGTTGGGCAGAGTTTTCTTTTGCTGTTGAATATTTTACAATGTCTTGCAAAACCAGTGAACTGATAACACTTAAGCTAGATGAAACCTGATGGTCAGGTTGAGTGACAGGTTGGACAAAGTATTTCAAAGGTGCTGAATATTCAAATACCATTAAGAGGGGGCACCAACAGCAGAACAGATTGCATCATCTGTTCTTCTCTCTTCATTCATGGCAGATGAGCCATATCATAAGGATCAAGGCACGCTGGGAGTAGAGACATGCTATAGATTAGCTATGTCTGTTTCCAACTTCTCTATAAGATAGCAGAATGCTCTAATATGAATAAAATGGAAAAAAATGATTCTAGCAAAATAAGTTATGTGTTAAGTATCTTTATTAGACTCTGCTTAATAGGTACTGTTTTGTGTTAATAAAAACCAGAAAACCAATAGCCAACATCAAAGTAAATGGAGAGAAGCTGGAAGCAATCCCACTAAAATCAGGGACTAGACAAGGCTGCCCACTTTCTCCCTACCTACTCAATATAGTACTTGAAGTCCTAGCCTGTGCAATCCT
>NC_034600.1:59915122-59918161 GCF_900095145.1 Mus pahari
CAAAGTTTGGAGCTGAGACAAAAGGAGGGACCATCCAAAAACTGCTCCACCCAGGGGTCCATCCCATAATCATCCACCAAACGCAGACACTATTGCATACACCAGCAAGATGTTGCTGAAAGGACCCTGATATAGCTGTCTCCTGTGAGGCTATGCCAGTACCTGACAAACACAGAATTGGATGCTCACAGTCTGCTATTGGAGGGAACACAGGGCCCCCAATTGAAGAGCTAGAGAAAGTACCCAAGGAGCTGAAGGGGTCTGCAACCCTATAGGTGGAACAAAAATATGAACTAACCAGCACCCCCAGAGCTCGTGTCTCTAGCTGCATATGTAGCAGAAGATGGCTTAGTCATCCATCATTGGGAAGAGAGGTCCCTTGGTCTTGCAAACTTTATATGCCCCAGTACAGGGGAATGCCAGGGCCAAGAAGGGGGAGTGGGTGGGTAGGTGAGTGTGTGTGTGGGGGAGGGTATAGGGGACTTAGGGAATCGAATTTAAAATGTAAATGAAGTAAATTCCTAATAAAAATTGAAAAAAAAAAAACCTAGGGGAACTGTCATTATTCCTCTTATTATGTAGCTAAAGGTCCATTTCAGAGAAGTAGCATGATCGTGGACACCCAAAGTTCATTGTCTTTCCACTACACAGCACGTTGCCTGGAACCTTTTTATTCCTGCTTTCAGTGTTCCATTGGCAGGACTGAACGCATTGCCTAGGCTCAGGTTTCTTGGACTCCATTCCCTCTGTCTACCAGCTTTTTCTTTTATTCTGATCGAGCCATAAATTAAGGATGTATATCAGGTCAGAATGTAACTCCATGGAGAGTACCCAGGCTGCTTCTTATGTGCACTCTCTGTATTGCTTGGTTAAATCGCAGACTTGTAAGTTCAGAACCTGATGTTTGGAAAATAATCAGAATGTCTCCATTTCTCATGCCAGGCTCATGTCGGCCACATTTATGAACAATAGTAGACAGTTTCATTTGAAGTAAGATGTAAACTCAGTAAGATCCTAAACTGACATCCTTTGGATAGACAATACTTTCTTCCTAGGAGACATGCATCTTAAGAAGACCCATTTTAATTACAAAATAATTTCTGGTAGTCACTGAGATTGGAAAACAAGGGTATAGTAATTTCCAGAATAGTGATAACACCTCTTGAATTAACACAGAACATTCACTTTGAATGTGAACATGTGGGACATGGATGCAGCAAACCACATCCGTAGCCCTGAAGCAAAGTCATTATATTTCTTTATTCTTTACCTTGTCTTGTATGTATATGGGTTCTTAACAATTTGTTTTCCAATTGTATAATTATTTAAATATTTCACATTACGAGGGCAGTTTGTATAATTTGGCTTGGCTTTATACACGCTGAAGTTAAAATTTCTGGTCGCAATCTTAGTTTTCATATTTAGAAATGAATTTTTGAGACTAAAGCCATATACAGCAGGTTACTTTAAAGGAAATAAGAGTACATAAATGTAAATCGAGATGTATGGAAGCTTATGTAATTAAACTTTACTGTGATACCATGTAGGTCATTATATTATAATATGGAGAGTCAATAATTATGAACTTTTACATATGGAAATACTTATTTTCTGAAAATATAAGAATTGCATTTAATGGCTGTCTACAGAATGGCATCAAGAGACAACTGTGATCGGCTTATAGCCCTCAAGTCTTTTCCTTACCATCTGTTATCCCTTGAAACTTATTTATTTGAGTCTTAACATTTTCCATTACAAATTTTCCTTCTAGCATGAGATATACTTGGGATGTAATGGAACACGTTTACTAAGTTATATCTTAAAGTAAAATACAGATGTAATTTCAATGTCTGGAATATTACCAGAACACCTTAATTTCAATTCTATAGCATAAGAGGTATACTTTATTGGTCATATGAGTAAGAACCTTATATATGGATACTGTGTTCTAATTGAAAGTCTAGGTTTGCATATTAGTTTTGTTGATAACAACAGTTATCACTTTTCTTGTCGCTGCCCCATTAATAAAGCACTTTAGAGGGTAAACCACAAATAATGTTCTCTAAATTTCAGAGTGCAGAGAGAGAGATGTAGGACTTGGGTCCTAGCAAAGGGTGTTAGAAGCAGCTTTGCACCTGCCTAATTACCATCTAGCTGACTACTGATTTGAGGCAAATGGATAGTTGAATCTTGCCCGTGGGGTGCTGTGATTGAAATCAAGCTTCTACATTAATTATTCCCTGAATTTAGACTAAAGATCATATTTTTTGCCCATTAAATTGACCCTTACAGGGAAAAAAACTTGAATGACTGATTTCTAGTCATGAAAAACAGGATTTGTGTGTCTATTTCGAGAGATTAGAATTGTTTAGAGTGATTTTTCTCCACAGAGCCACATCCAGTATCCTTTTTTTCTTTTTAGGAGTTTGTGGATTGATTGCTTACAGACAGGCAGGGTTTAGAAGATTGTTAGTTATTGATTTAAGAGTCTCAAGCTTTATAGATCCAAGAAATAGTTTTCCTTTCTCCTTAAATAGACATACACCACTGAGCTTAATCTATCCCCCGAGTACAGGATATCATTTGAATTTCTCAGGAAAAATGGCTAACAGCTTTGCGTAGTCTGGTAGATGTCACCATCAATATGACTGTTAGTTAATATACTAAAGCTGTGTTACCAGAAAGTAGAAGCAGACTCTTCGGTGCAGGGCCTATGTGCCCAGCAGATTTGAGATTGAACGAACTCTCATCCCCCGACATTGTGGATACACTTGGGTTAAATTTCCTCTGTGGGCTGGGTTAGGACATTTTTAGGGCACACTTTATAGAGAACTCTTTGCTCAAGAAATCATTGTTCTAGTTTATTATTCGCTTTAACTACATAATACAGTTCTACAGTCTCATTTGCCCTTAGAGACCCCATTCTTTGATTTGTTATCCTTATTTCCAATTAGTTCTAAGACACTGGGGTGTGTGTTTCTCTCTCTCTCTCTCTCTCTCTCTCTCTCTCTCTCTCTCTCTCTCTCTCTCTCTCTCTCT
>NC_034600.1:59918398-59934412 GCF_900095145.1 Mus pahari
GGAGTGGCCTTTGAGAGTGAAAATCCTCCCACTGCAATTTCTCTCTGCTTCTCTCTCTCTCTCTCTCTCTCTCTCTCTCTCTCTCTCTCTCTCTCTCTCTCTCTCTCCCTCCCTCCCTCCCTCTCTCACTATCTGCCTGTCTCTCCCTTCTTCCCTCCTTCTTTTCTCTTTCCCTCTTTGCTTCTGTTCCTGGTCTCATCCTGTTATGTCTGCTCTGCCATCATGGACACTTAGCCTCTGTATCTGGGGACCAAAATAAGATTTATTTTCTTCCTCAAGTTGCCTTGGTCATAGGGTTTTATCATAGCAGCAGAGAAGTATCTAAACTAGTGGTGTTTATATAAGTCTTTTTACAAACAATTAGTGAATAAATGATGGTTTTTATTTTATGAATTATATAGTTTTGTATAAGACATCTTTTAATGTTGTGTGTGTGCGCATGTGTATGTGTGTGTGTTTGTGTATTTTTTTCAGAATGCTTCCTCTACCCTGAGCTCTCAAAGAAATGAAGGATGGCTTTATGAAAATAGTTGAGCTTCAGAACTTTGATGACCAGAAAAATATATCCCCAATGTTCGTTCATCATTAGTATATCTCTATTTTCTTTTGTTCTCAGATGTATGGAATAAGTGATGCTCATGGTCATAGATTCACTGATTCTGTGTTTCCTTGTTTTGCTAAGTGCATCAAATCTAAAGCTCAAAGACATGAACGAGTTTATGCATTATTTTAGATACTGGATACCCTCTCTTGCTTGTTATAAGAATTTAAATTCTTAAAGAATTGAATTAATATTATTGTTTAGGAAAAATGGCAAGGAAGGACATCAAAATTAGGTTCACCGAGAAAGAAGGATTAAAAACCAAGTATATTTGTCTTTGAAAATAATTGATCATTGTCTGTGCCAGTGATCTATAAAAGATTGGCCTCAGAACTTACTACAGGGACCCTATCCTTTCCTCTACAAATTGCTAAGTTCCGCCAAAGCAAAGACACTATTCCCCACTGAGGACTAAATAAATGACAGGGTTGAAGTGGTGAAAAACAAATTCCTTCTTCGAGTTACTTGAACAAAAATCTGTTTGAACAGAAATCACATATTTCTATCCCTGTGACGGAAGCTTACCACCTTTTACAATGATCTGTTCATTTTAGTAGTAACTTGGCAAATTCATCATAAAGGAAAGAGTATTAGGGAGTCTAGTGAATTCCACATCCTCATGCAACAGCGAAAAACATCAGGAATGGAAACCGCTTGGCCTCTTCCACCCTCAAACCCTTATCTGGGTTACTCCAATCTATATGCTTTATATACATATTAAGCATTTTCTGGTAACCAGGGAAAAATTTATTTATGCACTTTATTTTCGTCGCATGTCTATGAGAATGGAATAAAGTAAACATTGATCTACATAATCATATACATAGATTAGGGGGAAACTTCCTGAAACAGTGCAAATTAGATCATTAAAAAATAGCAAAATTGTACTTAATGGCTTATTTGCTGAAAGTAGGTGTTTTAATTATTCTAGAGAGTTTGAATTCATGAATAAGTTATCAGCCACTTGGAGCCTACTTTTTCCTGTCTTCCTGTTCCTGTTCACATTCCTGGGGAGACTCTGATCCAGGTCTCCTGTGCTCCATCTGAACCCTTCCTGGGGAAGTCTGAGACGACACAGCCAACTGGAGTGGCTGGAATTGTCACAGCTCCCCATGAGGTGGTACTTTTTAAAGAAATAAAGGATGGAAATTGTAGGATCTTGAAGCAAGGTTTTATTTTTAATTTTGAGCAGTAGAGGTATGCATTAAAACTCAATTGCAGCCAGTACTATAGTTGTGTTTCATTTCTCTTCTTCGTTTCTGGAATACAAAGGAAAGAATGTTGACTGGAAAACTTAGGCTTGCCTTCAAACTTGAACAGAGTTTCCATGACTGTACAGCTTCACCCAGGTGACTTATCTGCACATGATTGGTCCAACCATGGTCAATACTGTCTCTCTGGATTCCATCTGCCTGACTCATCTGTCTCCAGATTGCCTGGCTTCTATATCTACAATGTATATGCATATTCTCCTGTCCCCGTGGCATGCTAGTTTCCTTCTTTACATTTTATCTCATTGTCTCATAATCATTCTTTAGGTCCCAACTAATGATCATGTTTTCAGATAGGCCTTTTAATGCCCACCATCTAAACAAGGCACGGCTGCATCACTGTTAAGAGTCACCAGCTATTTGTTAACCGATGTACCACCGTATTCATGTGAGTTTAATTTCATGGTTCTTTCCTTATTGTCTGGCTGGGATAGACACGATGTTTCATTACAGCTGGGAATATTTCTAGTACACTGTGAATGCTCAGTAAATATTTGAGAAACTGATGGATGAATAAATTAGATGTAAGGATCAAGGTAAAATAAATAAACTACAAGACCTTAACTGTCTAAAGCAATGTGAGACAAAGGAATTTCCCTTGTCTCGTTCCCATCTGAAGCACGTCTGGAAGTGGATTTTTTTCATTGTACAATCTCATAGTACATCATTCTTCATGCACTCAGACTTAGAAAAAGTGTAGAAACAAAAAGAATCTTCCGTTTCTAAAGTTTGAATTTTAGTGTATGAAGCAATCGATTTACTCAAGGCATTTCCACCCATACTTCATTTCTGTTGATCTTGCTCTGCTTTCTCTCTCGCTTCACTCATATTCTCCCTGCATTCCCCACCCCACCTTTGGGTCCCATGGTTTTTGATACCTTCCCTCCCCTGCATTTTCTTAAAACCTCTTTTTTTCCCTCTCTAAGTCATTCTCTAGTTTAATGGCGTACCTACATCCATTACCACATAAACACAAACTTATGGTAATGAGAAGCTAAGATCTGCATATGAGACTGAGCTTAAGTCACCCCCTTTTTATACAATATTTTTCAGATACATCCCATTTCCTGCAAATTTTGTAATTTTTGTTTTCCTTATAGCCGAATACAATTCCAGTACATACATGCGCACTTGCGTTATGTATTTACTAGTAAATGAACATCTAGGCCAATTCCATTAGTCAGATATGGTACTAGGGCAGCAACAAACATGGATGTGTAGATATCTCTCTAGTCAGGTAAGATTTTTTTGATGCATTTGGATTGATTTTTGTGCATGGTAAGAGGTTGTATCTAAATTCACTCTTATTTTGGTAAATGTCCAGTTTTGCCAGTAATATTTACTGCCAAATCGACCTCTTGTATACCTTTAGCATCTTTGTCAAAAAATAGGTGGCCAGGTTGATGTGTTTATTTCTGCATCAACTACTAAGTTCCATTGACCTAAATTTCTGGGTTTGTGCCAGAACCACGGCAATTCTAGCACAACAGTGATTGTTGCTAAACTCCTGGCAGTTTTCTTTTCCATATCTGAAGTAGTTTATGTTTCCAGACAAATTTTGTGCTAATCAAACATGTCAACAAACACAATTCCTAAAGTTGTATTCAAGTAAGTAATAAAGACAGCTTCATTCATGAGGACCTAAGAATGCATTTCATGAGCAGAATGGACTCAGACCAACGGACTACATTTAAAGATAGATATGACTAATTGTCACCAAGAAGCCCACTAGCTAGCAAAGACATCCACAAACTGGGAGCAAAAGCTTAGAAACTGAGTTGCTGAGCGAATGGAAGAGGGCATAGTGACTTTTATATCTCAAAAAGTTGACTTGAAATCAAAACAAGTAAAAAAAATATAAAGAATGCTATTACATCAAAATTAACATTTCATCATGGAGATACAACAGTTATAATTACTTAAGAATTATGTCTTAAAGGATAAAAGACCCAATAGGTCTGATTCAATGAGGGTCAGAAGCCTCAACACTCCACTCTCATATATAGATATGTCTTCTGAACCTAAATCAGTAAAGAAATTTGTAAATAAAGAATAGCATGGATCAAGTATATTTAACATCCATCTGCAGAATGTTCCACACAAGAGATAAGAGAGTATATATTCCTCTCAGTGACCTGTGAAACTTTTCTACTGTAGTTAATATCATCATATAACATAAAGCATCCTTAATAAAGACAGAACATTGAAATAATTTCTTTATAGTGTCTATCAGTCTAAAGTGGAATAAAAGGAGATGTAACAGCAAGAGAAGCCTCAGAAACTGAACAAATTGAGAAGGAATAGGACATTTTGAATGATCAATGTGTCACTGAAGGAATAAGGAGGGAATTAAAAATTCTGTAATAAAATGAAAACAACACCTGGTTGGCTTTTTGACCAAATCTGTTTAACCCAAATCTAGACATATATGGGAAGAAGGAATTGTGATAGAGAAAATGGCATCATAAGATTGGCCTGTAGTCAAGTTTGTGCAGAATGGTCTTGAGTAATGATTGGTTTGAGGCCTTGGCTTACTAGAGAAGTTTCCTTCATGGGCAGGTGGCCCAGGGTTGTGTAAGAAGGCAGGCTAAGAAAGCCAGGAGGAACAAGAGGGTAAGCAGCATCCTTCATGGCCTCTGCATTCGTTTTTCCCAGGAGTTCCTGCCTTGATTTACCTCTAGAGTAGATTGTAACTTGGATATATAAGATGAAACAAACCATTGCATCCCACAAGTTTTGTTGTTGTTGTTGTCGTTGTTGTTGTTGTTGTTTTTAATCATGGTATTTTATCACAGCACTGAAACTCCAAGACACAAAATATATTTCAGAGGAATAACTTGAAAACAACCAGGACAGTTCTGAGAGGAAAGTTTTTAGTTATAAGTGCCCAGTTTAAACCATCAGCAAGATCCTAAATGACCTAATAATACACAATGGTCAAGAAAAAAAAAAAAAAAACAAAAAAAACAACTAAACCAAATCTAAATGCAATCGATGGTAAGAGTTAGTAAAGCTTAAGACAGAAATCAATGAAATAGATACCTAAAATAAAAAAATACATAAAATCAAAGTATTGATCCTTTAAAAAGATTAACAAGATCGACAAACCTTTTAACTAAAAGACCAAAGAAAGAGAAAGGACTCTAAGAAAATTTGAGCTAAAGTGGGAGCTGTTAAAACAGAGTCTGGTGAGTTGCAGAACATCACTAGGGAATACTCAAGAAAACTGGAAAGCAGCCATAACAAATGGATACATTTCTAAAAGCACACAACCTACAAGCAATTTAAACAAACCTTTAAATGGTAATGACATTAAAGTAATAATCCAGTCAAGTTTTCCCACGAAGAAAAGGCCAGGTTTGGGAAGGTCCAACAATGAATTCTACTAAGATTTTAAGGAAAAGCTAGTGTCTATTATCCTGTTTCACAAAAAAGTTAAATGAACTTGCCATTTCTATTCTAGTTACCATAGATAAATACCCTAGGGGGAAGGTCTGGAGAAAGGCATCTCTTCAATCTCACTGTTTCAGTGAGAGTAGAGCATAGCAGGGAAGTCCGAGAAGCAGGATCTTGTTGAGGAAGTGGTCACTATAGATCCAGAGTTAAGAGCAGACAGGAATAAGTTAATGAATGCACATTAGTGCTCAGGTTAATTTCTTTACTCTTATCCAGTTCAAGATACTCTGCCTAGGGAATAGTGACACCAACAGTTGGCAAGTCTTTCCAGCTCAACTAATATAATTAGGATAATATCTACACACTTGGTTGAAGACTAATCTGATTTATTTAAAATTGTCTAAATCATCCCTGAAGAGTGGTAAAAAACCTTAAAATTATAAACTGGGAAGTTTTTGAATAAAAGCACAGTTATGCTTAACTTTTTCCATTTATGTTCTCCATTATGTTAAATATTTGCCATTTATATTTTTTATTATTTAAAAGGATTTTGAAATTTAAATATATTTTGATCATATTCTTCCCTTCCTCCAAATCCTTCCAGAACTTCTCCACATTCTTATCTAACTTTAAGTTCTTTCTCAAAATACAAACAAAAAGAAAAAACCAAATGCAACAACAAAACCTCCCCCAACCAAAGAAAACAAAAACAGAAACGAAAGAAAGAAAGAAAAATAAAAGCTGTGGACTCCATTTTATGTTGACCAGCTACTTCTAAACATGAGACTATAACTTGGAGTGCTTTATATACACCCTCTATTGCAGAAAATAGATTTTATGACAGTTCAGTTGTCACCTTTTATCCCAATGGCTAGGTTTTCATGTATTTATTTGTTGGTTCACTTTTTAAAATATGAAAAGTAAAAATCTAATAAGATAAAACTAAAACTATCACATCAAAGTTAGAAAACACAAACCAACAGAGGAAAAAGAGCCCAAGAGAGGGCTCAAGAACCAGAGATCCAGCCATTCTTACACTCAGGAATCCCATCAAATCGTGAAACCAGAAGGCATAATATAAACACAGAGGACCAGTCGCAAACCCGCTCAGGCCCTGTGGTTGATGTTTTAGTTTCTGAGCTCACATGTGCTTTGCTTATGATAATTTAGAGGGCTTTGTAGTCTTGGTTTCATCTATTACCATTGACTCTTACACTTGACCTTATCTTCTGCAGGGCTCTCTGAACTCAGAGCGGAGGAATTTAATGGAGACATCCGGTTTAGGGCTGAGTGTTCCGAGGTCTCTCACTCTGCATAATGTCTGGCTGTCGGACTCTGTATTCGTTCCCATCTGATGCAAGAGGAAGATTCTGACTGAACAAGTCACAGATCAGTGATTTCAGTAGATTATAATTTGGAGTCATTTTTATCAGTAGATTTCTCCCTTTTTAGATCAGTATTATTGGTTTAATGCTGGGCTACCTAGTGTCAGATTCTTGGTCACCCAAGTATTACTGGCAATAGATTCCATCTCGTGGAATGGGTCTTCAGTCAAATCGATGATTGTTTTATTACTCCCACCAGGTTTGCTCACACATCTTGCAGGCAAGACACCATTATAGATAAAGGATTTGTTTGTTTTGGTGTTTGCATTTCTCTTTTGAGAGCAGGCAGAGTACTTTCATTAACTGTTACTATGTAATAAAAATGCATTACCAAACTCCAACCCTTTCCAGGAGAACATTAATTTTAGACTTTTGCGGGGGGAGGGCACATTATATGATTCGCCTCCATTTCTAAGATATTGAAAAAAAATGTTAAACTTTTATTTTAATGAAAATAAATGCTGTGTCACGTTGCAATACGATGCACATTAGGATGCTACTTTGGGTTTTTCTGATACTGGGTAACCCTTATTATCAAATGCCCAAACACTCATCTCCTTGTTCAGTGCTAACCTTTCGTGAACACAGAACACTTTTGCCCTATGTATAGGTGCCAAGACTGGAAACATTTTAGACATGTAAACTTCTATTGCCATTTGTTCGCTGTTTAGCCTGCCACTCATCTAATAACTGACTGGGAAAAGCCAAGACTTCAGATATATGTTGCAAAAGAAAAAAAAATTATTTAGCTCTGTGCTTGTGAAAATAAAAGAAGTCTAATAAAGAGATAAAATAAAGGACACTTTTACAGACAAATGCTTTGGCAATAGCCCACATTAAAACAACTTAAGGTTGAAAACAAGGAACATAACCTCTCCCCGAGTTTTTATAGCTACTTCAATTATTTCCACTTTCAGAAGGGCTGAGTACTGACTTATCCTAGCTTCAGCTTGGCCTCTAAATTACTGCAGAATGGCCGGTGATTGGCCTTTCCTGCGGCTGTCAGACAGCAGGTAGCCCATCTTCTCTGGCCAAAGAATCTTCGGAATGGCCCCACTGTTCTCAGTTAGTTGCCTTTCCATCTTGTGGGGATTCTCAGACTGGACTGCCTTGGCCCAGTGCTACAGTAGCAGGGCTTTTATTGATGATTACATAGCAAACTGATGAGAGAAGAACTTTGGTATCCGGAAGGTTTAGTCCTCAGTTTACGTTCTAAGCAACAGGACAGTTGCCAAGAGTTGCTCAAAGCTTTTTATTCCATATGCTGACATAACTCACAGCATTTAAGATCCAGGACATTCAACTCCCAGAATGCTTTCTCCTCCGAATACAACAAAGTTGCCACAAAAACCTGGAGCTATGCAACAATTCAACAAACTCAAGTATAAAAACATATTTTCATAGCTATGTATGCTAATAATTATTCTGTTTATGGCAAAGCCATATGGAGAAGGAAAAGGAACACAGGGGATGTTGAAATATAATTTTATTTATATTTTATATTTTAACTTTTATTACATCATACACATCATAAATACAGTTTAAAATATTTTCTAAATGCCATGTTTGATAAGTATAGTTTTTCCTACCCTTATTTATAAATTACATTGATTATGTTCACTAAGATTTTATGAAGCATTAGAAGCTTTAGCTTATATATTAATTGCCATTTACTCTTAGTATAGCAAGGAAAATAATTGACCAACTGGAGGGAATCATATTTAGGGGACAACAGAAGGTCCCCAACTAACCCATCGGTGGTCATCATTATCATCATCATCATCATCATCATCATCATCATCATCATTATCATCAGCATCAGCATCATCAGGCAGCAGTTTTTTAAAACAGGCCATCTGAGCATGGCATGGCACAGCACTCTGCAAGGTTAATGAGACAGTGCCAAGGACTGCCACTCCAACATTTCTAGCAACACGGGCACTTACACAGAAGGGCTGATGACTTCCATGGTAAGGCCACTGGCCACAACACAACTCTCAGAGATGGTCATTCTGATTGACTAAATAAAGCTACATTATACACTTCTTTGTGATGTCCTTTAAGCAAAAGAATCTTATCAGGTGGTTAAGAGAGTGTTTTATAGTTCTGTGCTTCTGATATATTCATAGTCTTTTATACATCATTTTTTTCCCTGAGGTATGGGCATTATCATAGAATAATTACTACAAACAACTAAAGCTTAGCCATTTGCTCTCTGTCTCTGTCTCTCTCTGTCTCTCTGTCTCTGTCTCTGTCTCTGTCTCTGTCTCTCTCTCTTTCTCTCTTTCTTTCTCTATTTCTTTCTTTTATACTAGATATTGACATAGGGATCTGAACATGCTAGAAAAGCATTTACCACTGAGCTAAATAACCCACCCAATATCTCTTAATAAATTATATTTTTGTGCTTGGAGAAAATAAAAAATTCTTGAATTATAATATAGAATATTTTTTCTATATTCAACTTGCTCACTAAGAATGTACATATCTTTCCTCCATTGAAATTTCTATTATTGATTCATGAGCACCAAGTAACAGGAATAATCGTTCCTGTTGCTGATCTAGCATTCATAATTTTCTCTCTAATCAGTGTGAAGCTTAGTTCACCTTTTAAAAATCTTCCGATTGTGGAAGAAAGGCGAAACACTTAAATGTGTATATGGTAAGGCTTACAATGTGGAAAAGAGTATCACTTTTTGGTACTGGTACCCATGAGCACCAACAAAGCCTCCGCTGAAGAGTGGGAGATAGAAGTGAGCAAGTCAGAAGGATCAAGGTCACCTCAAGAAGGCCCACAGAATCAAGTATCCTGAGGCCAGAGAGGTTCACAGAGCCTGGGCCGCCCGCCAGGAGCATACAGGAGCTGGACCCAGACCCCTTACACATTTGTAGTAAATGTGCATCATGGTCTTCATGGGGGCCCTTTAACAAGTGGAGCAGGGCCTGTTTCAGTCTCTGTTCCCTGCCTTGGATCCCCTTCCCACTACCTGGAGTGTCAGGTAGTGGGAAGCAGGACCTCAGTGGTAGATGTTCCAGGGTGGGGTGCCACAGAAGGGAGGCTCCCATTCTCTGAGGAGAAGGGGAGAGAGGCAATGAGGGAGAGATTTATCAGGGTGCAAGTGGGGAGAGAGGAGGGAGGAGCTGTGACTGGGATGTAAAGCGAACAAAAAGCATTTACAAAAAAATGATATAAGCTGGTCCTTATGTATTTGTGAAAATTGGTGCTCTTATTTCTTTCTATTAACTGCATTTGCTGGCCATGAAAACATGTCTGTAAGCTTAGCACTTGAAAGGTACCAGGAGGTGCCTTTCTGTGAGTTCAATGTTAGTCTTGTCTATACAGCAATTTCCAAAGCTAGCCAGTGCTATAAAATGAGATCCACAGCAGCAAACAAGTAAACAAAAAAGTGAGTTGAACCCCAACTCACTTGGCTCTTTTCATAGGCTTATAAAAGAACAACATAGAAGTGACATTCTTCAAATTGAAGGCAAACATTCAAACTGTGGTGTCATTCGCTCAGCAATTTCCACTTTAAGCTTTTTCTACTAGAGATGTTTTCTTTAAGATACTGAATATGAAGCAAGGTAGCTGGAACATTAGTCTACAAGTAGAGTTTAGTTACCGTGGCAACACCGTCTATTTACAAATTTTGAATATCATATCATGCTTTGAGTCTCAGTACACACTTGTTGATGTTGAGGGTTTGCTGAACCACAAAAAGAACTGTAACAGCGAATGTTATTGTGATACCATGCTCTTATAAAACTCCTAGGATGTGAATCCAGAATGTGTGGCAGGACCCGACTGCACGCTACTTGATGCTTTTACTGAAACAAAGTGACATACATCACCCATTGCTTTGGATTTATTAAGTCCGTAGCCTTTTTTCAGAGGTGAGGATTCAGTACAAATGAAAAGAACAATTTTTATTCTGTGGTACCTCAAACTCTTGGCCAAGCTCCTCTGCTCCTTTGACTTAAGACGCTACTGGTATCATTGATAAGATCCAGAATCAGTCATGTGGGGAGGCTTCCACACAGATATTTGCAAGGGATAACAGGTCATTTTTCACAGCAAAGACAGTCAAATGGACTTAAGCCTGAAGAAAATGTGGTTTTATGAAGACTCTTCAAGCAGTAAAAAAAAAATTTCCATTAGCCACACAGGAGAGAAAACCATTACTATGCTGACATCTCAGCAGTATGATATAAAACAATGTCCTGATCAAAGATGAAAACAAATCTATAAATCCAGCCTGTGCTTGAGAAGAGCACATCCACGATGTCATTAGATGTGACTTCAAATCGCAGACCACTAAACACCTCAATGGTGATCAACCTCAATACGATTGTGAGATTGTGAAACGCAACACTTGGCCCTATAAAAAGAGTTGCCCTGATTTTCTTGAGATGTTTTATTAACTTAACCTATAAATCTCATGTGCTGTCAAGACAGAAACAATAACACCTGGGACTCTGGCTATTCTAAGAGTGTTGGTGGACTATCTGCAAAGTTCAAAGAGAATACATCATTTTACTATCTATTTTGTGTCATAGATTGCGTTAGGCATAGTGGACAAAAAAACCAAAGGCTATAAAAAGTAAAGCAGTGAGTCATTTGCGGGTGATATTTCTAAGCCTAACAGAAGTAGAGAACCTTAAAACTTGTAGTGCCTGACAAGTTTTAATTTTCTGATCAGACTGAGAAGTCTTAAAACCGTACGATTTAAAACAGGCTGATTTTGAAATGTGTTTGGTTATGCATTGTACTGGCTAGTTTTGTGTCAACTTGACACAGCTGTAGTTATCACAGAGAAAGGAGCTTTAGTTGGGGAAATGCCTCCATGAGATCCAGCTGTGGGGCATTTTCTCAATTAGTGATCAAGGGGGAGAGGCCCCTTGTGGGTGGTGTCATCTTTGGGCTGGTAGTCTTGGGTTCTATAAGAGAGCAGACTGAGCAAGCCAGAGGAAGCAAGTCAGTAAAGAACATCCCTCCATGGCNTCTGCATCAGCTCCTGNTTNCTGACCTGCTTGAGTTCCAGTCCTGNATCCTTTGGTGATCAACAGCAGTATGGAAATGTAAGCCNAATAAACCCTTTCCTCCCCAACTTGCTTCTTGGTCATGATGTTTGTGCAGGAATAGAAACCCTGACTAAGACATGCATTGAAGAGGTATCTTCTTGAGGGAAATGAGCCCACACATACTATCAGATTACTATGGACTAAGGTTAGGCTTCAATAACAACCCAAAACAACAGAAAACCCACATTCCCATGGAAACTGAACAACTCTCTACTCAATGATAAGTTGGTCAGAGATGAAATAAAGAAAGAAATTAAAGACTTCCTGTAATTCAACCAAAATGATGGCACAGCATACACTAACTTATGGGACAGAATGGAAGCAGTGCTAAGAGGAAAATTCATACTACTCAGTGCTCTTATTAAGAAATTGAAGGAACAGAAACAAACATACCCAGGAGAAGTAGAAGGCAGGAAATAGTCAAACTCAGGGTGGAAATCAACCAAATAGAAACAAAGAGAACGATACAAAGAATCAAGAGAACCAGAAGCTGGTTCTTTGAGAAAATCATCAATATAGACAAACCCCTAGTCAAACTAACTAGAGGGCACAGGGGCAGTATCCAAATTAACAAAATCAGAAATGAAAAGGAAGACACAACAACAGAAACTAAGGAAATTAAAAAAAAAATCATCAGATCCTACTACAAAAGCATATACTTAACAAAAGTGGAAAATCTAGATGAAATGGATGATTCTCAAGACAGATATAGGTACCCAAGTTAAATCAAGAGCAGGTAAACTATCTAAAAAGACCCATATCCCTGAAGGAAATAGAAGTCATTAAAAACCTCCCACCCAAAAAAAGCCCAGACCAGATGCAGAATTCAACCAGATCTTCAAAGAAGAGCTAATACCAACACTCTGCAAACTATTCCATAAAATAGAAAAGAAAGGGACACTTTCTAATTCTTTCTGTGAAGCCACAATTACTCTGATACCTGAACCACACAAGGACTCTACAAAGAAAGAAACCTTCAGGCCAATCTTGATTATGAGTGTCAATTCAAAAGTACTCAATAAAATTCTAGCAAATTGAATCCAAGAACACATCAAAACCATCATTCACCATGATAAAGTAGGTTTCATCCTGGGTATGGTTCAATATACCAACCATTAACATAATCCACTGTGTAAAAAAACTTAAAGAAAAAAGTCACATCATCATCTCATTAGATGCTGAAAAAGCATTTGACAAAATACAACACCCCTTCATGTTAAAAGAAGGGGGGAGATCAGGTATTCAAGGCCCATACCTAAACATAATAAAAGCAATATACGGCAAACCAACAGACAATATCAAATTAAATGAAGCGATCCTTTAAACAATCCCACTAAAATTAGGGACAAGCCAAAGGTGTCCACTCTCCCCTTGTCTATTCAATATAGTATTTGAAATTCTAGCAAGAACAATAAGACAACAAGAAAACATCAAGGGCATACAAACTGGCAAAGAAGAAGTCAAGTTATCACTATTTGCAGATAATATGATAGTATACATAGGCAACCCCAAAAATTCTACCAGAAAACATGTATAGCTGATAAACAACTTCAGCAAAGTGGCTGGATATAAAATTAACTAAACAAATCAATAGCCTTCCTTTATACAAATGCCCAATAGTGGGGAAAGAGAACTTGTAGAGTCTACCTCCAGTAGAAAGACAGGATATCAAGTGGAGGAATGGAGCTGCCATCCCACAGTTAAAATTTTGACACAGAATTATTCCTGTATAAAAGAACTGCAGGGACAAAAATGGAGAAAAGACTGAGGGAAAGGAAGTCCAGTGATTGGCCCAATGTGAGATCCACTTCAAGGGGAGGTTCTAAGGCCTGACTGACACTATTACTGATGCTGTGGTGTGCTTACAGAGAAGAGCCTAGTGTGACTGCCCTCTGAAAGGCCCAACAAGCAGCTGACTGAGAACAATGCAGATACTTACATCCAACCAAAGGACAGATCCAACCGGGGATCCCTGTGGTTGAATTAGGGAAAGACCGGAAGAAGCTGAGGAGGAGGGCAACCCCACAGGAAGACCAGCAGTGTCAAATAACCCAGAACCCTGAGTTCTCTCAGACACTAAGCCAATTAGGCAGCACACACTAGCTGATCAGAGGTCCTGACAATACATCAGAGGACTGCCTGATTTTTCTTCAGTGGGAGAAGATGCACCTAACCTTTGAGACACTTGAGGCCCCAGGTAGTGGGGAGGCTTGGTGGGTGATAGGGGCGGGGACATCCTTTGGAGACAGGGTGAAGGAGGAATGGGATGAGGAACTTTGTCAGGATAGAGCAGGAGGGTGGTTCTTCTTTTCTGGGTCCTAAACAGCATTGTCAGAGGCAAAGAGGAGGAGAAGGGGAAAGGTAGTGGGTCACAGGCATGAAGAATTCTGGGAAGGAGTACTGGGGAGCATGGCACATTTAGAATGTAAATAAATAAGGTTATTTTTTTTAAAAAAGGTGTCTTTCATGGAATAACACCCAGAAGAAAGGTTTGGATTTGTCTTTGGTGAATTAGGTATATATATGTTGTTTCTAAAAATCCGGCATCCTTAAAGATACATCAAGACAACCAAAATACACTACACAGACAAGTCCAAGAGCATAGTAAGATAACCAGTAGCTCTTTCAGATTACAGGTGACATCACTCAGGTCTAAAACACGCAGATGCTAAACAGAGAGTGAGGAGAAATACTCAGTGCACATAGGAAGAATAATTTTGGACCACCAAGATGTCTTAGTACGTAAAGGTGATGGTGATGAAGCCTCGTAGCTGGAGTCTGATCACTAGGATCAAACTTAAACAGAGTAAGTCTGAGGTTCTGAACAGCATCTGAGGTGCTGAACAGCGTCTTAGGTACCCACTCTTTAAAGTGCTCAGCACACATAGTCTCATTAACAATCTATGAAGTAATCTGCTTATGGGGGCTCTTTTTCTGCAGAGCTATGATATTTAGTTCCCCTGTTTATCCCTATAGCACTGGATTCTCACTGCTTAGCACAGCCTCTGGCACATAGTGACCCTCAGGTGATGGTTGTTGTAGAAAGAAATGGTGTCTTGCCTATGATTTTTCTGACATGAAACTATCTCACGGGCATTTAAAGGCATCCTAGGATGGAGAATGGTTTTTCAGCCTGTGTCCCTTTAAGCTCTGTCTTCTGAGTCTATTTTCTTCTTTTGCTCATTTGTTTGTAGTCTGAATTTTGTATGTCTGTGTTAAAGAAATGACTCAACTTTATGTCAATGGAAACTTCCAAAGGGCATTTGCTAAATATCTATCCGTGTTTTTTTTTTTTTTTCACACAAATGTTGACAGCCTTAGCAGTTTATATAAGTCCAATCCTATGATGAAAAATATACACTCTAAATAATACACTCTAAATAGTCATTTTCTTCACCATTTATTTAAAATTTCTGTGTTTGTAGATGAAACCCCAGGCTGTTACTCTAGGCTAGATCTTTATGACAGAACAACCTAATTGGAGCATAATTAATATAGCCATTCCAGCTTTCCAGCTGCATGTCATATCCCACCATGGTTAGTTGTTGGCAAAGTAATTTACAAAGACTCTCCAGAGTGTACGACTTGATTCTCCCACAGGCAGCGGACTCACATCAATTAGACAGAGAGTGACACCAGACAAATATTTAACTGGACACAAATAAAAGAGAAAATGTGTTGAAAGTTCCCAGCCTCCCCTTCTAGGCAACAACTGTAACATCACCAGGGCAGCCAAAATGAATACTATTGACTCTTGTGATAGGCAATCTCCATGGAAAATACACTCAGTGTGATAAAGTCACACTGGTTTCAAGAGCCTTATACTGAGGTTTAAAACAGTCCTTAACTTTTGATGGCATCTATAAACTTAACATTCAGAACTTAATCTCAGGAACAGAATAGATGTTCAGATTACTGAAGATAAAGCATGCAGTTATATGCAGAACAGTCATTCATTAGTACTTTAAACAGAAAGTGTAAAAAGGGATTTGGAATTCTATACAAATGAGGATAGTAACTGGGCCATTTAATATAAATTATGAAAAGTAAGTTTGATGTACTGATGTATCAATGCATCTACATTGCATTTAATTTCTGATATTCTGTAATACTTACTGTCTGATTATGGGGGTTGAAGGACTAGCTCTACATGGTTTAGATTAATAAGAAGCCAAGTATTATTTCTTCTTCTTCTTCTTCTTCTTCTTCTTCTTCTTCTTCTTCTTCTTCTTCTTCTTCTTCTTCTTCTTCTTCTTCTTCTTCTTCTTCTTCTTCTTCT
>NC_034600.1:59934687-59954592 GCF_900095145.1 Mus pahari
TCCTTCTTCTTATCTTTTTTTTTTTTTTTTTCTTTTTACGGTCCAGTTGTTATCTCCATCCTGGTCCACCTTCTGACTGTTCCTCATTTCCATTCCTTTTCCCCCTCTCCAAGAGAATGTCCCTACCCCAAACCCCAACCCACTAGTCCTCCACACTCCCTGGGGCCTCAAGTCTCTCAAAGCTTAGGTGCATCTCACTGAGGCCACACCAGGCAGTTTTCTGGTGTATATGTGTTGGGGGGGGTCTCATATCAGCTAGTGTATACTGCCTGCTTGGTGGCTCACTGTCTGAGAGATCTCAGGAGGTCCAGGCTAGTTGAGACTGCTGGTCTTCTCATGGGGTTGCCCTCCTCCTCAGCTTCTTCCAGCCTTTCCCTAATTCAATCACAGGAGCCCCCAGCTTATGTCCATTAGTTGAGAGTAAATATCTGTATCTACCGTTTTCACTGCTTGTTGGGCCATTCGGAGGGCAGTAATGCTAGGGTCCTGTCTTTAACCACACCATAGCATCAGTAATAGTGTCAGGCCTTGGGGCCTCTGCTTGAAATGGATCCCAATTTGGGTCTGCCACTGGACCTCCTTTCCCTCAGTCTCTTCTCCACTTTTGTTCCTGCAGTTCTTTTAGACAGGAATAATTCTGTGACAGAGGTTTTGACTGTGGGAAGGCAACCCCATCCCTACACTTGATGTTCTTGTAGGTAGACTCTACAAGTTCCCTCTCCCTACTGTTGGGTTTTCATCTAAGGTCCCTTCCCTTGGAGTCCTGAAGTCTCTCACCTCCCAGGTCTCTGGTACACTCTAGAGGGTCCCTCACCTCCTACTTCCTGAGGTTACCTGTTTCCATTCTTTCTGCTGGCCCTCAAGGCTTCACTTCTGTTTGCTCCCAATACCTGATCATATTTACCCTTTCCACTCCCTGTCCCCTCACCTACCCATGTCCCTCCCTCCCTCTGTTCCCTGTGATTGCTTTCTTCTCCCTCCCAAGTGGGTTTGAGGCATCCTCATTTGGGCCCTACAGAGGCCAAGCATTTCTAATGGGCTTAAATTATTTTTATTTGTACTTAAACACATGTGTAATTCCCTGGTTTCCTGCAGGTCATGATGAGGGCAATGGGATGTTCTCATTTGCTTTACAAAACCAACCATAACCAAGCAAACAATGATACAAAATCTCTAAAGCAACAAAGAAATTGAAAAACAGAAATAAACATTCTTCCCCTGATGGATTACCACATGATTTTTTTTTCTGGGTAAACTAAAATCACTCAACATTGAGCTCACTTTTAAAAATAGAATTTGCTACTAGGATGCTGGAATTATTTAAAATAGTGTTGGGAAAATGGTTGCTTAAATCAGTTATTAAAAGAAAAAAATCCATGAAGAAGTTAATATCAAGGAGGTGTTCAGTCATTCAAATATCCTGTTCCCCTCATGATTAAAATTAATGTGAACAGGATGCCTATATCCTTCATGGTGCAGAAGTGAGAGAATATTTAAGAAAAGGGCTTTGCAATGTCATTATAAACATTCCAAATTGATCATCTCACAGCCGTAGGAATTGACTCTCCCAAAGCAGGAAAGAAAAACATATAAAATGATTACTATAAAATAATATATATTAAAACAGTAAAATGTGATAACAAATTCCATATTGATTCTTAAAAAAATTGCTGGCATAATGTAAACTTCATCAAAGCTTAAGATTTTGGACTGGGGTATGAAGAGTGGCCAATTCTTGGATAAGCATAACAGAGACTGGCTATAACCACTAGGCTTATAGCAGCACAACATGGCCAGGAGATGTCTGGAGTGAAAGGCAATCACGTGGAGAGACGTTCAGGGCCACTTCACTTAAACTCAGGCCTATCACTTAGTATGTCTGGGACTTTGATCAATTTAGTTCTCCAAGTTGAAGACTCTTGATAAATAAATGGAAATGATAATGGCACACAGCCTTCTGCATGACAAGATGCTAGGAGGTTTGTGAGGGTGAATCTTGGTCGTCCCATTGCATGTTTCTTGGGAGAAGGCTAGGTCTAGAGATGGAAATGGAGTATACTTAATCAGATTGAAGAATCATTTGGTAAGATCCAGGTTTGGATGCATCCTTAGTCATCCAGACTCATTCTCATTCACTACTACATGTCTCACATTTAGTCAACAAGTACATTTATTTAAAATACCTTCCTTTTTAAATCAATTTATTTTAGAGCTTTAAAAATCTATGTGTTATAAAGGCCAGGAATGGAAGCATTTTTTTGAAATCACTGAACTGCCTTTCATATCTGTAATCACTGAAAATAGTGGAAAAAGAGGGAGTTTCCTGAAGTTAATTGTAGTTATTGGCAGATCCTGATAAATACCTTTTTGTATCAATACCTCAATTGGGATAAAGTGTCTGTAACTCATTTTAAAATTCAGGACATTGGTTGGGGTCTTTAATCACAAGAAATGCAGATTACTAATTTGGCTTTAAAATAAATACAATAAATGATGTAGGGTAATTCAGTCTTTCAAAGAGAGGTAAAAATGTCACTGTGGAAGTTTCATCCTAGAAATATTGGCCAAATCGTATGATGAACCTTGTGGTGATTTGAATCAGAATGTGCCCCACAGGTTTAGTAGCTCATCATTTGGTCGCTGGTTGGTGACTGTGGATGTTTGGGAGTAAAGTCTTGAGATAAAGTAAATCATGGGGGCAGGCACTGTATAGCCTTTAGTTGAACTATGCTACATTCCAATTGGTAGTATCTGTTTCCTGGGTATGGGCGGAGATGCGATTGCTCAGCTTTCTGCCTCAGATACTCTGCTCTATGTCTCTACCATCATTCTGGACTCTGTCCAGAACTATAAGTTAAAATAAATGCTTTCTGTCACACATCCGTCTTGATCAGGATATTTTATCACAGGAAAAAAAAAGTATCTAATACAGATGATACAGATGTTTTCCCACAAAGACACCCTTTGTAACATGGCTGCATTATAAATGGAAGGCTAAACTCGTGCTGCTTTTTCTGTGAAAGAATATCTGCTTTGCCTCTCACAGGTTGAATGAGGAACTCCTTGTATCCATTCTTTCCACTATTACGTTGTTTAAACCCCACAGGAGTAGTTGTATCGAAAGGATTTTCTGAATAAACCAATTATCTAGAAAATCTTCAGCAGTGAAAGACCGAAATTAGTACCTTTGATATTATGGGTCTTTTCTAAGAGGTGTGGGATCTCAAATCAAGAGGAAAAAATAAAGAAAAAGCAAGGCAGAAAGAAGTAGGAGAAACAAAAGAAATTTAGTGGGTTAGCTTGATCAACAATTTGATGTGGAATTCTGGGAAGATGAATAAATTTCCCTGACTTACAATTTTCCAAGTGAAAGGCAGATGGGATCCCAATTTGAAAATGCCTCTGAGTGTCCCTGTCTTTCCATATATTGCATTAAATTTCAGATGAGAATTATTCCCATTTCTAGACACCAAATATAGGTGCTGTTAAATTATAACATAAATAGTTTGTTCTCAATGCTAGGCTTATCTTAATTAAAATTCTAAGCACTTTTCCATACTATCTATTAATCTAGCTATTGTTCACCTCAGACATTCTGTGTCAGCATGGAAGGTGGGAGAGTAGCCTTTTTTTTTTTTTTTTTTTTTTCTGGAGACATTTCTTCATTTTTTTCCCCCCTGTCTCTTTGCCCACGCTCTGCGCTTACACGTTTCTCTGTGTACTTCCGAGTTCCGCAAATGTGTTCCTTGGCCCACCTCTGCTCTCTACACATACACCCTATGACTCTTTCCTAATCATCCTGTTCTTTTCCCTCCCTGTAAAATAGGATCTGACTACCTAATGGAAGCAGGCTATGGTCTTAAAAATGCATGCTTCGTATTAAGGACAGAATTATACCATAAAAGAAAATTGTATCACAAAATGAGTTCCTTTTTTTTTTTCTCTGACCTCATTACCCTGGTAAACTGCCCTGCTTTCCCTTGTCTTCAGCTGTGAACGGACAGGCCATATTTCATAGGTTGCTTCGGCTAAAAAAATCTTGCTGGCTCCATCTGTTATGTAGACCCGTTTCCATCAAGAAATCTAAAATTCTACAGCTGGAAGGGACTCAAAGATCACCGAATCACACTAGGTCGTTTTAGAATTTAGAAATTTGGTCTCTCTGAGAATAAGTGCTTTCTCCAAGGTTAGTGAGGAGCGAAATTCATAACTGGCCAGTGGGGGTGGGGGTGGGGGTGGGGCTTTGAATGAGAATCTTGGGCTCAAAGTTTCAACACCCAATCAATTATTTAGCTAGAAAGCCATGTGAATGACTCTATGCTTCTCGAGGGATACATAGTTTAACTCATATATCTTACTCGATGATTGCTTTACATGTGGGACTGCTTTGTGAAGTAGTGATCATGCATCCTGTGGTTATCATAGGGGTACTCTGAGGTTGGTATGGTACCGATAAATTAGGGTACTGGACTTGATTTGAACGAATAAGAAAGTGTATGGTTACTGATCTATCCGTCTTAAACTACGTAATAGTTTGGAGTCAATATTAGCCCATTAGGTTTATATAAGTTCTCAGTGAATTATTAGAAAGAAAACGAGGCTGTTCTCATTACACAATGAGTGGTAAGAATAAAGATCTAAAGGATGGATGAGGACGTAAAGTAAGCACCCCAGTGTCAGCTGTTATCAACACACTGTGTGACTGTGTGCTCTGTGCCTTTCCTGTGCTCCATGCTTTCCCCGTGCTCCTAATGGTAATTAGGGCCAACCATTGTAGCAATAAAACCTCTATAGTGAACTGGGTGTTTGCAATGAGACCACAAAAGTCTTACCTAAAGCCATGCTACTCTTTTACATGACAAAACAGGCTTTGGAAGAAGCTGGAAAGTATTTCATGAATACCCAAATGCTACATAAGCACCAGCTGTTACCACGGAATGAAGGGATTTGTACATATTTACATAGGCTCTTGGTATCTGCAAGATTTCAAGGCATGCATTTGGCATATTGGCAAAGAATTTTGCGCTGCCACAGTGGTATTAACATTAGAGCCCTAGATTGTCAGCGTTATATCTGCTTTTCATGTTGATATCAATAAAGGGTAAAACACTTTCCCAAGAAACTCCTAGTAAAATTAGCCATAATTTCTTCCTGCAGGAGACTGGCCTATGATTAGGTTTTCCTACACAGCTCTTCCACAGACCCTTTTTGGCTGCAGTGAAACTTTTGATATTACACCATTTTAAAGAAATTGTAAACTAAAGTGAGTGGCTTGTGAATCACTGATTCCTTTGTAAGCTGAAATGTTAACATGGCCATTTACAAAACTTCACACAGATTCTTTTGACATTGCTCTTGGATAGAATTTTCACTTGAGACCTTCAAATCTTTGCCTGCGAGAGTCTGCAGAGAACAGCTGAGGTCAAGAATAAGCAAATCCCACACAACAAGTACTGTCCCTCAAAGCCCAGGGCATCTGGAATCCTTATCTAAGTACCAGGATGCCTACTGCTTCTTGGCCTACTTTATTCTTTTATTTATTTATTTATATTTTTACTTCTCCTTATAAAACAATTGACATTTGTTTCAATGATATGAAAAGGAAGCAGGATGTAAAATGCTTAATTTGTTCCCAAATGCCTTAAAGCCATTAATAAATCTATTTAAAATGTCAAAGTTTATTAAGAATATACAACCCTGTTCAGGTCATTTAGAAGATAACTATACATATGAATCACAGTCTCATTAGATTGGCATTTGAATGAGTGAGGATGCAGGATAGTATCTTTCCAACAGGATGTCTCACAGAATTCATAAAGTCTACATTATCTTAGGCCAAATTCAACTGGGTCCCTGCACTATTGATTAGGATATGAAAATAGTTTCTTAACAACACCACACAGTTTCTTCCAAGGATTTACTTACCTGTAACCGATTTTACATTGTGCACGTTTATGCTTTAGTGATATTGGTTTTTGAAAACTGTCTTGGATCACATTTTTTATTAGGTTCTTTGTAGTTATAGAAGTTTATTACTGATTTTGTTTTGTGTTTGTAAAAAAAAATGTATAATTATGTTGGGGTTTTACTTCAATGCTAGGGGCAACACGGCTTTTGGAGTGTGGGCTTAGCATCAAGTAGAGAGGAGAAACATGCATGAAGTCTAAACCCCAGTGAGGTAGGTCAGAGGGAATGGATTAAACTTGCTTTGCGTTGGTGTGGCAAATGTCCAGGAAGCAGAAGCCTGTGAGAAGATAATCTTGTATTTCTCTTCATTCTTTGAGCATCACAAAGAGCTGTTTCCTTCTCCAGAAACGTGCTTCTGATCACACTCTTCCGCACTAGTGGTGATTATAGCAAAGACGTGCCAAGAAGCTTGGCTGAGAGTGGCCTGCCCCAGTCTCAAATGACCATACTGCACAGAGGACCTTAAAGATTGTCTTGAGTCTGACGAGACCTGGCGAGATAGCCAAGTCAAATTTCCAAGTTACTGTGCCTTTGATGGCCACTTCGGTTGGTGTATGTCATTACTACAGCAATTCACCGATGCTCAGAGTCTGTCTGCGACTGTCTGTATCATTGAGAAACTTGTAGAGCTGTCATTCCACCATAAAGTTATTTTGAAAAGTAGCATGGTCAGTGGATACAGCATTTGACCTCTTAGAATTTTATCGTCTATGTGGAATACTTGATATATTCAAATTATTTGTTTGCCCTGTAGTACTTACATAGAAAGTGTGTCTTAGGATGAAGAAATTTGTGCCGGTTAATCTTATGTGTCACCTTTGCAGGGGTAAAGGATGATTAGACAGCAAACAGACATTACTTTGGGGTATATCTCTGAAGATGTTTCTACAAGAAAAAGGCTTTTGAATTAGTAAATGGCCTCTTAGCAATCGGAGTGGCTGTTATCTACTTTTGTTTGAGGGCGCAACTGGAGGCCAGGTATGAGAAAAAGTTCATCTGTCTTACAGGAGACATCCACCCACCTTTTGACATCAGAGTTTCAGGTTATTGGGCCTTCAGACTGCAGGACTTCCATGATGGCCTCTTTGGGATTTCAGGTCTTTCCTCTTTCCTCGCTTATATATGGGAGATAGTGGAATGCTTAAGAGGGTTCCCAAATATATAGGCTCTTATATTGAATGCTTAGACATCAGGGAGTGGTACTACTTGAGATGGATTAGAAGGTGTGGCTTTGTTGGTGTGGGTGTGGCCTTATTGGAGGAAGTGTGTCACTGAGTTTAGGCTTTGAGATATCAAAAACCCAAGTTGGGCTCGGTTGTTCTCTTTAGCTGCTGCCACCAGATTCAGATGTGAAACTCCCATCTACTTCTTCACTATCAATAACTTTCTACATGCTTCCATGCTCTCTGCCATGGTGGTAATAACCCTCTGAAACTGTGGGCAAGCCCCAGTTAAGTCCTTTCTTAAACAAGAGTTGCCATAGTCATGGTATCTCTTCACAGCAACAGAGGAACACAGAACAAGAGAGACGTTGGTACCAGGAGTGGATTTTTTTTTTTGTTTTTCTCTCTGTGATAGGACTGACCATACTTTTGTTTGGAAGAGTGTGGAAGATTTTGGGTTTCTGAACTATAAAAACAGTTGGATGCTTTAAGTAGGGCTTAATAGGCCAGCCTAGTAGGAGCAGGGAAGTTGGTAGTACTGAGCATAATGTGAAATTTAAAGGCCCAGTTCAAGAGGTTTCAGAGCAGAAAAATATTAATAACTTGAATAGAGACTATTCTTATAATATTTTGGTGAAGAGTGTGGCTGCTTTCTGCTCTTGTTTTATATACATACATACATACATATATATATATATATATATATATATATATATATATATATATATATATATATATATATATGCCTGAAGCTAAATTGTAGAGTTTTGGATTAATACTGTTGGCAGAGAAGATTTCCAGACAGCCTATTATTGACTCTGTCGTGTGGTTATTAGTGGTCACTCTTATGCAGATCTATAATGAAAAGGACTCTTAGCCAGATCTATAATGAAATGGAGCAGGCTGAGCAAGGAAAAATACAAAATGTACAGTTTGAGAAGGAAAGAAGCACCAGGAAGTATAATGGAGCTAAGGCCAGTGTGAAAGGAACTTAAGAAAACTCCTTTAAAAAGTTTTTAACAATTTAATGCAAAGTTTGATACTAAGTGGAATAACAGGAGTGGTTACATCAGGGCAAGACGCCGTGCAGCTAAGCTCTCAACTGGTGAAACTAGAGAAAAACTTAAGCTGTAAAGGAAGCAATCTAAGTCAGAAAGCTGATGCACAAGGGGGCAAATGATAGCCCTAGCAAGCAGAAAAACTTGGCAGCTTTGACCACATGGTCCTAGCTATAAAGTCAAGAATACCAGAAAGGGATTGTGGAGTCTCCCATTGTGACCAAGGAGAGAAGCCGAGCCCAGGTCTGTGTCAGGAGTGTTCTTGCATGGAGGTGTAGAGAGGCCATTATATGAAGCAGTTAAGGTAATGCTTCGATTTCATTGGACACCACAAGATGTTGGAGATGCCAGAGTCATGGACTACTTCATTTCCAGCCTGTACATTAGACGACTCACAATTGCTTGTACCTTCACCTTTGTGGGATCAAATTCCTTCTTCTGGCCTCCACAGGTACCTGCACCCAAGTGGAAGTCTACTTACAGAAATAATATGTGCCGGGCAGTGGTGGCGCATGCCTTATATCCCAGCACTTGGGAGGCAGAGGTGGGCAGATTTCTGAGTTCAAGGCCAGCCTGGTCTACAGAGTGAGTTCCAGGACAGCCAGGGCTACAAAGAGGAAACCCTGTCTCGAAAAGATAAAAAACAAAAATAATAATAACATGTAAAAATAAATCTTGAAAAAAAGCAGTACATCTTTATGTTTACAAATTGTACAAATAGCTCCTTCCTGAAACTTCAATTATTTAAGTCCCTTGGAACAAAGTGTATTTTATGAGTTTAGTATATGTAATATATCCTATTATGTTTAACGATGAACTGCCAAGTAGTATTGATCTGTAATCGTTTTTGAGTGAGAAATCCATTGACCATTTTGTCCTGTTTTGAGTAGAATGAATCAAAGTTTTTATTAGAATAATTTCTTTATTATCATCTTAAGCACACCACTTGTAACATACATGAGCTTGTTTGACATACAATCTGACACCTGCAGGGTTGCTCAATTGAATCAGTTCCTACTTGCTTCCAGGACTGCTACTTGCTATAAAATATGCCAATATGCGTGATGCATTGTATAGAGGCATTCCTCAGTCCTACAGTAACCTCTACTCAGTGGTTACTACGACTATCTTTACAAAGAACTACTTAGTAGAGAATTCCAAACAGGAAATCTCTGCTTCTAGATCTCCAATCTTTTCATGCAAGCTTTTTCATTGACCGTATCAAGCATGTAGGCACATGCATGAGCAATTTATTACGGCGTATATAATGATGTGGTTTACAGACGACACAGCATGATGTTTTGTTGTTTGTTTTTGGTTTTGTTTTGTGATCCCACTTTATCATATAATATCTCATATATGTCAAAAGTATCTCAAATAACATAGTAGATGAAATACATAATTAAAATATTTTCACATTCAAATATATTCAAAGCCAGGAGGACAAACCTTATCCACATGATAGAGCCCTTTGCATATTTCTACAAATGAAGCACTTCATTTCAATTTAGTAAAGGTCGTTTGAGTGAGTCAGTCCACTTGTGCATGCACACATTCTCAGGTATATCAAGCTGATGAAATATTGACCACCTCTATTCCACGAGCCCACCCTTCTTTCAAATATTTACTGAATGCCAGGCACTCCCGTGGTGCTGGGGAGACGGCAGTGTACAAAACAGACAAGGTCTCTGCCTGCATGGTGCTTACATAAGCCCAGCGGGGGTGATGGAATAGGATAAATAAATACAAATAATATTGTGGATGGTGATGAGTGCTAAGAATGAGTAAGTGGAGGATGTGATAGAGAATCGCAAGGGAACTTGCTTTAGATAGAAGGAACTGCAGGCTGTAAAGTGATGGCAGAGGTACAGCCTCTGCCTTCAAATTGCTAGGAGCCCAGGGGGTGGCTGGGATGTGTATTCTGAGAGCCATTACTCACTAGTGAG
Source organism: Mus pahari (assembly GCF_900095145.1). NCBI lineage: Eukaryota > Metazoa > Chordata > Mammalia > Rodentia > Muridae > Mus > Mus pahari. The sequence goes on from NC_034600.1 coordinate 59,944,822, forward strand.
CCGCTTCTCAGACTTCTGCCAAATCCCCACTCTTGCGAGAGAGATGTTAATAGGTATTTTATGAAAACAATCAAAAGTTCTGTTATTAAATGTATCTGGAAAGCACTGGAAAGCAATGTAGACTCTCTTGGAGATTTACAGCACAGGGGAGCACAGTTCGCTCTAGGTGCTGGGAAGCCTTACGGTAATAAAAAAATTATATAAATTTGCTTAATGCTATGTTTCAAAAATATTTTTGACCTTGATTTCTGACTCAATCCAGTAAGTGCTTTAGCATATAATGAATTTTAATGCTATCATGGAGATCAAGGTACATAAGTGTCACGAGACATAGCAGCCTAAGATGAAACAATGTATTTTGTGAACGGGACTAATAGTTACAGGAAATTCAGAGATTTTTTTAGGCTTTGATCATAGCCATCACTGCCTAGTGATATGCCTGACAAATATAGAAGTAGATGCTCACAGCCATCCATTGAACTGAGTACAGGGTCCCCAAAGGAGGAGCTAGAGAAAGGACCCAAGGAGATGAAGGGGTTTGCAACCCCTTCATCAATATGAACTGACCAGTACCCCCAGAGCTCCCAGGGACTAAACCTCCAACCAAAGAGTTTACATGCAGGGACCCATGGCTCCAGCCACATATGTAGCAGAGGATAGCCTAGTCGGTCATCAGTGGGAAAAGAGGCCCTTGGTCCTGTGAAGGTTTTATGCCTCAATTTAAGAGAAATGCTAGGGCCATGAAGCAGGAGTGGGTGGGTTGGTGTAAAGGAAGAAGGGGGAGGGGACATGGGATTTTCTGAGGGGAAACCAGGAAAAGGAATGAAATTTGAAATATAAATAAAAATATCTAATAAAAAAGAAATATATTTTCATTAAGAATGTGTTTTAGAATAGGTATAGATCTAGTTATTAGTCATATTAACATAAGTAATGTTTAACTCATGAAATTAGAAAATGGTTTTGTTTCTGTTTTGGCATTGGGAATTATTATGAAGGTACTTTGTGTCTGTTGTGATGTGTTGCAAATAAGTCTAGTCCATGCAACTTGGATTTTTGTTGTCTGGGAGGGCAAGTATGGATGATATTTATTAACTGTATTAGAGACCAACATACCCTTTGTAGTTTGAAGTGATTAACAAGAGTGTTAGCATAGTTTTCAAAAACATCTAACTAGACGTTGGGGTTACCCAAAAGTAGTATAAAGGCTCTTGCAAAGTGCAGTTATGAGTTTGAGTGGATAGATAGAGTGTGAGACCTGCCTTGGACAACTGGTGTCCTCTTGCTGATGCAGACATCCAATTTAGGCTCTTGGGATGGAAGATGAAGGTGCGAATACCCTAACTCACACTTTTCTTGGCTAGCATTGCACACCCCATCTGTGCTAAACTCAGATGGACAGGGATGAGTGGAGGGGACAGCTGATGAACCTCAAATAGATTAGCCTTTAAGAACAGAACAGGGCAAAAGGATGTGACTTTGGAGAAGAAAGTAGTAATGTGTTCTGTCATGAAACCAATCTAGTTTTGGCTTTTGTACCGCAGTTTTCTGGGTAATCACTCATAGCTGTTCACTCCTTGCTCAGGTGCTGATGCTGTTGTTTCTTACCCCTTATAACAAGTCTCTCTAGGGACTCTGCCTTGATTCTGAACCATAGTACCGCACTGTACTAGACAGCTCAGGCTGCTGTAACAAAACATCATAGACCAAGTCCCTAAAACAATGGAAAATATTTTTCTGAGCTTAAATGGCCCCACATTTGGTTTCGGGGGGGGGGGAATCTTTCTTCCAAACTTCCTCACTCTGTCTTCATATTCCAAAGCAGTGGATCCCAAACTTCCTCAAGCTTCAATCTTTTAATATAGTTCCTCATTTTTGGTGAAACCCAACCATAACTGTATCTTTGTTGCTATTTTATAACTGTAATTTTACTACTGTTATGAATTGAAATGTAAGTATTTTGGAGGCAGATGTTTGCCAAGGCGATCGGGATCCAAATGTTGAGAATCACTATCCCAGAGGGAGGTGGGTGGGGCCAAATGAGTACTGGTGTCTTTGTTGATAAAGTTGTTAATCCTGTCACAGGAGCTCTACCCTCCTGATTTCATCTAATACGTCTAATACAAACTACAGCCCCTGAATCCAAATACTGTAACAGTTTGCTATGGTTTTAATAAAGGAATTTTTGCGTACACAATGTAACTCATGTCAACTCTATTTGTAGGAGTATCAGAATTCATATTGTCCTAGGTCAGCCTGGAACCACTGATAGTTTCACTCCAGAAGGCCACTTCTACCTCTCTTGGTGATTTCTGACAGGATAATGAAGTGAGGCCTGATTTGCACTTCATGGAAATAGAATAATTTGTGAAAATGAGTGTGAGAGTGAGTATTTTCCAAATGGAGATCCCCAACCAATGCATGTACCTTGGCAGTGTGTTACAGTAGGATAGGACAGCTTTCATATTATATTCCCTATAGAGAAGTCTCTCTGTATATATGTATATGTACATATATATACATATACATACATACATACATACATATTCAGGCTTCATGAAACTCACTTCTCACTGCTGAGACACAAAGTTTAGACATCTTGGAGAACTTAATAATTTATGGTGGGTCTGATATAAAATGGCCAGAAGAAACTGTATATGTCAGTTATTTTTATGCCACCAACCCCATCTTCATTTGTGTGAGGATAGTAAGGTGCCCTTACCAGACACTGGCCTGCTACAGCCTGATCAATGACTTCATAGATTTTGGAGTATGAAGAAAAACATAACTTTCTATTATTTATCAATTAACCAGATACAGAGATTTTGGTAAAGAAACACAAATATACGAAGGAATGGAGTTTTATCCTCCTCCCCCAGTTAAGGATTGCTGAATGGAAGAAAGTAGTTAAAGGGCCATTTTTTTCCCATTCATAATTAGCCTGTAAAAGCAACTGTATCTATTTCAAATTCTAGTGTCTATATTTAATAACAAATTCAGGCTTTAGTTTGGAACAGTTCTAGATTGACAGTTCTTAAGTGTATTATATGCTTTTAAAAACATGGTAAGCACCTGGAAAATTACTGTTCACTCACATTGGTATATCAAATATATATTGTATTTTGTGTTTGCCAATTACCTGCATATTATAATTTTTTAAAAAAATTATTGTGAATCTTATCTCTGGCATGACAAATGTATTAAAATATCACTTTTGATATGTGAATTAAGCAAATCCCAAACTCCACTAGGAAGACAAACACTTTTTTGAAGTCAGATTTCTTCATTGTTGTCAAAACTACCCCTGTCATCTCTTTGGATTCCCAGGATTATAACTTTTGGAAACTGTGCTTTTAACTGTTTGGAGATGTGCTGTCCATCAAATGCCTGGATCACTTCTGAAGGAAACTGTCACCACTTTCTATGTCAGTCACCCCAGATCGTTACCACTAAGTCCATTATTTAGCACAAGTCTTTAGCATCTAACAGCATGGTTTCATTGTAGGCACTTTACAAATGCCTGTCATTGATTACTGAATTGCTCTGTTAATTAAATGATTCCTGAACAGGTTAAAATTAACTTCTGACTTAATCTGTGGACTTCCAATTTCTTGAAAAAGCTAGCCCTATAGAACTGTGAAAAGAAAATGACGTTGGTCTTTATATTTGTGGAGGACTTCCTACCTGTCTGATTAAGTAATTCTTGTTTCCAGTTAAAAGATTTTCAAATACTTTTTTTGCATTTACACACAGACACCCACACATACTCACATACACCTACTCAAATAACACACTCACATACATATACACACCAATCACACACAGATACATGCAATTTCACAAATACACACACACATATACAGACAAATATACAATCACAAACATACACTCATAGATACACACTCACATATACACAAAATCCCACAGCCCCACATATGCACACTCACACATACATATACATATACATGCACGTACACAAATGCAGACACAAATACAATTAGATATCCATGCACAAACATATATATAGACAATACACACAATAAGAAATGTACACTCATGCATATACACTAACATATAAACATAAACACATACATACACACTCATATACACACTCAGACAAATACAAATATATCACAAAATTACACATATATGTACACATACTTACATGCATACTCATACACATTCATACAAATACAAACACATACATACAATTATACACACATATATACACACATACACACACATGCTCACACACAAGTACACACACTTATCCACCCATCCTTATCATAATCTTTATTACAACATTACTTTACTACAACATTAAAATTAATAGCTTTTAAGCTACAAGAAGGAAAGCTACTATCAATGTAACTTTCAGTCTGGCTAATGATTAATATAATGACAATAACAGCAGGCATATTGTTTTATTATTTTGCCAGTTTTTATATGCTTGAAAATAGTAATTATTTGTTCTTTTGCTTTTCATAGTGATAGTGTGGAAACTGAAGGGGAAATGTTTTCCACCGATTGGATCAATCCATGAAATCAAAACTGCCATGACAGTAGCCATGTGTATGAAACTATTTTAGACATGAAATATTTCAGCTCAGTCCTTAGCTACCTAATGTCCTTTACATCCTGCTTCTGCTGCCAATGTACAGAGCTTGTCAAAGCTCTTATATTTAACAACATCGCTGTCTATAGACAAGGAATTTCTATGTAAGTTGTGTGAAGTCCCATCAGCACTTTGGGACAAGACCATAAATTTCATCACACAAAGGGACAGGATGGTGTTAGGGTGTTCTGTTGCTTACTGATATACAGTGTACTGCCATAGGACATGCCTGTGTTCAGTCAAAGGCAGTTCTTTTGGAAAGCCATTCTTTTGAAGTTTCTCCTTTCATATTGTATAGAAACCTGCTAATGTTACAGTGGAGGGATAATAAGTACTCTTATTGGAACCACAATGAAAAGATGCAGAAATAACACAAGGGACCTAAAGATAGGACCTCACTGACAGAGCACAACTTGGAAATGTGAGCATCTCAAAACTGGTAGAGAGACCTTATATACATCCCATGTTAAAAACTTAGTCTACTTCAGTTTCATAGACCCTGGGTAAACATATACTGCTGAATTGGAGACAATGGACGGTATTACTCAGTGCACAGCCAAATCCTGTACTAACTTCATAGCTCCACCCCTTCCTATGGCCAGAGACCCCACAGAAGGGATGATGAGGATTCAGGCAGAGTCTCTGAACACAGTGAGCTCAAGCCCAGAGTACAAGAAAATCCCAGTCTTATGAAAGGAGGCAAGAAAAGCAGGCTAACTTTTGTCCTAAGAAAGATGCTATTTTCATTATCCTGGCCAGGAAACTAATGTGGTCTGTGTTCTGGATAGAAAGCTTTCATCTTCCAAGGCTGCTCAATATACAGATATCCTTGGAGAAGCATTCTAGATGAAGGAACAATAGCAACCGGCATCTCTGAACAGACAATGTACATGCAGAAATATGAGACTCTCAGAGAACTGTTTCTTAAAAGATGTGGATTACTTAGTTGCTTCTCCATTCTGTCCAGTTACCAATAAATGAATCTTTCTACAGAGGGACATTCTCCCTCTCCACTGGCTGTGCCTTGATCTATGTCTATAACCCAGTAATATGCCTTGCATGATATACCCCTTTTGTATAAAATACTTTAAACAGTTAATCAAGGGTCTTGCTTTCTTCAGTCTGTGAAAGTCACTATTTTCCCCTCAGGATTTCTGTTCTACACAGCTATCAATCACTCAATGGGGAACTCTGCAAAGATGGCATATCAGATAAATTCATTCACCAATTGAATCCATTTATGTGTAGACTAGGAATTGCAGGGGACATTTTATTGGATTTCCAGCCAAGTTAAACAATTTAATGATAAATTACATTGGTCATTTAATTCAGATTTTATATTTACCTTTTTTGAGTCATTTTCATTGAGTGAGGTTGACTGACTGATCATAAGCATACATATGTGTGTATGTGATAGATAAATTTGAATGCATGGAGTCTCTCTATATAGTCAAGGCAGACCACAGATGGGATATCCTCAGTCTCCTGAGTTGAGTCTTGAAATTACAGATGTGTACTCCCAGGCAGGTTACAAACAATTATCCCCAGATCCACTCTGTAATAGGTCCTTACTCAAGGAGTTTTGGAGTATTTGAAAGAACCACACCTAACTAAGAAGTTATTTGCAATTGATACCCATTGGAAAAGGAAAATAAAAATCAGTTTTCTCCAATGGACTGTAACAATATATATCAGCTACACTCCAGGCCACGGTGCACAGGGATAATCTGCCAACACAAAATAAACTTCATATTTTTATACAGTTTTTATTTTATATTTTTGATTTTTTATTTTGAGAAAGAGAGAGAGAGAGAGAAAATAGATGAAATTGAATGGTAAGGAGTTGCAGAGGATCAGAGAAGAGTTAGCTTATGGGAAAGAATGTGATCAAAATAGACTATATAAAAATACTTTTAAAAGTTTCTAAATTAAGTAATTCAGAGGCAGCTTGGATGGGACACTGATGTAAATTCATTAACTATAATTTCATAGCTGTTAATATATTGTTTATGTTTTAAGATTAAAAACTACATAAAATCTAAAATAGAGAGCTCAGAAAGGCCCTATTTATTATGCATAATTGTAACTTGGAAAATAACACAGCTTAGGGGAAAGAGCGTGAGCGACTTGTTTTTCACTCTTGACTGTCCAAGGAGAAGCTCCCAGTCCAGGAAAGGTTAGAGCAAATGAAAAGGTATGAAAGGGCTGATGATCTCCAAGAGGGGTTACATGGCATCATCAGCATGGCCGTGGGAGTGGAAGGATGGGAGAGGAGAGAAGACTTTAGTGTGCACTGGCTCACACAGCAGCCAGAGCCTGCGAGCCACAGAACTGATGCAGGGTGCAGAAGAGCCACAGAGACAGAACAGAAATTACATAATTTGGCAAAGTTTTGAAGCACAGTGCCAAGTTTTGGAGATTTTAATCAGAGAGATTTCTAGATGGTAATTTTCAATTCAGTCATGACTATCAAGCCCACACATACAAATCTTTAAAATTATTAGTTTCCCCCCATGCCTCTGCCTCTTTAGTGAGGGAAGAAAACTGTAGTAACATAATAGTTTTATGGCAAGTTCTATGTCTAACCAGATTGGTGATCCTTGAGAAGTCTATTCATCTCTTCCTTGCTTCCTAAATGAAAACAAAGTTTTAACTGACCTAAAGAAAAAAATCCCCCTGAAAAAAAAAATTAAGAATTAAAAATACATGAGGGCTAAAAAGGGAAAGCTTAAAGCACCCTTCTGTAGTCTAACATCATATTTAGCCTACCTGTTTCTGGCAACATTTTAAAATATGTTGTAACAGAAAAGAGATTTCTTTGCACATTTTAATGTTATGGCTTTTTTGCTTGAAGTTAAAAATTCCCTTGTGTTGATTCTAATTTGTATTTATTTGTACCTTGAATGTGTCTGTTTAATTCCTGAAATTCCCAGATTTAAGAACATTTGGAAATGATTTTAATTGTTTGCTAGAAAATTAGACACAAAATATTATATGACTCAGGAATTTCAGTCTTGAGTGTATCCAATCAATTTTAACAGAGACTCATGCTTGTGTTCCTATTTTATAACAGTATTAGTCATAGTAATCCAAAAGTAGAAAATATTGAAATGAATGAGCAAGCAAAATATGTTACATAGACTCAATGGAATATTACTCAGGCACAAAAAGAATTTAAGTTTTGGTAAAGTGATAAGTATAGATCTATCTGAAAAACCCTTACTGAAATAAGCCATCTGCTAGAGGGAAATCCTATATTCCCATTCACGGGAAGTGTCCATGTAGTAGAATTTATAAAACATGAAATAGCAGGAGATAGAGGAGGAAGGACCAGAGAAGTTACAGTTAATGAATTCTCTGTATTTGTTTTATTGAGAAAGATGAAAAGTTATTGATATGGATAGCAATGATGGACAACATTACAAATGGTCTAATATCACTGAAGTGCATACTCACGGATGGTCACCATGTCAAATACAATGATACGTATGCCGCCATAGTTAAGAAATCTGAGGACTGGCTGGAAAACACGGTCTTCCATCGCTATTACTCTGCTTCTGATTCCAAAGAGTTCTAACTATACTAGATTGCATTTCGAGATCAAGGATTACTGCTAAATGATGATGAAAATCCACTTTTAAATACATTAAAGTAATAACTGAGAAACATTTAAATGGTCCTAAACTTGTAGCAGGTTGCGTTTTTCTAAAAATTAGATGATTAATTTTGAACAAGGTAAAGTATTACAAGATGTATAAATTAGAGTTTTTAAGTTGGATTAGCACTTTTAAAAAAATTTTTTTTCATTTGTTCTTTTTCATATTTCTGCCTTTGTGGAATCCACTGTCCTGGAGTGTGTGATCCTAACCAATGGAATGCTGTGCCGCTTTAGTCTTCCATGAAGACTGTCACTTACCTAGGGATTCTCATTTAACTTCCTGGCTTCCAGGCTTTGAGGAAGCAACCTGTCATGTTAGAGAGCTTGATTGTTAGTTTCATGTGTCAAGTCACTTATATCATTGTCTTGGTCTGTTTGTGCTGCTGCGACAAATGACTGTACAGTGGGTAGCTTAGAAACAACATACCCTGATTTAAAAACTGTTTGGAGACCAAGAAGTCCATGAACAAGGTGCTGTCAGCATCAGAGCCTGGAAAAGTGCACTTTTTGGTTCATATTTTCAGTATGATTCCACACTACAGAGAGAAGGCCAAGGCAGGCTTCTGTGGTTTCTTTTAAAACTACTCTAACCTCATTTATGGACTCCAACCTTATGATCCATTTACATGCCACAGCTCTTATCTTCTAGCACATTTACAGTGGGTATCAGGATCTCAACAAATAAATTTTGGGCAGGTTTAAGTATTTATGCTATTGTCACTATAGTTCCAAGGGTTGGTCAAAGGCTAGTCCAGATAATAGTATTTCCAAACTGATTAAGATTGAAATTACAGACTTAAAGTAAAGTAGACTACAGCCCAAAATGAATTATCCTCTATCTGCTCAGTGGAACACCTTAAGAAAAAAAAGTCTGAAGACTCTGAGGCATGAAGAATCCTTCAAACAGAATGCTTTTTAGTGGGCATTTTGCCATTTTGCTGGCCATTCTGTCCTGGGTGTCCTGTCTGCTTGGTGAGCCTTTCAGACTTGGCAATTCCACAGTTTTATGAGCAACTCCTTAACGTTAGTGATTCCCACCCCCACTTCTTGCCTCCTCTCCTCCCCAACCTTCCTTTACCCTCCCCTCTTTCCCTCTTCTCCTCCTCTTCCCCCTTCCCCCCTCCTCCCTCTTTCTCCTTTATGTATACCCTAGTGGTTCCCCTTCTCTGGAAAACCTGAACTATGGATAATATAGAGAGGAATTAAGAACAGCTTTTATCTAGGAACAAATGTGAAACTGTGTCTAGTACCATATCCTCAGAGATACAGAAACCTCCAGTTACCAGAAAGTATAGAAATGCATCTCCCGGTGCACTGCCGGGGAGAGAGCGGACTGGAGAGGGGACCCGCAGCTGGACCCGATCATCCTGCGCCTCTCCTGCCCAGGAGGGGTGTTCGCCTGGCAGCTGTCCGCAGGCCGATCCAACACCCAACACCTTTCCTCCCCGACCGAGGAGGGGTGTCCGCCTGGCATCCAGCGCCTTTCCTCACCCGAGGA
>NC_034600.1:59954603-59966326 GCF_900095145.1 Mus pahari
AAAAAAAAAAAAAAAAAAAAAAAAGAAATGCATCTCCCCCACTGAGGCTTGGTTGGAGTCCTTAGGGAAGACTTGATGTGCTGGTCCTGAATTTCCTCCTCACAGGCTTGTCAGAACTAAGGACCTCTCTGGGTAGATTTGGAACATGAACTACTTGACATTTAATTTCTCACCTACATGCCATTTTATTTCCTGTGAGTTTCCTTGCTGCATTTCTGGGAAGGAAATATCCAAAGGGGTTGCTAATCTGCATTTCTCTTAAAAAGTGAGTATGTGAGAGACAGAGACAGAACCAGAGTAAGACTGAGACAGAAAGACAGAAATAAAACATTGGTGTCTTAGTCAGTGTTCTATGGCTGTGAAGAGACACCATGATCATGGCAACTCTGAAAGTAAATCATTTAACTGGGGCATGCTTAAAATTTCAGAGGCTCGGTCTATTGTCATCACGGCTGGAGCATGGCAGTACACAGGCTGACATGGTACTGTTGAAGTAGCTGAGAATTCTACATCAGGTTTTGCAAGAAGCAGGAACAGAGAGATATTGGGGACTGACTTGAGGAAACCCAGTGATGAACCTTCTGCAATAATGCCACACCTATCTTAACAAGGCCACACCCCCAATCCCTCTTAAGTAGTGCCACTCCATGATGACCAAGCATTTCAACTACCACATTTGGCCTGTTTAATGAGAAAAGGTACTCACATTAGAATGGAGAACTCCTGAGTCCTGGGAATAGTACGGACTGGGAGGGAGGGTTTAGGAAGTTGGAGAATATTTTTGTTTTCAGGCAACATATCTGACTTTCAAAACCTTCTTATCTTTGGGGTCACATCTTCTGCCATATTTGAAGAATGAGTGACTTGAAACAAGGACTGAAATGTCAACTTTATAGTCTGTGCATGGAGGCAGCAGAGACCCATAGGATTTATTTCTAATTCTGCAAGTGACTCATATGGCAGTGCAGGCTAGTGTTAAATCTCTTTGCAGATTGCTTGCCCAAAACATGGACTCAGTCCCCTTTTGCAGGTATAACTTATATTTGTAAACATATCTAAGATCTAGAGGTGAGATAGAGGTGTGCTGTATTATTTTTAAGTGGCTCAGTAGGTTAGACCCATGAGATCTTTAGAGAAAAGTGCTTTGTGTAGTTTAATTAATGTTTTGTCATTGAATATCTTGGTTTCTCCATCTATGGTAATTGAGAGTTTTGTTGGGTTTAGTAACCTGGGCTGGCATTTATGTTTTCGTAAGGTCTGTATGATGTCTTCCCAGGATCTACTTGCAATCAGTCTGGTGTAATTCTGATAGGTCTGACTTTATATGTTTCTTTACCTTTTTACCTTACTGCTTTTAATATTCTTTCTTTGTTTTATGCATTCAGTATTTTGATGCTTATGTGACAGGAGGAATGTCTTTTCTGGTCCAATCTATTTGGTGTTATGTAGGTTTTTTATATGTTCATGGGCATTTCTTTCTTTAGGTTAGGTAAGTTTTCTTCTATAATTTTGTTGAAGATATTTACTGGTCCTTTAAGTTGGGAATCTTCACTCTCTTCTATACCTATTATCCTTAGGTTTGGTCTTCTCATTGTGTCCTGGATTTCTTGGATGTTTTGGGTTAGGAGCTTTTTGCATTTTGCATTTTCTTCGACTGTTGTGTCAATGTTTTCTATGGTACCTCTTGCACCTGAGATTCTCTCTTCTATCTCTTGTATTCTGTTGGTGATGCTTGATTCTATAACTCCTGACCTCTTTCCTAGGTTTTCTGTCTCCAGAATTGTCTTACTTTGTGATTTCTTTATTGTTTCTACTTTAATTTTTAGATCCTGGATGATTTTGTTCAATTCTTCACCTGTTTGGAATTACTGTAATTCTTTAAGGGATTTTTGTGTTTTCTCTTTAAGGGCTTCTGCCCGTTTACCTGTGTTCTCCTGTATTTCTTTGAGGGAGTTATTTATGTCCTTCTTAAAATTCTCTATCAGCAACATGAGATTTAAATTTTAAATTTAAGTTTTAAATCCAAATTTTGCTTTTCTGGTGTGTTGGGGTACCCAGGACTTGCTGTGGTGGGAGAACTGGGTTCTGATGATGCCATGTAGCCTTGGTTGCTGTTGGTAAGGTTCTTGTGCCTGACTTTTGCCATCTGCTTATCTCTGGTATTAGTTGGTCTTGCTGTCTCTGGCTTGAGATTCCTGTGGCTTGTAAGCCTGTGTCTGCACTCCTGGGAGGCCAGCTCTCTCCTGGCAGAACCCATGCACAGCAGCCTATGGAACAGCCTCGACTCCTGGGTTTAGATGGAGACTGGAAGGATTCTGCCCCAGCGGCTCCCCTGTTCTTGTGCCCTGTGCCCTCCTCGAAGGTCCTGCCTTAGACAGTTATTGGAGAGAAAGTGGCTATCTCACCTCTGAGCCTGGGAGTGAGAACACTCCTAGGGGAACAGCTCTCTTCTGGTGGAACCTGTGTACAGAGGGCTGTGGAACAGCCTCAGCTTCTGGGTGCAGAAGGCTACCCTACTTAATGTTTCTTGTGCTTGATTTTTTCCTGAAATTTCTGGTTCCTTTGGAGACTCATTTGTGTCATGTGGTGTTTTTCTAAAAGCTGTCTTATGAGAGGATATATATGAGAGGATGTTTTTGCTGAAGCAGATACTTGGGAAGATGTCTTTCTGGAAGTTATCTGGGAAAAGGGCATGTGGTGGTTTGCTAGAGTGGAGACTTGAGAGGACATGTGATGTTTGGAAAGGATATAAATATAACCTAACACAGTGGATGGCCCTGTGGCATTAGTTTTTCCTTGCCTTCAGAGAAAGGCACCAAAGAAGTCTTGTCTGGGCAGTGGTGGCACACACCTTTAATCCCAGCACTTGGGAGGCAGAGGCAGGCAGATTTCTGAGTTTGAGGCCAGCCTGGTCTACAAAGTGAGTTTTAGGACAGCCAGGGCTACACAGAGAAACCCTGTCTCAAAAAAAAAGAAAGAAAGAAAGAAAGAAAGAAAGAAAGAAAGAAAGAAAGAAAGAAAGAAAGAAAGAAAGAACTTCTTGTGATACTCCCTCTTGTGATATTCCCATGGCTTCTTCCTTCTTCCAGACTCAAAGCATGTCAATACTACTGAGCTATCTCAGAATAACTTAAGGCTACTGAATGTTTCCCAGGAAGTTTCCCATGCTAACCATGCACGTGGGTATCTTTCCTGAATCTTTGAAACAAGTAGAGGTGAAAAAGTGAGGTTATTCTTCAGCTGCTCTTAGGCTGTTCTGGAGTGATGTTGTACACTCTTGCCTCTCAAGGTCCCTTTCTGTATGACTGTTGAAAAATGATATACATTCACGCCCACCCAGCTTTGAAAAAAATGTGAAGAAACCTGGCTAAGTAGCTTTGCTTGGCAGAGCACATGGAGAGGAACATGTGTTAAAACTGAGACTGACTTCAGTTTGCCTTTGCTGTAGGATGTCTTCCTGTAGTGGGAGGTGGGGTCGGGCGCACTTACAATGCACACACTTCAGTGGCTTTGAATGGCCTGTGTAATTACCTTTTCGAAAGTTTATCTCGTTGCTGAGAGAAATCTTGCTGACTTTTGAGGCTATGCTATGAATGTATTTTATGATTTTTTTTCCAGCTTCTCTCTGGTACTACATTTGCTACATACCTCACAGGCATTTGATTAGCCTGTATAAATGTCAGCCAGAGTGAATGGTTTCGCTTTATGTAGTGTCTGGAAGTCTAAGGAACGACAGACAGCATTATAAAGCGAGGACAGGAAAACAACGTGAAGACTCAGTCCTTTGTGGAAATTGCCTTGTTCCTTCTGATTTGTGAAGTCTACCAACTGTTAAGAGTTCCCTGATTGAGCCTAATAGTGCTTGAACACAGGGCTGGAGTTCAACAAACTATGCGATTGAGTCACAAACTATGTGTTCTTTTACAGACCCCCATGAACTGACAGGTCAGCAGTGAGGACTGGCAGAAATTCAAACTCAGAGCAGTTTCTCAGCCTCTTCTGCTTCACTCCATCCATGCCAGAGCTTTGTCTCTGCTGCCTTGAGCTCAGATCCTTCTGAGTGTTTCATTTCTGCCTCTGAATCTTTTCAGTCACAGTGCTGTTGTCCATGCACCAGACAGATTTCTTTGTAGCTTGGTTGGTGAAAACCCACAACTTGGCCTTTCCCTCCATTTCCTTTCCCTCTTCTTCTTTTCTTCTCATCCCTCAGACTTTCCCTTCTGCATACTGGCTTTCTTAGGCTGCATTCTTTTCCTTAGACACACTATGGCACTCATCCTTTATAAGTAGTTCAATGCTATTGATGATCAAATGTATATTACTTATTTTGGATGTTCCATGTGAGTTAGGGCTGCACAGTCTTCTCTGCCTTCCCATTGAGTTCTGCAGGTTCCTCAAATTAGCCATGTTCAGAAATGAGTTCATTGTCATGCCTTGCCTTGGAAATTTATCGTCTTGAATCCCAAACAATTGCCAACTCACCAGTTTCAACTGAAGATGAAGTTAGCCATCATCCCATACATTTCCCGTTCTATTTATTCTCTATATATAATCATTTTAAATCATCTTAAATATTTCTTACTTTTTCTTCATTTTAGCTGCATGAGTATATCATTTCTTAAACGCTTCTCACTAGTCTTTTCTTCTTTAGTATTACTATTGTCCTGTCTTTTGTCTGGAGGATATTCCTCAATCACAATTATGACAAGCCTGCTTTATAATTAGGATGATATTTTTTCATGTGTAAACTTAATACCAAACTTCATAGTGTGACCCAAAGGACTGCTGTGCTTTTTGGGTTATAAATCTATGCCTTTTACCTATAGACTTCTATTAGATTTCTACTATTCATAATTTTTACTTAACCTTCAAGAGTAAGTTCAACACTTAAATTTATGGGAAATAAAGGTAAAAGTGAGTTTGTTTTTTTGATTTTTTTGATTTTTTGTTTTCTGTTTATTCTGTTTTTTTTTTTTTTGTTTTTGTCTCAACCAAGTTGACTTCAGGTAATAAAATACACTACCTGTTTAGAAAATGTCATTTCATATTTTTTCTTTCATTTGACTGCCTACTGTGTATTTTAGTTTGTTTTCATATACATCAGCATTGTTATATAAAAATAATGAGTTTCTATACCATGAAAACTAAGTCCTTACCTAAAAGAAAGTAAAGGAATTTTTAAGTCAGACAAGGCTGAGGAAAACAATGATAACAATATAAAGATAAGACATTTTGCTCTGTATATGGACGTGTTTAGCACACTGAGTATTTCTTCGAATGTTATAATTGGGCAGGATTTGTGTTTCAGGTTAAAGCTACATAAATAAACAAAATCCAGAGATTTATAATATGCAAATTCAGTGGTAACACTATGTCCCACCAGGGAGCTTGGCATTATTTACAAAGTCAATTGAGCTATGACAGGAAACTTTCTTTTTTTTAATCTCTGTGTTAGCTCCAACTCCATTTTCTGGCTTTTCTTCAGAGTTCTACAACTTTAACTTAAACATCCTCTGTCAGACATGCTAAAGTCTGCTCTTCCCATCACGAGGCTTGTGGGATTGACTTGCTGTCCTGATAAGAAAATGAGCCAATTGGTATAGGGCAAAAGGTCACTGTGCATTCATGTCCTTGTAGATGAAAAAATTATAACCACCCTCCTGGATTTACCCAAGTGAATGCCTATGGTTTTGTTTTCCTTCTTCTTAAATGAGTAAAATCCATGTGCAAATGCATTGAAAATATTTAAAATAAAATTGAACTAGGAATTCTCATGATACTACTTTCTGGTGGGCTTATCCCTTATTTTCTTTTATAGTGACTGAAAGGATCAATTTGATGGGCAGTTTATTGGGAAGAATAAAGTTCTGAAACTCTCCACTTCAACAGGACTCTTACCAGTCTTTTATTAACCCATTAACCTTCTTTTTTGGTTTTCAGTTATTTCCAAGCGTTTGCTTGCTAATTTAATAAGAGTTGCCCACTGTTACTTAGTTTTTCAAGGAAAATAGTGCATGTGAATTTCCAAACATTAACTCGCAGTATTTGTTCCAAACTTCTTTGTCCTGCTCTATCGAGGATATATATATATATATATATATATATATATATATATATATATATATATATATATATATATATATTAAAATCAGTTAATTACAAGACAATCACACATGTGTCCTGTCTTTTTGCTTCTTGAGCCAACATGTGTCATGTAAACATGATTAACAAAACAACTCCCCGGAGGTCAACTGCTACATCATGACATTAAAACTCAGACTGTGGCCTGTCAATTCCTTTAACCGAATTAAGTGTTGCTTGCAAAGAATGAAAAAAGAAAGTAGAAGTGAGAAACAGAGTTGTCCATTATTTCCAAAATTGTTGATGTAAGATTTTTTTTTTCTGTCCTCCAAGTGGGGAATTTTCCATCTCTAAAAGAAACATCAAAGTAAGTGCTTTCTCTGAAAAAGAATATTAAATACCTCCATCAATCGGAAGACTAAAACTTGATGTGATATTTATAGGATCTCCAGTAACTTTTACTCTTTTTTAATTTTAAAAAGGGATGATAATAAATTTAACAAGAGAATTTCAGAAGACAAAATTACTTATAAATTCTAAGGAGGGAGGGAATTTGATTGTAAGATCCTCCTGCCGAGGATGTTATACGCTTTGGCCACAGGATACAAAGGAATCAAGTTGATATTGACCAGGACACTTCCTTCTTTTTAGCTAACATTCATCATACCTCTAGGTGCTGTGTGTGTGTGTGTGTGTGTGTGTGTGTGTGTGCATGTGTTTGTATGTGTATGTTTATTAACAGTCTTACATAACTGCAAACTCTGCGAACTCCAGTAATCACTTGTGTGGTAAGATATGCCCATGGGTACAATAGGGGCAAGAATGTTATAGGTAAAGCAAGAGCTTTATGATTGCATTTGGGGCCTACTCCACAGGAAGAAACTCATGGATGCCACTCCAAATCTGGCTAAGAACCCATGGCTGGGAAGCTCAGAGGCCTCAGAGGAGAACCTGCTGCTATTACTTTACTAAATCGACATACACTGTCAGACTGGCCTCTAAATTTGTATCATTATACTTTTAAGATAGTGTAACTCTTAGACAGCATCTGAGGAGTTTCTTTGTAGTAGTTGGTGCTTAATGCAGAAACTAGCAACTGGTCAATGAGTAGAGAATAAGTGTTAGTGAAGTGCTCAGTCACAAATGGCATAGCTATTTCATCTATTACCTTTGTAATGCTCAGAACGTGTTGAGGAGGGCAATGCAGGACTAAACCAGTCAGCGGCTGGAGAGTACTAGAGGGCTAAACATCATCTTCTATACATGATAGGATCATTATGAACTTACAGGAACTGTGGCGGCTTACAGAAGATCAAGACCGTCATCATTCTAGGATGAATCTGGGGGAGAGGGATCATGGACCTTACCCCCTTGGCAGAGGAGCTATTGGCTTTTTCGAGAAGGGCGATAGGTTTTTATTGTGAGTGTGGCCACTGATAGGTCAACTATGCTCCAGTGGATGAACCCATAGTCATGAATACATTAGCAATACGAATCAAATTTAATGGGTTCATTAAAAAAAATGAAGGCAAAAGTTAAGGGATGGAGAGGTAGAAGGTTGGATATGTCAAAAGTTTAGGAGAGGGATAGGATGTGAATATGATCAAAATACATTAATGAAAATAATTCAAAAATATGTTATGATTATTTCCTCTTAAAAATGTCTCAAAGAGTTAATACAATATTATATTAAATTACACACAGGCAACATTTGGTTTACTAATCCATTCTTAAGCATTGTTTTCTAGGTTACCATAAAATTCATATTTTATCGTTTAAGAATTTATTCCTGTATATATAAGGAAATACACAGATATTAAGTATTTCAGTTAGATGGATTTTGATAACTGTTTTAGAAAAGGAAATGTCATTATGTAAATTAAATGTGCAAAACACAGGAAGATAAATACTGAACATTTATACTCATGTGTAGAAAACAGTGAGACCATAGAAGCAGAGTGTAGATATACTAGTAATTAGTTGAGGCTGGAGAGAACAGGGGAAAGAAAAAACTTGAAAAGCTGAAAACACATTTAAATAGGAAAAGAAATCTCGTGCCCTATTGCACAGTAGCGTGAATGTAGACAACTTGTTTTCATAATAAGTCGTGCTGTTTGAAGAGATGTGTGTGCCAATCCTAATTACATTACACAATGTCTACATATAATGAAGTGTCACATGTCTCCCCTTATGTGTGCTAGAGTTTGATGTCAACTTGTCACAAGCTAAAGTGATCTGAGAGGAAAAAAATACCTCTGTGATATTGGGTCGTAGGCATTTTTCTTATTTAGGATTGATGATGGGGAGGGGAAGAACATTGTTGATGGTGCCATCCCTGTGCTGATGGCCCTGGATTTTATAAGAAAGCAGACTGTGCAAGCCATGGGGAGCAAGCCAATAAGCAGCATTTCTCCATGGGTTCTGCATCCAGTTCCCGCCTCTAGGTTCCTACCTGGCGTTTCTGTCCTGAGTCTCCTTGATGATGAATAATGATATGGGAATGGAAGCTGAATAAACTGTTTTATTCCTGACTTGCTCTATGGTCATGATGTTTCATCACAGCAGTAGAAACCTTGACACCATGTGTATACAGCTATTAAAAAAATACTGAAGCGGGAGTGATGGTTCAGCGTGTAACACTGCCGTGCTGCCAAGACTGATGACCAAGACCCACAGGGAAGAGGGAGAGAACCGACTCCCACAAGTTATCCTCTGATGTCGATGTGAGAGCTGTGGCTCCTCATGGCTACAAAACAAATGAAGGGAAGAAATCTAAATAAAAAAATAAGGATAAAATGGAAAAAAAAAGTATGATGTTTTTATCATCCTAGGAACATTTCCCATGATCCTTCTTAGAAACTTTTTTCTAGCTGGTAAAGTATCTACTTTCTCATTGCTCACACCCTACCCCCCTAGTTCAGCTTCCCCTGACCAACAATTTCATAGTAACAGAATCACACAGAAAGAACTCAATACTGTGCTGTGGGGCTCATCCATGTGTTTATAGAAACTTGGACTGTATCAGTTTTTTTTTTTTTTTCCTCATCTGATTAGCATTCCAGAGTGAGTGTATAACACAATTTGTTTCTCTGTTTTTCTGTTGATGGACATTTGGTCATTTTCCAGTTTTTGTCTTGCATTTTGAGAAACTACGCTATTAAATTTTTCCTCATGGAATTGCACGGCCTCTTACTTGGCTGTTTTCCCACCTGGGCAGCCAGAACTGTTTCTCTGTTGTTCTGAAGAGGTTGGGTGATTTTAATGAATGATGAAACAAAACAAAAACAAAACCCCACATCTGCCATTGTAGAATTTAGCAATGGTCATGGATGCTTCAGAACAGTTATATAAAACAGACTCCCCATTTTCCCCCAAAATATAGTTAAGTAGGAAACTTGATGAATATAAATATAAATATAAATATATTTGATAAACTATTCTAAAATGGTATAAACTGCATTTATTTAAGTGATAAGTATTAGTATAATTTTTCTATATGAGGAAATATCTCTATTTTACTTAGAATTCAAAACTTTCTACTTATCAGTATGTTTTAATATTCTTTTGTTCTATTTATTAATGTTCTTTCTTTGTTCTAAAAATTTAAATCAGTATACTCAAAGTTACAGATTTGTGTGCATATATTTTTAGCTATCCAGAAAATGCATTCTCTAAAATGCCCTAATTATGTATAGAGCAATAGCTTCATCCAAAACACTGTAATTATTTGGAATACTGTGGGCATACTGTTAGCCTAATTTACCTCATTGTTCAAAATAGCCATGGAAATGGCTCTACACTAGGTGATTGACAACTACTTTGAAGTCTCTAGGGATGGCCCAAGTATCAAAGTAAAGGCATACCTTAGCATATTTTTTAGCTTGTCATTAAATGAATTTGCTTTTGTATTATAATTCCAATATCAAATTAAATTTCTTGTGGCAGGTAACGTTTTTTGCTTTCCTCTTCTGAATTGCTAAGTTCCTTTCAGATAAGGTTTAGTTTCATTTGCCTCTGTGCCTTTAAATTCTGCTGTTCAGCCCAAATCCTAGAACACAGCTGGAAACAAACATTGGTAGGATGATTCTATACCTCTGTATGCCATGTCATAACTAGACTTAATTTATCTGTGCCTTCTTTCTTACTGGATTTATTATATTAGAGAAAATTGAAGAACAATATTTTTCTGATTTTTGATAATTTACTTAATATTTAATACAGTTGTTGCTGTATAGCCAGCCAAGTTCTTCTTGTCTGCTGCCTGTCCAGTGCTTTCCATTTTCCTCCTATGGAAGAATTTGAATTTGCTTATAAGATAAAGTTGTTTTGAAAACCTGAAGCCTATGGAGGTATCTAGCTCAAGCACAATGACAGTGGCTTTCCTGTGGAAGAATTGTGTTTTCTTGTCTATGCTTCAATCTAATTTAGATTTTTTTAACCTTCCACAAACTGTTGCCAGATCTTGTGGGCATTTCTTCCTCTTCGTATTACTCAAGCTGGTAATGTTGACTGAATTGGTCACGTCTTCCCAGTGTTCTCCCGAGTTTATCTCTAGCTTCTACTATGATTGTCTTTGCATTCCTCATGCAGACTGATGAAGTCTTTGCTTTCCAGCCTTCAAGCTCTTCTTCGTTTCTGCATTTGCATATGTGCTTACTTAACTGACATCTTGTAGACTAAGTAGGTATATTAAATTAAATAGGGGGGTGCAGAGAAGTCTTTGTTTACAGTGTGTATCACCCAACTACCACACAGAAGGAAACCTTATCTGCCTCCTTGTCCAGACTTCAATCTAAGGCACTACTGTGGACTCCACACTCAGCCCCCTCTTCTGACTCATCAGCAGATCCCACGGGTTCTTTTCTTTTCTCACAATATGTGCTGCAATGATTCTCTTCTATCTTCTTTTCACCCGTGGCCTCTTTGTTAATGGCTTCTTTTGTTTTTACCTTGAACTTATACTGCAGGAGGCAGAGTGAAAAGTCTTAAAGTTCAGACTCTAAAACTATACCCACATGGTGCAAGATACTTTGATGATTTTCCAACAGATTTAACACAAGGTCAAACTTAGTGCAATATCTATAAAGCTGTGCAAAATCTGGTCTCTATGTCTGTTTTGACTATTCTACCCATATAAACCTTCAGCTTCCTAAAGCCCACTTCTTTTTGTAGGGTGGTGGTTTCCTTGGCTCAGTGGCAGGGTGCTGATGGGACAAGAAGGCAATGAAATGCCTGCTTTCCGTAGGCAGACTTTGCATTCTTGTTGTGGTGCTTGCTAGCCCAGTGGCTTTGGGTAAACCACTTATGTTCTCTGAGTGTAAATTCATTTTCTCATAATATGGTAAATTAATGAGATAAAAGTCTCATCACTATCAAGTTACGCTGTGAATTAAATGCAAAGCATTTACATGGGTTCTGAGCATGTCTAAGCCCTCAAAAAGAGTGAGTTGTTGTATTAGGTACTGTGGTATTTCCTACCAGGCCCTCTAGGCAAAACCCTCTGCGCATAGGTGCTTCCTTTGACCTCCTTGGTTCTGACATTCAACACCACCTTTCTGGAACACTTTGGCTGAAACTAAATATATGTATTTATGTAATCACACACACACAGACACACACATACACACACACACACACACACA
>NC_034600.1:59966626-59978994 GCF_900095145.1 Mus pahari
CACACACACACACACACACACAGAGAGAGAGAGAGAGAGAGAGAGAGAGAGACAGAGACAGAGACAGAGACAGAGACAGAGACAGAGAGACATTATATATAGGCCAGCTTTGAGGTTGATATCAGGATCTACCTTGATGCCTCTTCATTTTAGGTCAGAGTTTCACTGGACCTGTTCAGTTGTCTAGGCTTGCTGATCAATGAGCTCTAAGGATCTTTTTTTATTCTGTCACCCTTCTTCCAACCCAGGCAAGGACTTTGCATATGTTTAATGCTCTATTTTGATTTTATATGGTGGCAGCAGGTCCAAACTCAGGTCCTCCTGTTTGCATAGCCAACTTTTTACCAACACAGCTGCTGGTGTATTCCCTTAATTAGAAATTTTTGAGTGAATTGGTGAATGAAATTCTACTAGTTGAGGATGATTGACAGTCATAGGTATTTGTCACCTTCTTTTGGTGACAGATGTAGAAGAGACAGGGATGTCTGTGCATTTCAAATTAAGAGGACCTGAATTTTGTGTCCTTCTGATTTCTGTCTAATTACAGTGGATAGAGATCCCTCAATCACAGTGTAAACAGTATCGTGACATACATCTACATAGTCTTATGTTACTTTTACCTAGTTTCTCTGAATATTAGCATTCATATTTAGTTTGAAAATTGTCAAGGGATAAATTTAATTATTAAAAATAAATACAGGGAATAGAGTCTCATCAGAGGTGTTGGTCTATGCAGACTCTTACATTTGGCAAAACATATTCTTTTATCTCTCAACTGGCAGCTAGAGCCATAGAACAATTTTATCCTCTCTATAAAAACTCTTCATTTTTACTCTCTTCACAGATAGAGCGTGGCTCCACCCTCCTTCATTATTATTAATTGTGTTTATGTGCGTGTACATCTGTGTGGATCTGTGCTTCTTCTGGAATATGTGTGAAGGTCAGAGGACTATCAGTAATTGCTTCTTTCCTTCTACCATGCGGTACTGTGTCAGGTTTAGAATCTGAATGAGACATAAAACCTCTGTGAGAATCTATTCCTCAGAATGAGTTACCCTCTGCTTCAGGATATATGCTCACACCTAAAGATTAGTATTAAAATCTAGAATCCATGGATAAGCAAGAACATGCAGGCTCGTCTTTATGGCTCTAGGTTACCACTTTCAGTTTAGTAGGTTCTTGCTACATTCATTTACAAGGATAAACCTGGAAGTTGGATATGCACAAGCAGCTAGAGTCAGGCAGATTCAGCAGGCTGGGCTGGCACTCCAGTGCACATTTTTATCAGACATTTAATTCTTGAATTATTTTCCCTCTAAAATTAAAAAAAAGTACATAATTGAATAAAAGATTTTTATACTTACTTGATTATTCATCAAGCAGGGATACACATAGAACAAGTACAATAAGTCAAGGTATCGTGTGACGGCAGTCTATTTACGTAAAGTATCCTTGGGATTTTTTTCCCGTTTTATTCATATCTCTTCTTTTCCTATATTCTATTTCTATGAGCCTAGAAGAGGAGAAAGACTTTTGTAAGTCACCCACTATCAGGAGAAACTGATAGGTTTCAAACCTTCTGATTCAATGAACAGGTACTAATACTATGTAATTGTACATTTATTATTTTACTACAGATATTAATTTGTTGTGTCCCTTTTCCTCCCCTCCCCTACCTGCCCCTTCCTTTCTCCCTCTGTTCTACTATCCTTCCTTCCTTTCCTTCCTTATTTCTTGAAGTGCTGGAGACAGAAGCCATCAAGTGCTATACCATCAAACCTCATCTCTGGCGCAGTGTACTCCTTCATTAAAAAATTTTTCTCCAAAACAAAACATTGTTAGAGTTTTGCAATATTAAAGGCACATCTTGATAAGCCTTCACAGAGCAAATGTACCCCTGGAACTTACCCAGCTTGGACACATTGACCTTCCCTCTCAGTCCCAGATGTTTCCCTCCCCCTTCCCTACAAACAGGCACTCTTCTCAACTCTCATATTGCAAGGAAGTTTTACTCTCTTAAAGTTTATTAGAGTAGACTCATTGACAACACACTCTTCTTCAGCGTCTGGCTTCCTCATTTGACATTTTCTTTAGGATCTTAATCTATGCGGTCAAGTGTTACCAGGTATTAATTTGAAATCAGTGCATGTTTTTACTATATAGAATTTATGAACTTGTGATTACTTCAGTGATCTGAAATACATACCAAACTGCATCAATTTTATTGTTGTTGAAATTTCCATTTTTTTTTGTTTCTGAGTACTATGAACAGTCTTCTATATACTCTTGTTAACCATGACTTTTAAGGAACACAGGCACTCAAATCTGAGTATATGCCAAGAGTAGAAATGTTAGCTCACATAATATTTGTGTACACAGTTTTAGAAGACACTGCCAAAAAGATTTTCAAAGACATGATTCCAATTTTTCTATTTATAGGCAGTATCAGAATATAAATTTTGGCACTAAGAATTTCTCACCCCCATCTTCTTCTCAGTATTGCCAATATGTTCGATGCTCTCAGCTGAGAGTACAAAGAAATCTCACTGTGACTTTAAGGAGTGTCTTCGTGGTGCTGGATGAGATGCGGTTGGTCCTCTTCACAATCCATCAAAAGCTTGAATGTGCTGTTTTGGAAGTATTTCATTAGATCCCCACCACCACCACCACCTTTTTGATGGGCAGGGTACCAATGCTTTTGTCTCATAGGACCGATAGGGAGTTTTTATATCTTCTCCACTCGAAATCTCTTGGGAGTACACTGTCTTGTACATTTATTTCTTATTGTACCTTTTGTGGATTTTTCTGCCTTCTAAGGAGTCCTTCACACAAAAAAGATCTTATTTTTAATGCACTTTAATTTATTTATTAATCATTCTATTTTTGGTTAATACATTTGACGCCATATTTAAAATTTTTTTGATTTCTTCAAAGTCAATGAGACTTTCTTTCATGTTATCATTCAGAATTTTATGTTCTTTTAGGTTAGATTTGTAATGTCTCTAAAATTAAATTTTGGATGAAATAGGTTCACTTTTTTGATTCACTATTAAACTATCTACAATATAGATATTTCTTTATATAATTAATGAATCTCTCTTTTTGTTATACATAGCAGTTCACTTTGACCTCAGTTATGGAAAATACCATTTTTACTTCTCAGATATTCAATCTCCTCTCTGTGTGTGTTTCCACATTTTTCTCTTAGTTACATAGTTCAAGCAATGTCAAGAATATATTTTAAGGAGATATTCTCCCCACTAACACTGACAGCATCATTTAGTGGCTTCATTAATAGCTATGATTTTTATTAGATATTTTATTCATTTACATTTCAAATGCTATCCCTAAAGTCCCCTATACCTTCCCCCCACTCTGCTCCCCAACCCACCTATTCCTACTATGTTTTAATGAAAATTAATAAAATGTTAAACACTAATAACAGGAGTTTTATAGGCCTGTATTTAAGTGACAAGCTTATGAAAGTTCTGAACCCTATTTACAGGAAAATATGCTTCACGTAAAGACTTTTATTTTCCAATTTTTTATTAGTTATTTAATTCATTTACATTTCAAAGGGTATCCCAAAAGTCCCCTAAAATCTCCCCCACCCCCTGTTCCCTTACCCACCCACTCCCACTTCTTGGCCCTGGTGTTCCCCTGTACTGGGGCATATAAAGTTTGCAAGACCAAGGGGCCTCTCTTCCTAATGATGGCTGACTAGGCCATCTTCTGCTACATATGCAGCTAGAGCCACAAGCTCTGAGGGTACTGGTTAGTTCATATTTTTGTTCCACCTATAGGGTTTTCAGACCCCTTCAGCTCCTTGGGTANTTTCTCTAGNTCCTCCANTGGGGGCCCTGTGTNCCANCCAATAGCTGACTGTGAGCATCCACTTCTGTGTTTGCCAGGCACTGGCATAGCCTCACAAGAGACAGCTATATCAGGGTCCTTTCAGCAAAATCTTGCTGGTGTATGCAATAGTGTCTCTGTTTGGTGGCTGATTATGGGATGGACCCCTGGGTGGGGCAGTTTCTGGATGGTCCTTTCTTTCGTCTTAGCTCCAAACTTTGTCTCTGTAACTCCTTCCATGGGTGTTTTGTTCCCAATTCTAAGAAGGGGCAAACTGTCTACACTTTGGTCTTCATTTTTCTTGAGTTTCATGTGTTTTGCAAATTGTATCTTGGGTATTCTAAGTTTCTGAGCTAATATTCACTTCTCAGTCGGTGCATATCATGTGAGTTCTTTTGTGATTGGGTTACCTCACTCAGGATGATACCCTCCAGATCCATGTAGACATATCAGAGCATATGCATTCTGATCTATAAATCATCATGATATTCTATCCTATGAGAAAGTACTATCATTTAGTTCCATAATATTAAAATTATACTAAAACTTCAAAGGGAAAAGAAGAAATGGGCATAAGAAGCATTTTTTTATTGACTTACATTTATGTTTTTTACCAACATACTCAACTTTATTGGATAAGTGTGTTATTCTCAAATTGTATGCATTCATTAAAAAAAATTTTTGGCCATGTTCCATGCCTTTTTCTTCTAAATTCAAGAAAAGAATCTTGAGTGTCATGGACATTGAGAAAAACCATATGTTAATCATTCTGTAATTTATTTTTGTATTAAAATCATACAAGCAAAATGAAAGCTGTTTCAAGAACAAATATGTATAGTATAAACTAATTTTTAGATATTAGAGATGTTGATGGATGATATTCAGGGGGAATTTGCTCAAGCAAAGGGCATGGTAGTTGGCAATTGAATCAAAACTTCTAATTATAAAGGAATAAATTGAGAATATGTCGAGTAGAAACAGCATCAAATACAATGTCACAAAGTTGGCTAGAATATAAAAGTTTAGAAAAAAAAGGCTGTCAGGCAGAGACCAGTGCAGTTGGTGGCCTGTGGCTTTAGGCAATATGGGAAGAACGATGAGAAGTGGTATCATGTTAAAAATATCCATGAGAGAAGTTTAGGGCTAGCTGATGGATTGGCATATGGTAAGAGTGCGGGGGGAGGGGGGCTCCTAAAAACATTTTCTAGGTTCTTGGTTTATACAACTGAGTAAATAAATAAAAGCTATGAAGCAAAAGAATTGGTAAATGGTTTATTTCTTTTCTAAGTCACTGTGATGGACAGGGATAGAGTGCAGAAAGAGACAAGAAATTTATTTGGGGATTTGAGTTTGGACCGATTTTAAAGTGACAGGGCCAAGATGACATTGTGTGGGTCGTTTTGGAGATCAGAGGATTCTTGTGGTAGAAAGCTGCATATTGTGATATGGCATTGAGGTGGAATTGAGATGGCATTTGAACTAAGAGCTAAGTTTGGGAGAGATTTCAGGGGAAGCCCTGCTGGACAGGCATTAGGAGACGGATCTTTATCTTTCCTAGTCCTAACTGCATGTTTGAAATCAGATGATTTACTTAAGAGCAAATATATAATGACCCTCTTTATCATTGGTAATTTATCAAGATTGTTTATTAGAATGAGGAGCTTAAAGTAGACGAGACATAATGACGTTGATAGTTTGTTTTAGTAAAAATATTATTTAAAAAAAATCTTCTTCCTTTCCTAAAACAAGAAAACAAGTATTTGATACTGTCAGGGGTGGGAAAAAAATCTATTAATTACTTTTCTTGAAATTTGATGGGGGGCAAAGAGAAAAGGGGGGAAACTGTGTGTTCAGTTGGAGTAAATTTCAGCCCATAAATACTCTTTGATATCACCATGAGTAAACACTTGCAAGCTATACTCTTAGTGGGCTTATTGTGTAAGAAAAGATTTAGAGTAATGGTAGTTGTGCATCTTTGCTTACAAATGACATGTAAAGCTGCTTATTTTATTTTATTTTTTTTCTGTGAGGTTACACAGAAAATACCTGACAAAACAGTTCATGCATTATGTTAGCACTGCTGGGGAATGCCTCAGCTTGGCAATGTTGACACTTTGGTCTGGGTGACTTTTTTGCTGCCTACTTAAAGGAAGTTCTTTATTGATGTGTGTGTGTGTGTGTGTGTGTGTGTGTGTGTGTTTCACATCCCGCTCCCCAGTCCAGTTCATCCCCTGTAACGCTATATCTGCCCTTCGCTCTTACAACTTCCCACTGCATACTTTCTTGTGCGGAGTAGTGTGCACAGTAGTGTTATAAATGAAAGACTTTTCTATTCAGTTATGATCACAAGAACATCTTTTCAGCCTTTAGGAAGGCTGAGCGATAGGAAAAGGTCACTAATTCAGCAGCAGTAATGCAGGTGGGGGTAGCTCAGTAGAAAGAATGCTTGGTGCCTGGGTCCCACGTAATGAAAATAGAGAATCGACTCCAAGTGATCCTCTGACCTCCACATGTGTGTGCTGTGGTTTGCACGTGCATTTATACAGACACACAGACATGCACAAAAGAGATAAATGTAATAAAGTAGCAGGAACAGAATCACTCATTTAGCAAGTGAACAAGTACTTCCTTATTTGACAGCTGTCAGCTATTCAGAGTCCTTGCTCACAGCTAGAGCTAGGAGGACTGAAGACTCTTAGATCTCTAGACGATCCACGATGGATGACTTGGTCACCCTGTGGTCTGAGGCAGAGGTCACAGGTCAAGTCAGGTGCTGGCAGGCACACTTAGTAATGAGCAACAAGACTGGAATTGAGGCTGCGTGTTGCCCATTAACCAGACAGGGTTCATCTGGGGCACACAGGCATGCCCATCTCATGTCTTTATGAAAGAAGGTTTTCACAAGATGACAGTGGAGCCCTTGTGAGCTATCTTAGCAGATAGGTTAGAGATCCGACGCCAGAGGTCAAAAGCCACCATTTAATCGACTCCTTTCTCTTTGGGTCAAATGACTTACAAAGAACCCTGAAGAATGTGGGAGTGATTCTGTCATTTCATGAGCATGATAGTTCCTTAGAAAACATAAAATTTAACGACCAAATATGTATCAATAACCTTTTTTTTTAAAGAAAATGCCAATGTATGTGACTAGTAATGCTATGTGATGTATTTTAATCTGCCAAGCCATGTATATATCTGCAGACTCCTCTGGCCTAATATTAGATGTCATACAATACTCAGCTGTGGCTATCTTCAAAGGACTTTTTGATTTGACAGAGGTTCACACTATGAGGCTTATGTTGAAGTGGATGATGTATCTTCTTGTGAGTCCAGCATATTTTTTAAAAAATTCGACTCTATGTTTTCTTCACCAGCATTTTTCTCAGTGTCTTTGACCACAGCTTATTCTAAGCTTCACAAAACCAGAGAAAACACAGCTAAAGGGCCCTCTGATCTGGTGTGCTGTAAGACAGCAGCCATGTGGAAGCATGTATTATTTTGACAATACAGGGATATGAAATCATGCTGGCTGCCAGCAGAAATGGAATCCTAGTGACCTAAATGAATTCAACCAGAAACATATTAAGTAATTTAATTTTTGGCCCATTCAACTATTGATTATACTTTTGTTTCTGGAGTATTAACAGTTGCGATATCTACATAGCAATGCAATTCTGAGCAAATTTGTTAGGAAGAACTAAATACTGCAGAAACTGAATAGATGGCTGATGTAAAAGGCCTAGAACAATAATTTTCTGACAAGGCTGATTTATTCCCTGTGCACTGAAACAAAAATGTCCACAGATTGTTCATGTCAAAACATCAGAATGTAACAGGTGTCTCAGCATCCGAATGCATTGTGATCCTCAATTTTTTTTTTTTTATCTTTGAGAAAAACCACTCAAACAAGTGAACAGTAGGTTTGTGTATGGTAGACATGTTATCCTTCGTGCTAGATGGGTTGGCAGGGTACACACACTGCGAGAAATCAGAATGACAACATGCAGCTCTTGCAAAGTTCACAGTCACATTAAGAATGTGAACTGCAGCAGAGCTTGCTCTTGGTGAGTTCTGCTGTGCGGTGTTAGCTGTATATTAATGGAGAAGTTCGCCTCTCTCTTTTTGTCAGTGCTGTTTCCTGGGCAAGACGCAACTCTGGCTTTAAACAAAATCCATAGTAACCACAGGTCATGCTGCTTATTTCAGGAAATGAAAAAAAAATACAGATGCATAACAATATTATCACAATTTGAAGCTTTGACATTTGAGAAAGGTAGAACATAAATCCACAAAAAATTCATTGCCAGATTCATGGAAATCATATATCTATACCTATATCTATATCTATATCTATATCTATATCTATATCTATACCTATATCTATATCTATATCTATATCTATATCTATATCTATACCTATATCTATATCTATATCTATATCTATATCTATATCTATATCTATATCTATATCTATATCTATATCTATCTATTCATCTATTTATCTATCTATCTATCTTTTAATCTTTACCTTTCTCTTATCCTCTCTAAAGATACAGTTCAGGGAAAACCAGTTGTTAATGCATGCTGGGAAACACATGCTTACAAATTTTCAGCTGCAAAAAAAGAAGATTTTTATGATGATTCATTATCAGTGCTTCTAAGACAAGGAAAGTAGTTGCCTCTAAATTTCACATGGTCCATTGGAGAAAAAAGGAAAACAAGCAGCATAAAGTATGACAAGCCAGTAAACTGAGAGTTCATTTTGAAGCATCAAACTTTCCCATTATGATCCAGGAATAAAAGAATAATTTTACAATCAATCATTTTCTATTTCCAAATGCATATGATTAATGAACTCAAAAAAGTTGGTCTGTACAACATCTGCCTTGCTTTTAGTGCAAAAATGAAACCGTGATCACGTGGCATGTATTCTGGCCTATAAATGTTAATAAGCATTTGACACGTTCCAGTATCTGCCCAATAGCAATCACAGTAAGAAGAGTGATTGTCATAGACTCTAGGGGGCTCCTCTATATTATATGGGTGGCAAACAGTTCACCTCATTGTTTAGCCAATGAATCTTGGTACAGTTATAGAAACAATGACATGAAATATTAGTTTGGGAAGTATGAATCAGGACTTGGCAATGTGTGGTGATTAATATAGTAATTAGAGTTGAAGAGTTTTAGATTTGAGCTTGGCTTTGCTCTTCCAAGTTCTCACATTATGGGGGATAGTTCTGTTTCTTTAGTGTTCGTGTTGGTAAAATAGTAAGTCATCTTTAAGGGTTCCTGTGCAAGTATTATTTGCTATTATTTCAACTTATGTAATTAGACATTAGTTCAGAGATTTTGGAGGAAGTCCTTTTGGAAGTCTTAGAGGAAACATGGTAGATAATTTATGGTCCGTCTTAAATTTCGAACTAATATTTAATCCTGAAAGTATGTTAGAAAACTAAGATGTGCTGAACTTTTGAGGGAGATTTGAGTAAGATTTTACTATCTTGTATGAATGGGAAAAGTCCAAGTAAGAAGAGTTAACCTCTTAAAATAAATACATAGCAGCACAAAAGTCAGAATTCAGATAGGCTGAGCAAACTTTCCCTTTGCTTTCTGAAGATAGCTCCACCCTCGGGGGTCTACAAAGTTCCTGGTGCTTTAGAGTGTGAGGTCTTCTCAGAAGCGCTCTTCCTGCTCCAGAGCTGCTCCAGAAGGGACAGTCCCAGGCTGGAATAATCTATCATTTCTCAGTTGTGAACATCAACAGTGTGGCTGCTGGAGATCTTTCTTTCTTGCCCACTTCCCAGGAACATCTTCAGCTAATGTCTGCCTTTGGCAGAAGGCTGAACCAGTGTATAAAATGTGTTTTTCTTTTCAATGTTTCTTTTCATGTTGTCTCCTTTTCTTACAGTGACCAGTTCTCTTAACTCCCTACCAACCATCATCCCAGGTTTCAGTCAATCACCATCAAAGGTTTCTCTAGTTTCTCCCTCAGTTCCTCAACCGTCAGTGTCCAGCACAGACTCTTCTCACAACTGCTCCTCCCTCAGTTCCCCAACAGTGTGCTGAAACTGTCCTTTCTCCCACTTTCCCCAATACTAGCACCTCCAAACTGTAACAGCTGTTCTAGCCTATCTGCTCAGCTTAGCTTCTCCTGGGTCTCCTGTCACCAACTGTCTTCTTTTCTCATTCTGCTATCCCAATTCACTTTCAGCTGTCTCCTAACAATGTCTTCTCTGACTCAGGTCAGCTTCTCTGGGCTCAATGATCTCATATTTTCACTCTGCTCCATCTGTTTTCTGCACTATCTGTCTTCTCTACTTTGGCCTTACTCAGTCTTCTTTTTTCCCACATCAACTGTCTTCTCTAACACTACTCTCCATCCCTACTCTTCTGCCACGTGGACCCTATTCTTCCTCCCATAGCCTCTGATGGCTTTTGATAACTTTTCTTGTTCCCAGAAGTCCAAGAGGCAACTGAGGTCATAGGGTTAAGCAGTTCTCCTAAAGGGACAGTTGCCTAGCAACTCGGGATACTTTAAAGGGACAGACACACAAAAATAAATGACACCTATAATACACTAGACAGTGGTTTGACTCCTGAAGTCAAGCCAGACTTTATGACTAAATGAATGATGCCCTGAAAACCTAATTATCTGTTATAAAGTTATAGATACCAAGAAGGCTTATGGAGATTCCTTGCAAAAGGTAGAATGTATGCGACTTAAGTATTTTTTAAAACCCAGGTGTGCTATGTGTGAGTCTAAGTATAATCACCTGCTAGGTGGACAGAGAGAGGAAGAGGGAGCATTTGGTATCTACCTATCCCCTGAAGCTGAGATACAATCTTGGTCCATCTTGGTTCTCAAAACTACAGGCTTGTGGGTTTTTGTGCTCTAAGAGTTATACCTATTGTCCTTTGAAGTCTATGAACTTCCATTTATGGCTTCTGATGCCTTCAGACTTGGATTGGGCTATGATTCCAGCATCCCAGTGTCTAGTTCGCAGCTGGCCTGCCATGGGATGCAATGACCTTCATACTGATGTTAGCCAGTTCCTCTCACAAATCACCTCTCGTGGATTCCAACCTATCCTATTGCTTGTGTCTTTCTCAGGAACCTGACTACCACACTATGCTACACTGAAACACATTCTGGGGCTGCGCCTAAACACAGATGGGTTGCAGTCGTCAGGTAGCAGTGTCTGGCATGGCCAAGGCAAGGAGGATCGGCATGGTTCAAGCCATTTATTTGTTGTCATGGGTCAGAAGCATTAGCACAATTTCCAGTCACTTTGAATGAGACATTTATCATCTATGAATTAATCTTACATGTCTGCCTGGCTGCTTAGGGTGGGCTGGAGGAGGCTTCTTTACTTTTTTTTTTTTCTTCTTCTATTTCTCCCAAAGATGTGTGTTCTTTTGAAACAAGAACTATTATTTGGTCAAATAGCTGCATTATTCTGCCCAAAGCAATAAAAACTAGATTCTGAGAAGAAACACCCACACACCTTCATATTTATGTTAATGCTTTTGGAGAGTATTAGGAATTTTTCATAGAACCCATACTATAATGCTAATACAAATCTCACAGATTTAAGTAGTAGCAGTAAATCACAAAATCATAACAAAGAGGAACATTTTCATAGTTTACCCAGTGGCTTTGAAGAATGGGCCAATATTTCTATATTCTATTAAACTATGTAATTATATAAAATTAGGTTCTGCAATCAGGTTTTCTTGAATTTGTGTATTTTATATTAGTTTTACTGTTTATTAATTATTTCCAAGGGAAAATTAAATGATAGAAGGGTTAATTTGGTAAGGTGTTTTAAAGAATTTTATTTTGGTGTTCCTTGGCATGCACTTAACCTTGCATGATATTGATTCAGCGATTCCTATGATTAAAAAATAGTGGATCATCTCAGAATAACTCAAGGTGAGTATAAACATATTAAAAGGCAACTATATGGATAATGGACAATTTCAAAACTCAGTCGCAAGAATAATAGATAACATAATATATAACATATTATATATAAGTTCATGGATTAACTAAAGAAATCAATAAAAATTATGGAACCTCTTCTAGATTTACGGTGGCTTTTCAGATTAGAAAGCCAATTTTTGAGGGCAGGGGAATTGACTCAGTGGATAAAATGCAATAGTGTGGTGCTGTGTTTAAATACCCATATACCATGTAAAAGGTGGATTTCATAGAGTGAACATTTCTAATCTAGGAATCCCTGTGAGGAGAAGGACGTAAGAGGCAGGAGACTACTCAGAAGTTCATGCATCAGCTTATCTGATATATACAATAGAAACAAAACAAAACAAAACAAAACAAACAGCCAAACAATCACAAGAGTTCCTATCTTATGCAAGATGGAAGGTGAGGACTAAAACCCAAGGTCACCTCTAATCTCCTATGTGCATTCACACTCATGAATGAATGTGCGTGTGCATAGGCCTGCTCATCCCCAATATCTCTCTCTCTCTCTCTCTCTCTCTCTCTCTCTC
>NC_034600.1:59979075-59999355 GCF_900095145.1 Mus pahari
AGAGAGAGAGAGAGAGAGAGAGAGAGAGAGAGAGAGAGAGAGAGAGAGAGAGAGTTTCTGTTTCCTCTTTGATGATATGTTTTATGATGTAGCACTATTGGGTTTGTTTACCCAGCCCATTAAATAAT
Source organism: Mus pahari (assembly GCF_900095145.1). Taxonomy (NCBI): domain Eukaryota; kingdom Metazoa; phylum Chordata; class Mammalia; order Rodentia; family Muridae; genus Mus; species Mus pahari. Next base: position 59,979,204 of record NC_034600.1, read on the forward strand.
TTCAATGAAAATACAGACTATATTTCCTAAATTCTGCTACATTTCAGCATACCAATTTACCACCCAATTGTCTTTTAACTAGTGGATATCTGAGGCTGATTAAGTATAAATGGATGTCCCCAATTTTATCGTTGTGTTCAAGGGAATTCCATTTACCGTTAAAACATACCTTTTGTACATTTACATGTTCCTGACCTTGTGTTAAATACTGCTGGCTTCCAGTGTAATTACAGCTGCTGAGATCAGCATTTTCTCTCCTCTCCTCCTCCTCATAAAAAGAACAAGGAGGAGCAACAAAGAAACAAATCTCTCCCAAGTTTCCCTTCTGTTGAGCCAGAAGTCTCATAGGAAACTCACAGTAGAAAACAGAAAAGAAATGCTAGGAATCTTTGAGATCTGGTGGAAGAAAGAAAGAATGGATGAATGAAAGGTGAAAGGACGGAGAATATCCTCTCTGTGAGATGATACAGGGAAAGCAGGTTCCAGGACACAAAAGAACTTGCACACTCCGTGAAATGGCTGAAGCTTTACTCTTGGTTAATGTGGTGCTGTTAAATGGGACTGAGCAGGTCCGGGTTAGGAGCATTTCCATCCTCTGAGGAGGAAAGCCAAGTGGCTCACATTGGAAGATGTAAGTCTTGAAGGCAGGCATTTATCTTTCTCTGTATTTGAGTAAGAGACAGCTGCAGAAGGTCACGGCAGTCGACGAGGGGGATTTCCGCAGAAGACCTGAATAAGACTGATTCTAGAGAAAAGATTCAAGGGAATGTGGAGATTAGAGGAAGAAGAGTTCAACATGCAAATGCTCATTGCTGTAACAGAAGATCAATGGCACGAAGGAGCAGAATTAGGATAAGGAGGGTGAAAGATGAGGAGAAGAATTGTGGTTAATAATGGCTTCATTTATAAAAGCCAAGATGAAATATCTATCTATAGGTTGAGAATGCATCACATTATATGGAATTATCATATTAAGCTACTTCCAATAGCTGATTAGAAATATGAAAAAGTTCAAACAATCCTGCATTATGTTGTAGGTTCTTTTAATTTTGCAATGCCTTTTTTTTTTTTAAAAAAAAAAAGCTTTATCACAATAGCATCATTGATTGTAAGTCAATGATTAAAAAAAATTAATAGTGTCTGGGTTTGCTGATTGTATATGGGATGGATCCCCAGGTGGAGCAGTCTCTGGATGGTCATTCCTTCAGTCTCTGCTCCACACTTTGTCTCTGTAACTCCTTCCATGGGTATTTTGTTCCCCTTTCTAAGAAGGATAGAAGCACCCACACTTTGGTCTTCCTTCTTCTTGAGTTTCATGTGGTCTGTGAATTGTATCTTGGGTATTTAGAGCTTCTGGGCTAATATCCACTTATCAGTGAGTGCATGCCATGTATGTTCTGTTGTGATTGAGTTACCTCACTCAGGATGATATCCTCCAGTTCCATCCAAACCCAGACACTATTGTGAATGCCAACATGTGCTTGCTGACAGGAGCCTGTTATAGCTGACTCCTGAGAGGCTCTGACAAATACAAAAGTGGATGCTTACAGCCATCCATTGGATTAAGCACAGAGTCCCCAATGAAGGAACTAGAGAAAGGACCCAAGGAGCTGAAGGGGTTTGCAGCTCCATAGGAGGAACAACAATATGAACCAACCATTACCCCCAGAGCTCCCAGGGACTAAACCACCAACCAAAGAGTACCCCTGGAGAGACCCATGGCTCCAGCTACATGTGTAGCAGAGGATGGCCTAGTTGGTCATCAGTGTGAGGAGAGTCCCTTGGTCCTGTGAAGGCTCTATACCCCAGTGTTGGGGAATTCCAGGGCCAGGAAGCAGGAGTGGGTGGGTTAGTGAGCAGGAGCAAGGGGAGGTGGTAGGGTGTTTTTGGAGGGGAAACCAGGAAATGGGATAATATTTGAAATGTAAATAAAGAAAATATCTAATAAAAAATTTAATGATTATTATATGTGGAACAAGTGACTGTCTTCCATTCAGTAACATGACCATAGAAGAACAAGTATATGACATCTAAAACATATAAGGAGATGGTGATTTACTAGAAAAATGGTGTACTAAAGAAGAAAAAGTATATTAAAGAAGAAAAAGAAGAGGAAGGATGAAGAGAAATGTTAATTTTGCTATCACTCAAAATTGACAGTATCTCAAGAACCACCTTACAGTACTTGGAAATGTATAAATTAATTATAATTATAACTAATCCAACTATACTTTATTACAAAGTAAGATTTTGCATGTATTACGATGAATAGAAAATATAAGGTAAATAAGAAAAGCAAAGACATTTATTTCTTATGCAACAGAGTCAAGTGGAAATGGTCCATCATTTAGGGCACCAGTAAATGCAGCACTTCACGTGCCCAGGATGAACTGGTCCTGTGGTTCTGTTATTCATTTCAGAACTTCAGCATGACCTTCCAGCAGCCAGAAAGCATAGAAGGACCAGACAGAGAGCCTGTCCCCAGGAAAGATCAATAGTTTTCTTCCAACTTCTGTTTTCTTTACTGTGCTTTGGTGAGTGCTTTATTCTAGTGGAGACCAAGAAGGATAGAACTGAGTTTGAGTCCTGGAAAGATCATAATAAATTAATTTGCAAAGAACAAGAAAGAGTAGAAAAAGAACAAAGTACTGAAAAATCATGAATTTGAAAAGAATCAAACCCTCAAAACTGAGTAAGAAATTCCTGACACAAGGGGGAATGTATATTCTGCTACCTATCAAGTTGGAAAAGTCAGGAGTGGGCAAAGAAGGAAAACTCAATTTGGTGGATAAGGAATTAGGGCAAGAGCTAGAAAGAGTGGGGGGAGAAGGATGGATATGATTAAAAAATTGTGTGAAATTCTCAAAAATTAATAAAATATTATTTCTAAAGGGTGGATAATTAAGAATATTGTTTCCTTAGCTTGTATAAGCATGAAATATTAGAAGGACAGGCAGAGTTAATAACAATAGTTACTATGTTAAATTGAAGAAATTGAAATTTAATAAGGACAAGGTTGGATTACTTCACACAGTTTTACATTTTTTTCACTCATTCAGCCATGCAAATATGTAAGTTTATTCAAATAACTAGAGAGACTAAAACATAAACTGAAAGGAAATGATTTTAAAATTTTTACATGAAACGGGATTTGTAAATCTATGGGTTTCTTTCTGTAACATAATTTGAAGAGGAGAACTGGATTTTCATTAGGGTCTTTACATCACCCGCTAGGAATGCCCTATAGTTGTGAATGCCATAGATATTGCCTGTGTAAGATGGTGTGCCTAAGAACTCCAAAGCAGGGAACTTGTGAGGCCAGGAGGTATTTGGCACAGCAGGTGATGGTTATCATTTCATAATCAGATCTTGATGGGCAGTCCTACTAGGGGAGCACTTACTCATTGAGTCTCCCACTTTGTCATAGAGCTGAGACATTGTGAGAGCCCATCTCCTGCTGTGTAGAAGTGAAAACTCAGAAAATAAGGACCTTGTTCTTAAAAATTTATACCCTGATGTGACTGTCAGAAATATCTTAGATGCCATAAAATGTGCATAATTCATTCAATTTTTTCCCAGCATATGGGAATCTAAGATTTGAATCTCACGATGAATAATCAAGGTGATGTTAATTAATTAATTAATGACTGCAGACATTAATTCAACCAGAGTAAAGCCAACCACAGTAGGTGGTCTAGAGAGCTCCTAGTGACTTGACCTTTGGGTTCAATACATCTATATTCTGCTCAAGATAAAAAGGGAAATGTCTTGTAGTGTTTACCAGTTGTCTGTGTTAGCAGGGGTTGTCTTGTTGTCAAGAGTAGGTAGATGTATGATGAGCATGGTTAGTGCAAAGAGATCCCAATGGCTCAATGTGAAAAAGAGGATCAGTAAGGATATGGCAGAAGTTGAATTTAGTTACTTTTCTACGTTGTCTCCTCTTTGATCTTACTATTTTATGCATATATCTCAACATAATGATATTTTATTCTTTTGTAGCTTGGGTTTATTTTTCTCTTTGTCTTTGGTTTTTGTTTGCTTTATACAAACAATAGAGTTCCATTTTAAGTTGAGCATCTTTGAAAAAAAAGAAAAGAAAAACAAAAAACCAAAACTGATCCATCCTAGAGGAGCCAGAATGAGAAATGAAAGGAAAACTTGTACTGAAGAGAGTGGGGAGTCGCTCAGAGGCAATTTTCCATCTCTGGAAAGCTGCTGTGTAGGGGCTGCCCTCCACAGCATGGTCCTTTTTGACCTACTCAGATATGTCAGTTTGTGTGAGGTTGATTCCCCCAGCCTACCCTTTGTTGATTCACATGAATGGCTGCAGAGGGACAATCAAAATACAGCCAAGTTTATGTCATGACTCCTTGTCTGGGAACCTAGACAGACACTACAGTGAAGCCAGGCTGTTTGAGGCCAAGGCCAAAGAGAATCTCTGCTTGGCTCTAAGCTTCCTGGAGTGATGGTTTTGAGAGGCAGCTCCCTGGGTTTTAAAGTCAGCTTCTGATTTTCTTAAAGTTTTCTCATTAATGGGAATTGCAGAGATAATTGGGACAGGCAAGGGCCATGGTTTCTGTAAAATGGCTCTGGTTAAGTTTATTATTGCCCAAAATAGTAAATTGCACTTCCCTTTATTTGTAAAAGGGAATTTGTTTAGCTGGGCAATTATCTATGAAAGAGTGAGGAAATTTGAGATTTTAGAGATCCCACTTGGGTAAATAGTGAACAATGAACATTTCCTAGTACCTGAAAAATCTGAAGTTTTGTATCCACTTTTTGGTGAAGAATCAGGTGAATGACTGACTCCCTGTGCATCTGACTGGGTAGATGACCCCTGGCATATGCAATAACTTAAGACCACAATGAACAAAAATGAATTATAACTTTCTATCCTCCCTTTTTCCCAGTGAGTTATACTACATCATTCATAAATCAGTTCAAATCATTTAGGAATTTGAATATTCCTATGGAATCAATTCAAGACCAATAACTTAAGATAGGAATGATGAGTGTTAGATTTATTATTATTATTATTATTATTATTATTATTATTATTATTATTATTTTTATTTTTGAGTGATGCTGGGTACATAAGGAAGGATCAGAGGTTGAGGGACTCCCACTCTCTAGCAAGTATCAAGCTTGTGCTTCGATGTATTGCAGAATATTGCCTTTGTATTCAGAACGAGTCTCAGTCTTTATCAATTATAACTAAACTTCATGAACTCTGAGATCTCTCTAGCCACCAACCTCAATAGGGTTTGGTTGCCCTTCGTGATTTCTCACAAGACATTTTGTGTAAGATACTGTTGTGTGTTTACTCCTACCCACATTACTGAGCCACGTGATTAATGTTTGTAAAGATCTAACTAGAAAATGATTTATAAATATATAATTGATTTCATGAAGTTAATTAAAATCTTTCACAATTTTTTTTTAACAACACTGCCTCAGAGAATCTAATCTAATACTAGTAATAATAAAGCTAATATTTTCTGACCTTCATAATTAAATAATTTGTCTAACTGTTGAATTATTTAATACTTTTATATATGATAAAGCCTAAAGAAATCATGTTTTCAGCATTGCCCTGAAACCTACAGAGACAGATTGCTTGTGGGATATTTTCTAAATGTTTATTTCTATTACAAAACAATATAAAGTCATCGTTATTGGGGTCTGTGGACTTCTGACTCACCCAACATGAATAGACAAAACTTTTCTTCCTCCTTTGCTATGCTACATTTTTTTTCCCAAGGAAAAATACTGAACTATTTTTGGGATAAAAAATGTAAGCACATGCCAAGTAAATGTGATAAAGGGCAGATATGTCCAAAGTCAATAAATCATTTCTGAACATAATTTTGGAGGAGTCTCTGACATCTCTAAAACTAAAATATCTTTTCTGCCTACGATTGAAATATTACTAATTGGATGCATCAAAGCAATGTAAAATCAATCTGGATATATTTGATAAAAGAAAGACTGGTTAGATTCGATTTTTAGCCTTTGATTAATATTTGAGATTTTTTTCTTAATATAGAGATAGACAAGTTGCACTATGAGACCATAAGATTGAAAAAAAGTAAAAGTGCACAAAAGCAGTTAACTTTAAGGATCTCTGTAATGATTTTTCTATTAGTGTAGTCTCCCAGCTCTAACACACACTTAGCAATGACTCCATGACCAACAGTTGGAGCAGAGAGTTGCATAATTACGTATTATGTTGAATGTGCTCAGGAAAATTCAAGTGGAAACAGATCACAAGGCCTCAATTACTCAGATTGGCTCTCTTGGTCAAAACCAATTTACTGAATAATTGTATGCTTCTCTATCCATTTGGTCTGATGAATTCTCATTGTGTAGGGAATGTGGAGCTAGCCTGAACTTTGAAAGTGGGAATAGATGTTTATTCCTGGTACTTGGCTTGAGATTTAAATACAAAAAGTTGGTTTTAACTAGTGTCAAACTGGATTCATCAGAGGACAGAAAAGAAATAGATTTTGTCTGTCATTGCCTTTGGGTCAGGGGACAGTGTTTTTCATCTCCAGTTGAGATGACCTCCACGCATGTGTTGTTGGCTGAGGCACTGATGTGTTTGTTGTGAAGGATTCTTGACTGCTCTTTGTATGAACAAGCTTTGCAACATCCCACAGGAGAATTCCAGTCAGCCCTGCATCTTTCTGATAGTTTCCATATACTCTAGTATCATCTTTCACTCTTAATACCCAGCGTTCATGATGTGATACCAAGAATGAGAAGCTATGTGTATTGTGTTTAATATTTAAATCATGAAAATGGAGAAGGTATATGGACTACTCAATGCATATAATTTCCTAGTAATGTGAAGCCTTGAAAATATCGATCTATTGTATTAAATTAGAATTTCCTAAGAATTCTATTGTAAGAACCTTTGCAGCATTGATTCATTGTATCAAAAGAAAATGGGAAAATGAAACGAAGAGACTAAGACCTTACAGTAAATATTTAGAATTTGAAAATAAATGTTCTCTTTAGTTTTGCAGTTTGGGGCATTAATTATATGAGGGAAAATGAATTAACTTTCATTCCTTGTACATCACCAATTTGAGATGAAACAAAATCCATGGTTCCCAACTCATTTGCTTAAAACGGAAAGTCCCTCTGTCTCAGTGCTAGAATATACAAACATAAACAGGACACCCAAGAGGTGCATTTAACGGTTTCCATATGCTATAAGAAGTATTGTGTTATGGGAAAGAATACAGGAAACTGGGATTTCAGAACTGCTTCCTATTTTTCCATCTGCTCCCGCAGCGGTGGTGATTTCACTCTGCTTGTCTGTGCCCACCTCTGAGCCTTCTGCAGCGATCACATAAAATAACATATGTGAAGATGCTTGGGAAGCGATTTAACACTGAACCAGTTAAGGTACCATTACTTTGTTAGGTTTTGGCACTATGCAATTAAGCCCGACTGACCGATCATAGCATCATAAATTCCCAGGTATCTACTGGGAAAGCTGCCAGTGTGGAAGACAGTCTCATTCCTTTTCTCTGATTTGATAAGATTAAGGCTTGGGAGAAAGCTTCCGAAATAAACTTAGAAAGCCATTGCCTCAAAACATATATATTAGAAAGACAGAAAAAAGAACTATGACTTCAAAGTCAGTTCAGTAGGTTATGGGGGTTGCTGTATGTCAGCTAACCCAATCTTGACACTGGCTGGTGGGGATTCTCTAGATGTTCACAAAAATGGGCTTAATGACTATGTAGCTGTAGGGAGAAAGTAAATTCAGTAAAGTACTACCAAGGCCTCACATTCCTGAGCACTTTCAATGGAAAGAGGGGAAAAGGGCACAAAGTCCTTCAGTTGATAAGAGACTTCAGCAAAAATGAGAATTCTGTGGACCAGGTGATGATGCAGTGAATGAAGATTCACCTGCCCAGGTACATTAGTACCTCTCTTCTAACACAAATATATTTTACATAGAAATAATCTTCATTAATTGTATTTTGTGAAAGGCTCTAGAGTTTTAAATTATATATATATATATATATATATATATATATATATATATATAAAATCTCTATATCTATCTATCTATATCTATCTATCTATCTATCTATATATATATAAAATCATATAAAACAATATATAATATATATTATAGATAGATAGATAGACAGATAGATAGATGGATAGATAGATAGTGACCCTCATTGAACTGATGAAATGCTTCTGAATCAACTTACTACTACAAACATGTTGGTATTTTACTATGATCCTTATAAATTTTTTTCTGAATGTGTACTTTTAATAAATCTGATTTAATACCTGGTTTCCCATAAAATTGTCATTCCCACCTCTGTTACATTTTCTGCAGGGCTCAATGTGCTAGATTCCTTGCAAACACCTCCAGATAGTGAATATAAATTCACAGTGACAGTAAACATTTTTGGCATTTGTTAAACCAGGAAAATTGATTCTTGACGGTGCTACTTAGTTTTGATTGGTTTGAGACAGTAATACTTCACAGGAAAATCTTGTAAAATTGCGCTGCAACGCTGAGAGCGGATGGCTTTGTAAGCAGAGGAGTGCTATAAACTAACAGGGCAGACAGGGTGGGATGGAGTTTAACCAAGGTAGTCCTTGGAAGAACCTTCTGGTTCAATAATATTTGATTATTTCATCTTTTAAGCTATAGAGTCAGTTTAGCTAATTTATTTGTACCAATCTAGTCTCATCCTTGTGTTTTACAATACCTCTGGCATTAGGGTATTATAGAGGGGGTAGGGGAAAGTGAGAAGAGGAAGAGCATCATCATTTGCCATAACAAATAAATGGTGATTCCTAATTGAAGGCTTTTTAGCTGAACCTTCTACAGAAGACAGTGAGGAGGACCCAATGAAGGATGGTACTTCTCTTCTTCATGATCTTAGAATAGCAATTTATAAAAAGCTACCCCAGATGACAAGAATAATAACATTTTAAAATATTTTAAACTTGTGTTTTATCCTTTTAAATTTTATTTTTATTAAGACAACAACAGTGGCTTCCACAATTTAAAAACAAAATACATCTTGGAGGTTATAATGCAATCACAACATTTCTCCTAACTACATTCTAACCATGTGTCCTCATGCCTACAGATATCACCCCTTGTCAAGGAAACTTCTCTTTACAACAGACAGAGACCATTACAGAAAGCTACAGCCAACCAAAACACAGAGTCGTGGAGCCCATTCATAATAGATACATCCACAAAACACTTCCAGAGCTCAGGGGACCTTGCCAGAGAAATGTCCAGGAATATTGTAAGAGTCAGAGGGTCAGGATGTTTGCTGTGAGATTGTGTCTTCTAGCTACATCAGAAGCTGCAACATACAATCTCGCCAACATAATAGCTTAGATAGGAACTGGTCGAGAACAAAAACAATGGACATGATGCCAAAGTGAATGGAGGAAAGCCCACGAAGTCTCAACCCAACACAAAGAACTGCAAGTAACCACGGAATGCTGGGCAGGAGGGACGCTCTTCCCCAGGGAAGGCCACACTGGTTACCCAATACCAAATGGTCAGACCTGAAAACATACATACACATATCATTATACAGAATGAGCAGATTATATTTAAGAATATATGTGTATATACATATATACATTCAACAACAATTCATGAAAGTATAGGTGATGATTTGAAACAGAGAAAGGGGCTGGAGGGCCTCTAAATTATTTTTCATTACAATGCCTATTGGCTCTTGGCCAATGCTTTCACTTCCCTCCCTCCCTCCCTTCCTTGCCTCCCTGCCTCCCTCCCTCCTTTGCCTTCCTCCCTCCCTTGCCTCCCTCCCTCCCTCCCTCCCTCCCTTCCTTCCTCCCTTGCCTCCTTCACTACCTCCCTTCCTTTTATTCTTCTTTTTTTTTTTCCTGTCCCTCCTTCCCCTGTCTTTTTGCGTTGTGGTAATTTGATGTTATTCCAGAAGAAACCCAAGGTCATCTCTATTCCATAAGTCCATTTCCACAACATATTAGTTAGTTTCATTTGGTAACTAAGCATCCAGAAGCTTTCAGGCTCTTAGCACTTAACAACACAGACCAAAATTTGAAACTATTTAAGCATTTTCATGAATACTATTTGAAAGTAGTTGTTTTAATTGGTTTGTTCCTTTTCATGTTTTCTTTAGTTCTGTGCTTTGTTTGTATCATTACTCATATTATTTATTCGGCCTTATATGAAGTATTCCTTTGATTAAAGGGGGCTCTGGCACCAATGCTTTTATAAGAAATAAATTAATGATGTGGATAGTTGATCTATGCCCAAAGCCACCTATGATATGGCATTGGGAAAATATTTATAAGTGCATTCAAAATTACATTTTAATAGCATCTGATTTCAGGAAAGTAAGAATTACTGACTCTAATTTGTAGGAAACTTGTTATTAAGGTTAATATTTACAGTTCAGCTGAAGTTTTTTCCCCTTAAAATGTATTTTGGCAGAGGAACAGGATAAAATGGACCTTCTGAGGTCTGTCAACCAGAATACGTAATGGATATTAATATATCAATGTATATATTCTACAGTCCTAAGTCAAAATATTTAAATATATAATCATATGGCCAATTAATATAAATATATTTTCTATATATTTCTAGGGTTTTAGGTAATAATTTGAAGGATTACTCTAAAATGCAGTTGAGAATATTGTTTTGTAAAAAATTACAGACAAGTCTTAGCTAAGTAATAATTTGGAATAAGTGTACAATGTCCAAATGCAGAGAGATATGTTTATTATATGTACAAGCACGCCCATCTGCCATCCTGCACTGTGTCAACAGACATATAGTAGTTGGGTGGGGCTAAGTTAATGAAATCTAATTAATTTCTGGATTTGTTTTTTGTGTTACATAAAACTTATTTTGTTATTAAAAAACTTATTTTAGAGCAAGGCAGTGGTGGTACATGCCTTTAATGCCAGCACTTGGGAGGCAGAGGCAGGCAGATTTCTGAGTAAGAGGCCAGCCTGGTCTACAGAGTGAGTTCCAGGACAGCCAGGGCTACACAGAGAAACCCTGTCTCGAAAAACCAAAACCAACCAACCAAACAAACAAAACCATATTTTAATTAAAAATAAATTTAAAAATATTATTTACAATTTAGTTTTAAAAATTCAATTTGTATTTTTATGTCTACCAGTTTACCTTTTCTGAAGGTACCATGTTTATTGGAAGAATATCAATAGAATTTATGAGATAGAAATCACTGGTTATAATGGTGAGAGAAACAGATGAATTGAGCCTAAACTCACCATACTGTGAGTTCATTGTAGAAAATAGCTGCTATATCTATGTCATCACCAGGGGTGGTGGAGAAAATGTATGAGAGAGGTGTAGGAGACTTTATTTAGGGAGTTGACATTTAATTCCCCACCCCCTTAAATGCCCCAGAATCTTTTTAACATGGGAATTTGTAATCTTAATTTAAGCACTTTCAATTTAGAAGCCCTAATTACAGTTTATATAATTCATGTTTTCTAAAGATGCTGTGTCTGTCTTCCTACAAACATTTGTGTATTTGCTTCAGATGTTTAAATATTTTAGCACTGGTAATAGGAAAAAGTCCTTATAATGGGTTTCTAATAGCCTTTCTGAACTACATATTAGAAGTTAAAAGACTAGTTTTGAGATGTGACTGCATCATTTTTGGGCAGTTCCCATGAATGTAAAGTGTATGTTTAAGCAAAAGTCTACAGTGATTGCATGCAGAAGGAGGATGACAACCATGGCTGCATTGTATTGAGTTCAGAAATCAGTGAGGAGGGTACTTGACAATTTGGAAATTGCTTTTGCTTATATTTTCATTTTACAGTTTTCGTGATGGGTGCTCCCAATCTATTCTTCATACTCTTCTGGGACAGATTTACCCTTCAATGTTAGGTTAGTTTACGTGTGTCCTCTCTGCTATCTATCATAGCATCTTTGAGTTCACTGGAGTGGTCTGTGATTGAGTTTCCTTACTTCCTATATGGGGATTGGGATCGCGCTTTACTGCATCAGCTCTTAGAGAGATTACATGAGGTGACGCTTTGCATGTGGGTAATATTATGAACCCACTAACTACTATGTGAGCGTTAAAAAAAATAAAAGAGAAATGGCTATTTCTAAATAGTGTGTATTTAGTACATGGAGAGAGAACACTGACATATGGTTCACAGAGATGATGACTTTGAACTAGATCTTGAAAGCAGGGCAAGCTGAAATAAGACTTTTGGCTGGAAGAGTAGAATGTGTTTCCCTACTCATGCAGTCCTGACCTTAGGGAAAATGAGTTGTCAATAGCAACCAAGTGAGCAAGGTAAGGTTGTAAGGACTGAGGTCACATAGTCTTTTTTTTTTTTTCCTTTTCTTTTTTAATGTATTGAGTGTTCTCTTTGCTTGTATGCTTGCATAGCAGAAGAAGGCATCAGATTCCATTACAGATGGTTCGGAGCCACCATGTGGTTGTTGGGGATTGAACTCAGGACCCCTGGAAGAACAGCCGGTAGTACTCTGAACCACTGTGCCATCTCTCCAGGCCCCAGGCCCCACAGTTTAAAAATGACCAAACACAAAGGGTTAAGAGGTAGTCCATGACAAACCTGTCCCTACTCCAAGCTTTGTGGTAGACTCTATGGCAGAAGTAGCTGTCCCTGGAGGGAGCTGAGGTGTTCACTGGAGGCAGACGGAGCATTTCTTTCAGGGTGATCATTTTACTTTTGAAGAAGAATGCTCTTTGTTTCACACCCCTCCTGGTGCCAATGAGCCATGCAGCCGGCACCCACCGGCCTAAGAACTGAGTATCCACGTTCCCTTTCTTCTTTTCTCTTAGTGGTGTTTCTGGCACAGCTCCTGTTCTTGCTTATAGGTTCCCACCACATAGACTTGACAGGGCTACCTGAGAAAGAGTTCAAACCTGTCAGCTATGGCAAGTATATTGTGGCCCCAGAGCTCAGTGCACCTTGGGCAGAAGCTAACAAGGGCTATGTCGTGGGTCAGAGCACCAGTCAAGACATTCAGAGCTCAGTGAAAACCTCTACTATTAGTAGAAAGTGGAATTCAAACCAAACAATTGAGATAGAATCCTGCCCCTTGTTTGTCACAGAAAAGAAGCCAGGAAGGAAGGAAGTCAGGAGCCTGGAGTAGGTGCTTATTTAACCTGCACAGGAATTTCCTTCCCATCCCATTTCCAGCATTCATATCATGCAAGAGACTGACTGTCTAGTTCTAGGAAGAAGAAGGACTGATGCTCCCAGACAGAGGCAGTTTTCTGTACAACTGAAAGGGCTTGGGGTAAGATAAGGCAAAAGAAGGTATACAAACAAAGTATGGAAGCATATGCTCTCCTGTGTGCTTTTGAGAAATAAACAGATTTGTAACATAGGGCAGAGATGAGTCACATTGGGAGGTATGTTTAGGGCCAGGAAAAATCAAGCCTGTAATGCCAGGAAAGGGATTTGAATTGGTTTCTGGGCAGGGGAATGGCTGAAAACTTTGGGCATTGATGTGTGTGAAGATTAGCTAGCTGGCAGTCATCTCTGAACTGAAATACAGCAAGAGGAGAAGCCACAAGCCCAATTAGGATACCTTTTATTCACAGACATGACACTGTCTTTTAGCTCTCTTCAATGACTGATTTTAATAGATGTTTAATAAATATTTATGTAATGAAAGAGTAAACTAATTAAATATGAGCTTCTCGAATCAGGAGATAAATTTAAATCCAACTCCTCTAATGCTCTACATAGTGTGTTAACTGATCTGACAGCTTTTCTGAATATTTCCTGTCACATGGAACACGCAGCCTACGTTAAGGCAGCCTATTTGATTGGTGTAGTGGCACTCTTCTAATACTATGAAAGATTCTACTTATAATGAGTTGGAAGAAAAGTTAATTGACACTGTCCTCTTTCTCGTGCCTGTAATGATCATGTGTCCATCTATGTTTCAGGTCTGTGGAAGAATTTTAAACCAGTAACATGGCTGCTCTGGCAAGAAATGGCATCCAAAGACCTTCTAGGTCTTTGTGATCTGGCTGGAATGCAGACGCGCTGTTAGTATACACCTTTAATCCCAAACAATAACAGTAAGGTTAGTGTTTGGGAGGAGGCAGCCATGTTTGAGCCAATTGAGGGTCAGACAAAAATGATGAATCAAAGAAATATTTGACAGAATGAGTAAGAAATAGAATGTGCCCAACTCTCATAAGAACAGACGGAGAAGAGAGGGCAGTCGTCTTGGAGTTCCAGCTACATAAGAGAGTTTAGCTGAGTTCAGTTCAGTGAAGTACAGCGCAGTGCAGTTGGGTACATTTATGAGTTCATGCAATACAGTGCAGGTCAGATCAGCAGAAGAAGTGGAAGCCAGAGACTAAGAAGGAACCAGAGCAAATTGCTCAATGGAAGAGCTAGAGAAAGGACCCAAGGAGCTGAAGGGGTTTGCAGCCCCATAGGAAGAACAACAATATGAACTAACCAGTACCCCCCAGAGCTCCCAGGGACTAAACCACCAACCAAAGAATACACATGGAGTGACCCATGGCTCCAGTCGAATATGTAGCAGAGGATGGCCTTGTTGCTCCCAGTGTTGGGGAATTACAGGATCAGGAAGGGGGAGTGAGTGGGTTGGTGAGCAGGGGGAGGGGGGGAAGGGATAGGGGGTTTCTGAGGGGAAACCAGGAAAGAGGATAACATTTGGAATGTAAATAAAGAAAATTAAATTTTAATATCTTATTAAAAAAAGAATTGCCAGAGTTAGTTTGAAGCCAAGTCGAGCAATTCAGTGAGAAGCTGAGAGAAGCCAGATTGAATCAGTCAGCTTGTAGAGTAATTTCAGCCAGAATAGCAAAACTGAACCAGCTAGCCTGAGCTAAAAAAGAAATAGAAAGGATGAGTTTATTCAGCAGTGAGCCTCTGTGAGTATAATTATATTAGTTGAATAAAAGTTATTTTTACAACTGCCTCATTGAATTATTTTTTACTCTAGTAAACCAAGTCAATGCTCTTGCTGTTCACTCCATTAGCATATTCAACTCAGACATACTTAGTGTGCCATTGATTTGTTGTGAATATCTGTAATAAGGTTATCAGTACAGAATCCTGGGTGCTTATTACACATTCCTAGTATATAATAGGTACTATGTAAAACCTTCATCTACTTTACAATTTTATATTTGTACCATAAAATATGCTGTTCTGGAAATCAGCATTGAAGCAGTACATTGCAAAATGGACTTCTCTTAGAACATGTGAAAGTATGTATAGGAACTAGGCAGAAAACACATGCAAATGAGTGAATGGTTACATAAAACCAGATGTACTAAATCTCACAGAAGAAAAAGTGGGAGATACGCATGGACACATTGGTACAAAAGACAAGCTCCTGGACAGAACCCCAATGACTCATACTCTAAGGTCAATAACTGATAAATGGCACATCATGAAACTGAAAAGCTTCTGTAGGTCAAAGGACACTGTCAATAGGACGAATCCAAAGTCTAGAGACTGGGAAAGGATCTTCACCCACCGTACATCTGACAGAGGGACAATAGCCAGTATTTAGAAAGAACTCAAGAAGTTAGACACAAACAATCCAAATAACCTAATTGAAAAATGGGGTACAGAGCTAAAAAGTGAATTCTCAACAGAGGAATCTTGAATGGTCAAGAAGCACATAAAGGAATGTTCAAAGTCTTTAGTCATTAGGGAAATACAAATCAAAACAACTCTGAGATTCCATCTTACAACATCAGAATGGCAAAGATTAAAAAACTCAAGAAATAGCACATTCTGGCAAGGATGTGATTCAAGGAGAACAGTTCTTCATTGCTAGTGGAAGTGCAAATGTGTGTAACCATTTTGGGAATCAATTTGGTGGTTTCTCAGAAAACTGAGAATAGTTCGACCTAAAGTCCTGGCTATACCAGTCCTAAAGATGCTCTAACATCCCACAAAGACACGTGCCCAACTATGGTCATAGCAGCTTTGTTTGTAATTGCCAGACACTGGAAACAATCTAGATGGTCCTCCACTGAAGAATGAATAAAGAAAATGTGGTACATCTACACAATGGATAGTATACAGCTATTAAAAACAAAGACATCATAAAATTTTCAGACAAGTGGGAATCTGAGAGTGGTACCCCAATACCAAAAGAACATGCATAGAATGTACCCACTTATAAGTAGATAATAGCCATAAAATACAGGTACCATGCTATACCCCACGGACACAAAAAAGCTAAACAAGAAGGATGGCTCAAGCAAGGAAGCTTGACTCTCGCTTAGAAGGGGAAACAAGATAGTCATAAGAGACAGATGGAGAGAGGGAACTGGGAGGGAAGGGTAATGATGGGGGGTTCAGGATTGGGTGTGGGTAAGGACAGGAGAGAAGGGTATATGGACATGAGAATGAATGGAAACTTTCAACTGACTGGAGTAAGGAGGGGGGTTGCGCATCTCTAGGATGAGACTGAGACCTGGGATAAGGGAACCATCCAAGAATCAGTGGGGGCGACCTTAGCTGTGACCCACTACATTGGTGATATGGTACTTAAAGAGACCAAATCCTGTACCCATTTACTTATTTCCATGTGCTTTCTGCCCTCTTCCTATACATACTTTCACAGACAGCACTTGGCAAGGGAAGGAGGCTGAGTATGGTCTCTTTAGATAGAGTTCTTAGATGGGACCACGGATGGAGCAACGCAGGAGCGAGAATGGCAGAAAGACAAGGGATAAGACTGAACGCTTCAGGGAGATCTGGGAAAAGAATTTTCAAAAAAAAAAAGGGGGGGGGAGAACAATGCTTTAGCCCAGTTTGGTTGCCTGTTCCTGATGACAATTAGCAGCAATCTCAACCTTTAAATTCCCAAATCAATAAATTAAAAATGAACAAGGAATAAAAGATTATATTAATTTGTTCTTTCTATAAGAATAATATTTTTCCTTTGAAAGTGCCGCAGGATTGGACTCATATGTCAGAGTATTATATAGCTCAAAGCTTATGTAGTTTAAGGGACCTTATGTGAGAGGTACAAGCTCAAGTATTTTCCTTTTGTTTGTATGAGCGTTAGGTCTGAGTGTATGTATGTGTATCACACGCATGCCTGGAACATGCATGCCTGGAGGACACAGAGACAAGAAGTGGTTGTCAGATCCTTAGGAGCTGTAATCATAGATAGTTATCAGTCACCATGTGGGGGTTGGGAACTGAACTCGGGTCCTTTGCTATAGCAGTGAATGTTAGGCACTGCTGAGTAATCACTCCTGCTTCAAGCTCAAGTATTTCATTTTTATGAACACTGCAAAATTTTTACAAATGTATGACAATGTATGACAATGTGAATGCATCTTTAAGGCCTTGAAAAGTGAGAGACCTAAAAACTTCATTTTCATTTACATTGTGGCCTATCTGCCCCCGCATGCAGGATGCATCCAGAGGAAAAGAAACCATTATTCTTTCTTGCATCTCCCCTGTTTGTGACCTAATAAGGAAATGGCAGTTTGAGGTTAACGTTGTGGGTTTTCTAGGTGAGTGCCTAATTAATAATTGTAAAATTCTCTTCCAGCATGAGGAAATCAGGCCATTTTGGTGATATGAATAAAGCACTTGGGTGAGATTCAGGGGTTCTAATTTTAGTTCTGCCATTGGTTGCCTGTGGGAACAAAGGGAAGGCCAACCAGTGGACCTGCCAATCACCAGGTACTCATGTGAAAGGTTGCACTCCATCAGTTCTTCTATGCCAAGTCTTATGATACTGACCACACTTGAACACCACCTGTTATAACTTACCTTTGCAAAAGAAAGCAGAGCACTTGCTACATCCACTCCAGTAGCAACAAGCGCCGGCAGGCCCCAAAAACCTAGGCGCTGTCCCGAGGTGAAAAGTTCACGGAAACAGTCTTCTGGAATCATGGCATCCTGTATAAGGAATACTCCAATGTCCTTGCTTTAGTTGGTAAACGGATCTGTGTGCTTTCCCTTGATATTGCTTTATTATAAGTGCCTCTATTTGACATATAGCTAGGTTAGATTCTAGGCAGTCCTTGATCTGACCCTGAGCATGGATAGCTAAGTCACTGCCCTACACCAGAATCTACCATTATCTAGGAAGAAGGAAGTTTGTGATCTAATGAACCAGAGTAGATACTTAGAACTATAGATAGCTGAGTTACACCTATACACAAGTATCTACAATGGCCTAGGGGGAAGGTAGACTATAAAATAGACTAGAATAGGAAAGATGGCAAGGGCTTGAAGTCCTTGCCCCTGGCTTCTAAGATTAAGTGGACCTTAGGTGGAACAGTTTTGGATCCCAGTTGTTAACATTGAATTTTATCCCAGTTGGTTCCTGCCAGCCCTTCCATGTTTGCATTCCTCTGTTTTTTGTAACTTCCCTATTTTCTTCTGTATAAAAAGTTTGATGCTGGATTGGACAAATTACATTCAGATCCACACTCCCTTGTGTCAAACCTGTTTGTCATCCCACTTCTACCAACTCTTTGCCCACCTGTAACAGAACCCGAGTTTTGCCCGGGTAGATCGAGGACCCAAGTGAGGTCTGTCTATGGCAAGCACTTACAATGTTTACTTAAAACTACTTAACGTTAAGCCCTTACTTCACCCAGCTTCTGGAAATATTTATACTGAAATGAAAGCTTGTTTTATATGCTTTATAAAACCAGGAGACTGCTAAGTTTTGGAGATGGTTTTAACTTCAAGAAATCTCTAAGATCAAACTCTTACTTTTTCAAATATGTATTCCATAAAGGTATATTTCCGAGTATCAAGATATTGGTAATGTCATATTTCCAGAAACTCAACCTCCTCATAACAGTAAGTTCATAGGAAATTGCAAATAAATAGCACAAGAAGATAAAAATTTGTTATTAAAGATTATTTAGTGAATATTCCTATTATTTAAAATAAATAAATTGTGGATATGAATACAGTATTATGTCTTCAGTTTGGGAAACTACATTGTATAATGTGTACAATTAAAATTGTATAATAAAGCTAGATTGAAAGGCAAACCTGTTCCATCTTGCATTTTTATTTAGCGCAGACCAGACTATATTCTGAAGTTCAAAATTATCTGTTGCTTCTTTTGAAAAGTAAAATATTTTTGGAACACAGTCAAACTCACCTGTTTTCATATTGTCTGTGGTCATTTTTGTTCTGTTATGGTCAAGTAACTTTGAAGGAAAAGATAAGGTCTGTTAGAATGTTTATGATAATGTCTTCCACAAAACACCATAGTAATCTCTGCACAAATGAATAGTGTGATTTCTTTTCATGCTTGACCTTTCTCATTTGGGGGTTGCCCATGCCTGACACTTATAAGCCACAATCAGCTAAGATGAATAGAAGCAAGCATGTGTTCTCAACATCTGATTCCCTAACAGATATCTATGATCAATATGTATAATTCAGGAGTTTAATGAATATAGATAGCACTTTTTTGTGTGTGCAGGTCGTGGTCTATTCATTCTTTTCAAATCTAAGGCAAAACTCCTAGGACTCATCTTTGCTATTTATTTTAACTTCATCCACATTTATTTTATTGGAAAATGCCTTGCAGTACCTTGCAAGGAGATCCATAAACTGAGTGCCATTGACCTGAGCTCAGTGGTAATCTCAACGATATCCACTGTATTAACATTCCATCTCCTGTCTTAGTCAGTGTTTCTATTCCTGAACAAACATCATGACCAAGAAGCAAGTTGGGGAGGAAAGTGTTTATTCAGCTTACATTTACACATTGCTGTTCATCACCAAAGGAAGTCAGGACTGGAACTCAAGCAGGTCAGAAAGCAGGAGCTGATGCAGAGGCCATAGAGGGATGTTCTTTACTGGCTTGTCTCCACTGGCTTGCTCATCTTGCTCTCTTATAGAACCAAGACTACCAGCCCAGAGATACCACCACCCACAAAGGCACCTCCCCGAATTGATCACTAATTGAGAAAATGCCTTACAGCTGGATCTCTTGGAGGGATTTCCCTCAACTGAAGCTACTCTCTCTGTGATAACTCCAGCCTGTGTCAAGTTGACACAAAACTATCCAGTACAATTGACCCATTCCCAACTTGACACACAAACACATCACTAGTAAGCCTCAACCCTTAGTTTCTTA
>NC_034600.1:60000160-60002797 GCF_900095145.1 Mus pahari
GTAATGCAAAGGTTTACTTTAGTAGGTCTGGTATCTTGTTAATCACAGCTGATTCTTCAGCCCCAGCTAACCAGAACCACAGAATCTTCACAATCAAAATAGCAATGGCCCTGAAAAGAGTCTTTAATTTTCCCTCTGAAATTTCACAAGCCACGCCTCCATTTTCTGCACTGTTCTCAACATTACCTTCCAAGCTCCAACCCAACATCCCACAGAGCTCTTAACACCAAATGATCTTCTGGCCCAAAGTTCCAAAGTCCTTCCATAGTCCTCCCCAAAACATGGTCAGGTTGTCACAGGAATACCCCACTATGCTGGTACCAATTTGTCTTAGTCAGGGTTTCTATTTCTGCACAAAACATCATGACCAAGAAGCAAGTTGGAGAGGAAAGCGTTTATTCAGCTTACATTTACACATTGCTGTTCTTCACTAAAGGAAGTCAGGACTGGAACTCAAGCAGGTCAGGAAGCAGGAGCTGATGCAGAGGCCATGGAGGGCTGTCCTTTACTGGCTTGCTTCTCCTGACTTGCTCAGCTTGCTCTCTTATAGAACCAAGAATACCAGCCCAGAGATGATACCACCCACAAAGGAACCTCCCCCCCCCATTGTTCACTAATTTAGAAAATGCCTTACAGCTGGATATTGTGGAGGCATTTCCCCAACTGAAGCTCCTTTCTCTGTGATAACTCCAGCCTGTGTCAAGTTGATACAAAACTGGCCAGTACATCTCAATTGGCTTTTCTGACTTACATAGACTCTCTACACTCACCTTTTTACTCTCCATAGCCTTATTTCAGCACAACACCCAGGAAACCCTCCTACTCTCTTCTGAGCAAACCACACATTGTTATAATGTTCTATGTGGCTAAATATGAAGCCAAATATATTCTATTTCCTTCTGTTCCTCTTTGATATCCCCTGAACCAGCAGCCACCTAAGCTTGTCACTATCACCAGGACATCAGTTCCATCCCCTCCTGGCTATGTCTTCTTCCCTCTGGACTTATCCTCCCTGATAAGCTTCCACTCACTTCGTTCCTTCATTGATGTCTTTGTTGACCGCCACCTTTGATCCTTTCAGAAGCTTAGGGCAACATTGATATAAAGCTTCAGTGTATTACCCTGCTGTGTTCTATCTCTGAGGCTTTGTTTTCTTTTAATTTTTGGCAATGGTCTATTTTCAACATAGACTACTATTTGTTAACTACCATTTTCATTTATCTCTGTAGTTTCAAACATCCAGCCCATGACCTTGTAAATGCTCTGTAGGCACTCTACAACTGACCCTCTGAAGCTCTGAAATTTATTTTTTTTTAATTTTTATTTTTATTGTTTGTCTTGGGTAAACAGAACATTAATTCCACAAAGAATAATTTTTAAAAAATGTACTGTGTCCTTCATGCATGTAGGAAAGAGCGTAGAACCTTGTAGGTGAGGGTTGCATCATTTTCTGATAAGCAAATGAATCTAAGCAAATTTAAGATGACATTTTCAATCAGTATCTCTAAAGTACTGATCAAAATTTTCAATATTTATTCATATTTTAAAAATTTAGAATTGATGTATAAAGGAAAAGTTTCTATTATAATTTTTATTCTTGAGACTTTCATGCAGGAATAAAATGAAATATGATAATATTCATACCCCGTTTCCCCTGCCAACTCCCCTCTAACACATCCCCCTTTTCAATTTCATGTTTGTTGTTGTTTTTCAAAACCCTCAACGTCCAAATAGAGTTGCCCATACTTGTGTAGGCATCAGCAATCATTTTCTAAGGTCGAAAAGAAAGCTACATTTCTCATGCAGGAACCTTTAAATCTAAACACATTATTTTCCTGCCAATGAGTCTTCAGATTTACCTTTCATTTTATCCTCTTTTGCATGGATTTATGCCTAGTAATTCTTATTTAAGTCATGTATAGCATTTGGATGAATCTTTATTGTTGTCAAACAACAAATAAAGAAAAAATTCCAATGTTGTATATAAATTGTCTTTACTCCTCACTCTGGAGGAAGATGGGCAGTCCTCTGAAGCTGGCCTAACTTTATTTCCTTGTATATTTTCTTTCAGGGCTAAGAGGTGAAGATGTGTCTCTCAGCTCATGCCCATACCATCTCTTCCACACCATGGAGGCTTCTGTCTTCTGTCCCATAGTCATTTTTTATTTTCTCAAACTTTTTAGAGATTTCTTATTCCTTGGAGATCATGACTTTAATCTTCTGTTTTAATTCAATAACTGTCATATTGTTTTTATTGGGAGGTCAGAAGCCTGGACATCTCTATATTTTACCTACTCAAACCCAAGTAAACACATTAATGACTTCTTCTGTTATGGCCATTTCAAAATTTAATCTTAGCCACCATTTTCATATTCTCAGTCCAGACTTTCAAAATCTCAAATGCAAGCATTAATCTCCAGGGTATTCTTCTCTCCACCATCTACTTTGCTGAATGATCATATCACAATCGTTTATCAATAACAATGTAGACTTGACATGCTTATCTCACACATTTCCTATGACTTTGTAGTGGTCCTTTCCTTTCTCTGTTAACACAGCTTATGTTAGAACTGCAACTTCATAATGAACACCTTTCTCATATATATATATATATATATATATATATATATATATATA
>NC_034600.1:60002887-60035632 GCF_900095145.1 Mus pahari
ACACACACACACACACACACACACACAATAGTGAGTGAACACATCCGTTCACCTGTATGTAGGCAATTTCCCTCAAGCAGCCAAATGAAGCTTGGGGACACAATGACATCAGGCCACCACCCTTCACTCAGCCATCTCTAACCTCCATGGATCTGTGAATGCTTCAGGTTAACCAGTAAATATTCTTGCTTTCCAGATGACTACGTCACTGCAGTGCTTAGCAGCCATTTCTTATCACCTTCTCAACCAACCTCCTTTTACCCCATCATCATCGCCAGCAGGTCTTACTGTGACTTTTAGGCTATCACAGGTCCGGGTAAGCTCCCACGTTTTCTAGTCTCCCTGGTTGGTTTTGGTGAGCATATGACTATTTGTACTAACACTGTGTGCATACAAATCTTAACAACTGCAGGCAAATCTTATGTTCCTAAATTAAAACCTAGTTCCTTTTTGTTGTGCCCTCTTTCTTAATCTTGAGACAAAAACGTGAGGACTTGGATGGTTGCAGGCACCTTACAAGATCATGTGCTTTTACTTTAACCTTCTTACTTTTAAGCAGCGGAATAATTTCTATCAACTTCAAAGCTCTGAGATTTGTTGAAGCCACCATTTAATCTAGGAAACTCATAAGTATAGTTTCCAACTGATGCATTTCTGTTCTTCAAATTTCTTACCCCATTAACCCACCCCACTCTTCAAACTAATCATTTGCTGGAAAAAAAAAATGAGCAGCTGTCAGTGGGTTTCCTTATTTGCAGCAAATCTGCTGACCTAAGTCTGCAGCGCTGTTTCTGCTTCCGTGGTATGAAGAAGGTTTTGGCGTGCTCCAATCACAGGCCAGTGTCTCATGTATTTCACATGCTCTTCTAGAGCACCCAAGGCCCTCTCACTACCCACTTTTTCTTTTCCTATTAGCTCCATCATCTCTGCCATATAACTTCTATCACAAAAGAATATGTTGAATCCCTCATCTTTAAAAAAATATGAAATAAATATTATACCTCCAGGCTGCTTCTCCACTGGTCTTCTCCCTAATGGAAGTCAAATTCTCAACAGAAGAAATTATTTGCATATATTACAACTCTTCCTTCCTTCCTTCCTTCCTTCCTTCCTTCCTTCCTTCCTTCCTTCCTTCCTTCCTTTATTCCTTCCTTCCTTCCTTTCTTCCTTTCCTTCTTTCTTACTTCCATTCTTTCTTTTCTTCACCAATACATTTGAATTTGGCTTCTTCTCCACAATTGCAGTGACATTGTTAATGTCTGAATAATTGTGAATTTTCATGTTGCTAACTCCTTTGTCCGCATTATGTTTGACCCTTCAGTACCATGTGATTTGGCTTTATTTCCGTACCTTGCCTACCATACTTTAGTTTCCATCTTATTTGTCTGGTTATTCACATTAGTCCTGATTGTTGGCTATTTCTTTTTTCACAATACGTTTTAAGCTTAACATTTTTCTCTAGGTTGCTACAGGTGTAATTTTCTCCTTATATACTCTATACCTATATGATAGCTTTTACTTCTCAAAATATCTGTTGCTTTTTGTCTTTCTGTCTCTCTGTCTGTCTGTCTGTCTGTCTGTCTGTCTCTCTCTCTCTCTCTCTCACACACACACACTTAAAGTAAATACTGGGTCATTTAGGAACAACATACATTTATTGTACAGAATTCTAGAGGCTGATAAGTTCAAACTGTGGGCCCCAGTTTGATGTTGGGTAAGACCTCATTTCACATAGATGATACTTCCTTATGTATCCTTGAATGACAGGACAAAGTGGTTTTCTGAAGGTCCTTCACACCTCTTTTTGAAAAGCTATTGATCCTATCCTTTAGAACAATTCTTCATGATCAAGCCATCTCCCGAAGTTCTAACTTATCAAAACCATCCCTTTGGAATGAGCTAGGCTTCAATTATGAATTTCATGGGGACAGAAAAACTCAAACCATAGTGATAGTGCTAAGTTATCTCTTGCCTTCTCTAAAAGTAATCCTTCTTAAATAGTCCTTACCAGAATAAGAGTCACAGTTATTCTCTCATTTATAAAACTTAGTTTGGTTCTTCTCTCATTTCTCAGGGACAACCCATTTTCCAGTCATTTTGACTTGATTTCCATGTATCATTTCTGTACCATCACATCAGTCTCAACACTTCCATTACTTAAATATGAGTGGCAGCCTCTGAACTACATTCTGCCTTAGACTCCTCCTTATAGGGAGTGAACTAGTTCTGAGTGAATGTGTATATTGACATGAGCAGAACTATGTCAAGGACCTCAACGTCTCAGATCTATGAAAATGTCAAGACCTTCCCTGGATCAAGGTTAGAGGAATGGCAAAGTCTTCCTCTGGTCCATTTGAATGTTGAGTAATACTTGACCTTCAGCTAAAGCCAGCGTGTGCAGAATGTATCAATTGCAGGTTCCTGGGCCAGGACTTTGACTTTGCATGAAGAACTTGCAAACACAATTTGCTCGTAGTGGACAACTGTACTGTGAGACTCTGCCACTATGGGGACCTCCTACCAAGTTTACCTTACCTGCCATTTCCTCTGTGTTCTGCATATTTATTATATAATAAATGCTCCAAGTTTTCATGCAGTCATGTGTCTCCATCAGATCCCAGGATTTTCTGTCTATCTGTCTGTCTGTCTGTCTGTCTGTCTGTCATTTTTTTTATCCCCTATCACTCCAGTAAGGTCAGTTTATAAGTCATGCAGGTAATGGCAACTCCCTCCATAAGACCTTTTAAAGTGTACACTGATAATGTCTTTTCTATGTATTCAGATCATCTTTCCATCACACAGCTCATGGATGTAATGGCCTCTGCCTCAACACTCTCTTCATCTATTGCTCTTTCCCCTCTTCTGCTCTATTGCTCATATCTGAAGTCTTCATGGCTTTGAGGACTTTGCAAAACAAATGCCACCCATATATCCTTTGCATGGCATTCAACTTATGAACTTTTGCATAAACATTCCTTTCTCAGAATTCTGTCCTCTTCTATCATCTCTGGGCAAGTATCTCCTTTCTTAAGACAGATCTTTCTCCCTTATCTAGTCTAGTGCTTTCCTTATTCCAGCTTGGTGTTTCTTTTTATTTTTTATCACAGAAAATCATTTATTTCTAAGAACATATACAAGTCTGAGATAATAATGCTATTTATTTGTATTGTTTGATCATATGTTTTCCTAATCACATAAATATATATCCATAAACCAGGACTCATCTATCTTACTTTTCATAATAGGCTATTTAAAACCATAGTATATAACAACTGATTTTGTTGTTTATAAGTATTTTTGAATCTTTGAACATGTTGTC
The DNA here is from genome assembly GCF_900095145.1 of Mus pahari. Taxonomy (NCBI): domain Eukaryota; kingdom Metazoa; phylum Chordata; class Mammalia; order Rodentia; family Muridae; genus Mus; species Mus pahari. The sequence goes on from NC_034600.1 coordinate 60,006,207, forward strand.
ATAGGATTGTATAAATAATTAGTTATATTCAGTTGACTGCTTCTGGGCTTCAATTATATAGAATGAAGAACTTCATTTTACTTACACAAGTTATTATCAATTTCACATATTCTGTCTAGAATACACTGATGTTACTAATATGAGAATAGAGTACATAAGTAAAAGAAGGAAAAGTAATAATTATACATCCAAAATATTTTTAAATCTACCCTTTAAAATCAAATATGCAGTCTTTCCTCCCATGTATAATTTTTGCATATTTATAAAAAAAATCAGGTAAGTAGTTTAGTGGATTTATATCTGGGACATCAATTTCTTTCCACTGATAATCTATGTGCCCATTTTTGTGGCATTTACGTGTTGTTCTTATTACTACTGCTCTGAAGTACAATTGAATCCAGATGAGGTGAGACCCCTCCCCTCACAGTATTGTTTTTGTTTAAGAATGGCTTGACCATCATCTTGTCTTTTATACCTCCATATGCATTTTTAGATTTTATCTATTTCTAGTTTCATGACAAATGTTCCTGGAATTTGGATTGGCATTTCACTGGATCTATAGAGTGGTTTTTGATGGAATGGCCATGTTCACAAGATTAATTCTTCTCATCTATGAGCATGGGAGGTGTTTTCCTCTTCTAGGGTCTCCCTCAGTTTCCCCATTTGCTATCTTGTAAGCTTTATTGTGGGGATCTTTCATTCCTTTGGTTAGGCTTATTCTGAGCTATTTTTTCATAGCCACTAAGTGAAGTTCAAACCCTGATTTCTTTTTCATTATGTCACTAGAACATAAGAGTGCTACTAATTTTTGCATTAATTTTGTAAGTTGCTAGTTGGCTTGAAGTGTTTAGGCTTTAAGAGCTTTTTGATGAAGTCTTTAGGATCTCTTATATATAGAAGTATCATCTTCAAAACAGGATTATTTCATTTATTATTTTTATATAATCTTTATTTTCTTCTTTTATTATATTGGTCTAGCTAGCACCTCAAGCTCTGTATTGAATAGAAATGTATAGAATGGAGACGCTTGTTTTGTTCCTGATCCGAGTGGGAATGTCTTAAGATTTTTATCCATTTATTCCTTACTGAGGAACTATTAGACATCAATAGCTGCTGGAAAGGAGAATTGCTCTTCTTTGAGGGGTGCTGCTGCTAAGTTTCCCATGTTCTAGTAGGTGACTCACATCTGTGTAGATATGAGGCAGCTCTAACTGGACATAGTGGGTTATCTAAAGAGAAGAAGTCATGAAGATAGTTATAAAGAAAACATGTTTGACTGAGATATGGAAAAGTAGGAGGGAGGAAGTTGAGGTAAATATGACCATATTTAATTGCTTACACGTATGAAATTCTCAAAGAAAAAATTAATAAACTAAAATGTGTACCCATTCTTCCTTAGAAAATTTATCTTCACCCATCTTTTGTACCTCTTTTATAGCTTTCCTTCTCTTTAATGTTAGTCAGGGCTTATGTCTTGCTCTTAATTATTGCTGGATAGTACATTGATTCCAGAAGTACAGAACACTTACTCTCAAATTCCACAATTACCCAGGCAACCAATAATTACTGTCTGTCTAATGTTCAGAAAATTGTGTCATCCATCAGTTTGCTTATGATGTGTAGAAGTAGAATCATTACTCCAAAGTTATATCAGGGACAAATAATGTCATTCCTATATGAATCCACATAAAAAGAATGAGGGCATCACTCACAATGAGAATATCATGGAAAAATCTTTTTTTCAGCTTTTAGGTACTATCTTACCTCATTAGTCACTTATTTATCTACACCTAGGCTCCAGAAATGAAAATAATTCATTCATTATTACTGAATATAAATGATTCAATATGATTGGAAGTGATTATGTTTGCAGGTACAAAGGTAGTTCCTGTGCTTTGAAGCAGGCAGTGATTTCAGAACAGATCTGGCCAGTAGGGGGATATTTAACGAATCCTTGTTGTTGGATCAATAAACTCCAGAATCTTCCATATCTATCATGCAATTTTAAGATTCTATTTACACTGTGCACTCACTGCTACTGTCGTTCACAGAAGCAGCAGTTGTATCAGGAGTTGTAGAAGTAGCCACAACCATTGCAACCACAGTTGTGGCAACAGTAGCAGTAGTAGAAGCAGCAGTAGCAGCAGCAGCAGCAGCAGCAGCAGCAACAGCAACAGCAGCAATAGCAGAAGTAGCAGCAAAATTCCAGGATTAGAGATCATTTAAATCACATGGACCGTTCCTTTCCTCCCCAGCCTGCTGCAGAATAACTTCAGAGAAAGCACTGTGCATATTTCTTTGTCTTTTGATCATAACCTCAGTGATATTTTCCTGAGTCTCTCTGTTAATAGTGACATGTCTCAACTTCACTTCACCTGTGAGGAACCTGTCTGGGAATTGATGGATCTAGAGGAGAGACTAGCCAATTAGGTAATGGCCTCCAGCAAGAGCGGACTCCATAGAAGACTCGCCTTTGAACTTGTAGAGTTGAACTAAAGGGCACAGCTGTTACATAAATCCGAGTGAAAAGAGCAAGGTTACACCTGTAGGTTGATGCAACAGCTATATTTTCCCAGCCCAGATAGCAGAGTACTATAATGATAGCTAATACAATGCTCAGATTAATTAAGAAATCTTGACTGCAATTATTTAGATAACTCAAGAGAGTAGGGAATTATTATTCACAATTAAAGTGTTAATTTTAGAAATAGAGATGTTGTCTTAAAGCTCTCTATCAGGAAACAACTCATGGGAAATCTGTTACTAAAAGATGTAAAAGTTTAATGGCAAAAGGTGTTATCAAGCACGACCAGGTGTTATAAATTGAAAGCCAGAGATCAGATATTAAGTTTGTTAAGTAGAGAGAGAGAACATGTCACAAACATGTCTATAGACCTACCTCTGTGAGAAACTGCTAACTCCAGTTTCAATCTAAGCATGGCTAAGAACTTGGTATCTAGCAAAATGAATTCATGATAGACTGGGCCACACTGTTCCTAACAGAGAAGGTCTCTGGGTTATGGCGTGTGCAATGGGTGTGTTTTGATAGTGGAGGTACGCTGGGAATCAGTATGTTAAGATTTCCAAGGCTGTGAACTTTTATTATCATTCATCTCAAGATCTAATTATTTTTCATCTTCAGAAATTCCAATGATTAATATAAGTATAGTAATCTTATAATTAAACAAGAAATAATTATGTATAAAAAGTCAGGTTTTATTATGCTATCATACTTCTTTCCTAGCATTGAAACACAGTGACACTGTCTTGTTGTGGGTCTTCCACATCTAAGGGAAGATTTGTGCAAGTGACAGTCACCTATCCAATTAGCTGTACATGATTTTATCACTGAGTCTCTTTTTGAAGAATCAATGGGGGTCTGGAAAACCTAATTCAATCTCTAATATGAGTAAATGCTGCGAGAGATAAGTTCTAAACTTTATCTCTCTTAATTTTTACATTTAAGAAGTCTGCCTATTTTATGGTCATTTTCAGCAGATAGAGAGGAACAACGTGTTTAAAATGTCACAGTAACACACACTTTTCATATGCTCAACACACAGACTCTGGATAGTAAAGGAAAAATCCACTGTCAGGCATGCTGAGTTTCAAGTGTGAAGTCCTGATGAAAGAAATGAGGTCAGTTATAAAAAGCGCTCTCATTTATGAGTAAATTAGTGGAGATTACGTTTGTTGTGGATATTGGGTATATTTTCAGGTCATGATAATTTTTGCATGTGGTTCTTTGTACTTTCTGAACCATTTCCATCTACATTTTTCTTATTTGATCCCAGAAAGCTCTGTGGGAATAGCTTAGCAAGGGTTTTTATTATCTAGAAAGGAACTGATTCTCATACAGTTTTGATCTCCTCACATAGCTAATAGATGGAAGAACTAGCTAGCATTTGCTAGAACACAGACACCCTCCATTATCTGCCATCACCTCTGTTTCCCCAAACAGCCAGTAGTATTGGCTATAAACTCAATGGTTACAGCATGAGGAATGCATTTATTAAAATTTCTTCAGATGGCTAGAGAGTTGTCTCAGCAGTAAAACCAGAAACCGTTGATCTCGCCAAGGACCTGGGTTCTGTTCTCCACACTCACACAGTGGCTCACAACCTCCTGTGACTGCAGTCACCGACACCCATCTTGTCCTCTGCCCATAACACATATAAGTTGTGTAATACATACATGGAGACAAACACTCATACCCCCAAAATCAAATAAAATAAATCCTTAAAACTATCTCAAGCCTTATCAAATAACTTAGAGATGATTCATGCACTATCTTATGTAGTAAATGAAACTCACTAAATTGTCTTCTCAAAGTTCATCTTGAACTTTGTCTGTATTATTTTAAACATTGTGTCCTCTGACTTCTTTCATGGATAAGTGGCAGCTGTCTGTGCATTAATGAAGCAAAGAGACAGTTTTCTGTCCTGAGGGGAATAGATCACTGCTTTTCAACCTTTTCCTTTGAACTATTTAATTTTACAGCCACCAGAGCCAACCTTTATTCTTTTTTAGCAGGTATTCCTGCATTTTAAAAGCATAGAAAGCAGCTAAATAGACAGCTGTCTTCAAATACTACAGCTACATTTTTATTACTAGGTTTCTTTTGTTCTGTGGTTAAAACAATAATATCTTCCTGGGGAAAAAGAAACCACAGGAATTCATCTCCTTTCTGTTAAGAATTCTATGATCTGAATAGGATTCTTCAGCTCCTTTGTCAGAAATGAGAGTTGAAATATTTTATTTACTGGTATGATCCAATGTGTCAGTGTTACTAGTTAGGATGCTGGGATGAAAATAGCAAGCAAAGTCAATTTGTAGGGATCCATTTTCGATAGAGACTGTAATTAGAAGGAACAGGTTTGAGTTCTGGTGGGAAAGATAAAAGGAGCAGTCCTTGGTGTTTGGAAGTTTGCTTGGCTCACAGAATGAGGCCTTGTTATTCTCTGAGCAGACAAACAATTTCATAGAAACTGTTTCAGACAAGTCTGCCCCAAGATCAATGAAGGGGGACCCAGCATGGCTGCTTCCCAATTCTGTCTTAAAACAGATAGAATTCACTCTGAGGCCACCCTCCAAATATTACATGCTTTTATTTATCCCAAACGCAAAACTGCTGTTCTTCACTGACTTTGTCTTCGCTCTGCTTTCTGTTTCTGTTCAATAGTGTTTATTGAGACACTAGTCATGGATGTTCCTGGCTTTGGATAAAGTACAATGGAATGAACTCCTCCTTTCTCTGGCTTCTCCAAGTTATTCCGTCAAGGACAAATGCAATAATCACAGCAGATCTTTAAATACAGCTCTGTTCTTGGTGGCATTTTTGGCTTTGTTCCAGCTTCTTACTAGTACCTGGAAATTAAACGAATCGTTTAGGTCCTGGGCCTTTGTTTATTCTCAATTAAGTATTGAATTTTGCCCGTGCTATCATATTGTATTTGTTTTACTTTTCCATTATTTTTCTGATTTTCTGTGATGGCTCATGTCTGGGATCCTACCGATTAAAGCCGGAACCAGAAGGATGGCCATCCATTAGAGCCAAGCCTACTCTACATAGTGAGGACTAGGCCAACTAAGGCTCCACAGTAAGAGCCTTCCTAAAAGGGACAGTACTACCTACAAAATAAATTATGATGAAAAGAAGGCATTATTTCACCTGTTTGGTTGGGCATTGGGACTTGACAATAGTTTGGGCAGATTTACAGAAATGACACCAATTTTGTTTTGTTGTCACCAAACTCAGAACAGACCTCTGTTGTCCCCAGCAATCATTTACTTACATCTCTGCCTCAGAGGGTGCACTGAACAACACAGGCACAGAGCTGAGTCAGACATTGAAGCTCCCACCCAATAACACAGACACAGCCCCAGTAGTTTGGCAAGTGCCAACATAGTGGCGGTTCTCAACTCTGTCTAAGTGTAGTGGACATGTTTGGGGTTATGACTCAGCCCTGTGATAGTGCTACTCAGCTTTCTTATTTGACAAGATGGATTCAGAAAGAAAAATAATTATAAACCTGTACAATTGCTTAATTTAAATGAAGACTCAGATTATATTAAAAGCTAGGGGGTATGAAATAAAGTGAAAATTCTGCTTGCTGAAGATTTAATACATTCCCAATTGTTGAAAAGTTTAACAGATTTAGTCAGGTCAAGGAACTATGAAGATATAAAGGGATGGCTCTCTATAGTGAATTTAGGTACATGTGAAAATGAACATACATATGTAGACCTACTTGTGTGTGCACACACACATATGAATTTTTGCATATTGCTTCACCTCAAAGAGAAAACCCATTGTTTTTTAGAATTATATTTGGGAAATTTGTAGAATTTGAACAGGCCTTGTCCTACAAAGATGGCTTTAAAAATTTACTGAATGATTTGTGCCTGTGTACAACTCTCTATGACAAATTTCCTTTGCTGGCTCTTAAAGGCTGAAGCAGGAGGATAACAATGGGTTAGGCCCTGTAAAAAGACATCAAACTGATGAAAAACCTTGGAAAAATATGGGGCTATCAAATTGTGTCTAGTAGGTGCAACTCAGAGACTGCAAATGTCAGTCAGAGCTTCCATGGCCAGGCTCTCAGTTCCTTCTCAATAGACATTGAGATTCATGCTAAGTGATTCTACTGGAATACAAGGTTCACAGTGCAGTATGCAAGAAAACACTAAAGGGAAAGGGAACCAGCCAGGAGAATTGGCAGAGAGACAGTTGATAAATTAAGGTCAGGCTTCAACCAGAACTGTCTCCTCTAATTTCTACTCTCAAAGTACACCCACGGGCAAGTAGGAAACAAAGATAACGCAAGAAAACAAATTCCTCTGCTGTATGTGTGTTGAGGGCCTCATATTAGCTGGTGTATACTGCCTGTTTGGTGGTCCAGTGTTTGAGAGATCTCAGGGGTCCAGGTTAATTGAGATTGCTGGTTCTCCTACAGGATCGCCCTTCTCCTTAGCTTCTTTCAGTCTTCCCTAATTCAACCACAGGGTTCAGCTGCTTCTGTCCATTGGTTGGGTGCATATATCTGCATCTGACTCTTTCAGCTGCTTGTTGGGTCTTCCTGAGTGCTGTCATGCTAGGTCTCCTTCTGTGAGCTCTCCATAGCCTCAGTAATAGTGTCAGGCCTTGGGACCTCCCCTTGAGCTGGGGGGTCCCACTTTGGGCCTGCAGCTGAACCTTCTTTTCCTAATTGGTATGAGGCTCCCAACACACATACAGCAGATGACTGCCAGGTCTGTGTTCATTCAGAGATGATGCACTTAACCCTCAAGAGACTGGAGGCCCTAGGGAGTTTAGAGGTCAGATGGGGTGGGGGATGGGGACATCTGCATGGAGACAAAGGGTGGGGAGGAAGTGTGGGATGTGGAACAGTCAGAGGGTGGACAGGAGCAGGTGGGTAAAATATGGAGTGTAAATAAATAAATAAATAAATAGAAAGTTAAATTGATTATAAATGTGGAGATTAAACCACGGCAGCTACAGGCAAGAAAAAGAAAGAAAGAAAGAAAGAAAGAAAGAAAGAAAGAAAGAAAGAAAGAAAGAAAGAAAGAAAGAAAGGAAAAAAGAAAGAAAGGAAGGAAAGAAGGAAGGAAGAAAGAAAGAAAACAAATTCATTCCATGCTCCACACGGACAAACAGGGAGACACTGAAGGGCATTTGGAATTTAATCTGATGCAGTCACATCTCTGTAATTGAAACTTTCCAGTTGGTATTGTGAACATGGGTGCAGAAATCCAATGCAGGAATCTGGAATTTAATACTTTGGAGCCTCCATCACTCTTTCCTTTTTATCATTTGATCAGCAACTCCTTTGTAATGATATTTAACTAATCCAAGTAGTGTGATAAATAATGCAGATTGCTGATTAGTTTCTGGTTCTCCTTCTAAAACATTAAAGATTATAGAAAGTTTAAAATGATTTGGATATATAAAATTTATTTTATGTTTATGAGTGTTTGCTGCACACACACACACACACACACACACACACACACACACACACATACACACACACGTGTGCGCAAACATGCCATGTGCACGTTCAGTGCTTGTAGAGTCCAGAGTGTGCTTGGATCCTCTGGAACTGAGGATATCAGGGGTGGTGAGCCATCATGTAGGTGTTGCGAACCAAACCTGGGACCTCCGTGCAACAAGCACTCATAACCACTGAGCATGTCTCCAGGTCTATGGATTGTTTTATTTCACTAACTGTTTTGTTTTTAAGATTTTATTGTGTTTCCCTGGAACATGAGGTACAGGTGCTTCTCGGATGCCTGAAATTGGTACTGGCATCCAAACTCTGGTCTGGAGGAAGAGCATCACACGCTCTTAATCAATGGGCCCTCTACATTTTGAATTTTTCTTAAGTTATCAAATCAATACAGATTCAGCTTAGATTCTTATCCTAATGGTAAGACACTAAAACATTCCACTTAAAACTAATTTGTTTAGCAGAAAAGTTAGGACATTGGATATGTAGGAAATAATTTTCTCTTTATTTTTGTGTATTTTACCACCTTATAACTATTTAAAACACAAACATTATAATTTTGATTAGGTTATGTTTGATAAATTATAGTTCATTGTGATTGAAGGAAGCTTATAGGTCTGGAATTAATTTCCTTATTTGTAGAAATGAACATTTTGGTAATATATTCTACCACAATGTCAAATGATTTAAATAATTTTGCTTTACAGTATATTCCATATATATTCCTTTTTCTTTTACTTTTAACCTTAAATATTTTGCAGAGGAGTAATTTAATACACATTTTAAGCAGAAAGATATTTTCATGGCTATTGCAGCTAGGAGCTCTGAAATGCCTCTAAGCACCTTCAGCCCTACAAAGCTCCTATCCTATTACTAACTCAATAAAACTGGTTAAACATTTATTTAGGGAAAAAAATGAAAATTGATTCTGACTTCAATTAAAAAAGAAAAGCCCAAGGAATAGAAGATCAACTGACTGAGATGTTAATTTTTTTCTTAATGTTCACAGGTTGGAGTTCTCATTCAATTACCATTTGAACTGTGGTCATAATTTCATAAATTGTGAGGCTGTATTAGTCAGGGTCCCAGCAGGAAAAAGAAGACAACCAATTGGATAATTGAGGAGCATTTAATAAAAGTCTATTTTCAAAGTCATGGTGTGCTTTAGGAATAGCAGTAAGAGACTCTGACATCCTCTGGGGCTTACAACCACTCAGAGGCGTCTCTCCCCTGGGGCTTGAAAGGACTTAAGGGAGATATGCTTCCAGGAACACAGAGGAGGCGCTTGTTACATGAAGGTTGGCTGACTGGAGCCTGTGAAAGACGGATGCAGAAAATCAGTGTCCAGACTTCACTCTTTCCCTGCCTTCCGCCTTATTAGCCAAAGTCAAGAGTGAGTCAGAGGTAAGAGATCCTATCGGGGACTTCACAGTGGTCAGCCACAGTCCCCTGACAGAGAGCTTAACAGAGAAGGGTTGAAATGAAGAACGGGAGCAAAAGAGATCAGAGACATAGCATAGGCCCACATGGACAAGCTAGTAATACACTTAGAATATATTCATTGAACACCTCCTATATACTGTGCACTCTACCAGGAACTTCAGATACAAAGGTAAATAGAATCTAATCCTTAGAAGTAAAGAAGCCTGAGTTTCCTTTCCTTCTTCCTTCCTTCTTTTCTTTTCTTTTCCTTTTCTTTTCTTTTCTTTTCTTTTCTTTTCTTTTCTTTTCTTTCCTTTCCTTTCCTTTCCTTTTCTTTTCTTTTCTCTTCTCTTCTCCTCTCCTCTCCTCTCCTCTCTTCTCTTCTCTTCTCTTCTCTTCTCTTCTCTTCTCTTCTCTTCTCTTCTCTCTTTCTTTCTTTCTTTCTTTCTTTCTTTCTTTCTTTCTTTCTTTCTTTCTTTCTTTCATTTTTAGTTTGAGATTTGGAATTCCAAACGGAATTAAGGAGAGCAGAACCAGGTAGAAAATTCACCATGGAGAAAATGACATTAACAAGTATAAAATATTCATTCATAAAAAGATATAGTAAGAATGACTCCTCATTCCAGCCTCCATCTGGTCCCAAAGATAAAGGCTTATAAAAATACGCTGGACCAAGAAAGTCTTATAAATGAATGGAGAATCTAAGCTATGTGAGGACGATCAGAGAATTGATTCATGCCTAATAAACCCTGCAATTAATAAAACCTTGTTCCTGGGCAACTCCCTCCTCTGGGGAACTCTCAGTGTTTTATTGGCCTTGTCTAAGCAACGTTATAACTCCTCTGTGCCAGGAAGAATGGAAAAGTATGTCAGTGGGGTGAGGGTTCTTTTTCCCTCTTCTGTACCTCGGATACTTTAACAGTGATTCAGTGCTCTGCGGCTTGGTCTCTAGTGGGAAACATTCTTTCGTATTTCCCGTGGTGAGGAGAGGGAACTTCTCCCTGCTTGCACTCTGCCGGGGATGCTAACTTTATTTATAATCCTTCCTGTGAGTAACTTAAGTTAATTCAGAGGATATTAAATAAACTCTCTGAATTATTGATGAACAGAACTTTTGTAACTCCCTCCCCGCTTTGGCGTTAAATTGGAGTCATAATATACTGTTTTATGACATGGATAGAAACTTAGTGTGACTCAGAATATGGTGACAAAAAAAAATCCCACCTAATAATAGATTGTTTTCTTATTCACCTTCAGTAGGAGAGAGAGAGAGGGAGGGAGGGAAGGAAGGTGGGAGGGGGAGAGAGAGAGAGAGATCTGACTGCTTATGCACATATTATATCTGTTGAGATTGATTTTTCCAGGTTCATAAAGCCATGGTAAGTTTCATTCAGGCTGTTGATTATCTTTCCCTTTTAAATTTGTCATTAGGGCTGGCAGCGGAAGACGGAGGTTACAAAGCATGGCTCTCTAAGCCCGACTGGGAAAATACTCTCTCCTAAGACTCCTTAATGTTTTGTATTTCTGAGACTCTGACAGATGGATGCATGTTCTTAGCTAGGAAATGAGATAATTAAGTGTAACCTAGATGTCAACAGGGATTTCCTGACCCCTGAGACTCGCATGGGCATCTGCTCGTAGCTGATGGAAGCCAAAGAGACCTCGAGGCGTCTGTAAGTTGAGGAGACTGTGGACCCATATTTTCCAATAGGTCTCCCTTCTGTTTCCATTTCACACTGTATGTTGTCAATGTGATGGCAATGTGCACACACCAGCTCAACTCCTGACCAGGTCTCCAAAATATCTACCCTTGTAAATAAAGGAAATCAATGCATCTGGGTTAGAAATAACAAGTCTAAAACTTGTACATCCAAGCAGTCGCCGGTCACCTTACTCGCAGGATATTTCTACTCTCCATTTCTAGGCATGCAGACTTACCAGCTTCTGTCTTCTTGTAACTTCGGCCTCTGGAACTGTCCTCTAGAATTTTTTATTAGAATTAGCATTTTCACCTTTTGCTCATGAGGAATTTGCTCCTGAATAAGAGAATCTAGCATGTCCACTTGTCTACTTTTTTTTTGTAAGAGAGAGACAGAGAGACAGAGAGACAGAGAGAGAGACAGAGACAGAGACAGAGAGACAGAGAGAGAGAGAGAGAGAGAGAGAGAGAGAGAGAGAGAGAGAGAGAGAGAGAACAAGTTCCGGTTACATAGTAAGGTGATTACGGATTTGGGATTTGGCAACTGTGTTGCCTTGACTATGCACAAGCATTGTTGAATGGTGTGATGACATTGGCCTCTGAAAACTCTAAGCAGGTATGCTGTTTTTTTCTTGAAGGGCAGTCTCACAAATGTGTGAGGACGAATAGGAGGATGGACAATATGCTAGGCTTCTGTTGTCTCTCAGATTTCTTTCACTTTTATTTAGTTCCTATACTTTGGAATCCCATGCCATGGGGAATAGGAGTTGGGAGCAGGGGTGGATATATATTTTAAAACTTCATTGGGCTTTACCCTAATTTCTTGCTTTCTTCCCAAGTCAGCTTTTTAAATTTCAACTAAACTATACTCTGCCATGGACGTGAAATGATGCTAAGTGAAAGTCAGTAGGAAACAAATAGAAATCATCAAAGACCCAAGTAAATGAGGAGGCAAGTGAGAACAGAAAGGATGAAAGTCATCTAAGGTAAATCTCATCTCAGCTCTTGATGTGTGATGGTTCTGAGCTGTAACAGCTGCAGAGGGTAAGGCAGGGTTAAAACTATTCAAAATGACTTCACAGTTCTATCTCTGGACTTCGCTATTCAGTGTATGTGTTCAATTGAGAGGCTCTCTGGTTGACGGCAAAGTTGATGATCCATGATTTTAGTGTAACAGAAGAGAATGTGGGTTAGAGGTCACGGGCAGAGCCATTTCAGTGTTATTAGTGAAGAACAAACAAAAGAAGAGGCAGATGTCAGGAAATGTCAAGAGCTCATTAGGATTACAGGAAAAAATAAGTGGAAATTGGAGAATTACACCCTGAAAGTTGTTCTTTAATTCTTTTTGAAATCTCTATTTCAAAAATGAGTATTTTGCTGCAAGAACAAGGTAGGAGAATTATCTGAGAGCTAAAAAAAAAAAAAAAAGAAAACGCTTTCGCGATGTAGATCTGGGGAGGTCTGTAGATGTAGATCTGGAGAGTTCTGGATGCTCATGGTCTGTAGCTCCACATAAAAATAATAACAAGGGGAGAGGTCCTCTACATCAGCGCAATGAACAGCAGCAAAAGAGACTCTAAAGATGAGCCCTGTGTTAGGACAGTGTTGTTTTCAAGAAAGATTCATAAACATTTTCAGCAGTTAAGGCCCCTTGTGGTGTGATTACACTGACGCAGGCTTGCCCTGTGGCTTTCCAGAGTGAAGCGCCAGCTTAAACGCACTGGCCGACAGAGTCCAACAATGTAGTTTACATACAAAGCAAGAGAGATGGAGTTCTAATCAAATCTCAACCTGAGGTCCTAATTGTTCTCTCTAGAAACATAAGTGGATCACTTTGGCCTCTCTGTAACCAAATCAGGGGTTTTAAGTTGTTTGCTTTCAGAGACCGTGACCCGCAGCGCAGATCCTCACCTACCTAAAAGCCTGGTGGACCACTTATTGGAAACATTTCCCTTTCCTGGTGCTTGCTTACAGAAATCCAATAGGGCCTCTCTACCCCAGCTATCATGGGCTTCTCTGAGCTTTCAAAGGCTGTCTTCATCTGCTACGGAACATCTGCTCCCTTCTCTGGTCATATGGCGGCCCTGAGGAAATGGTTCTCCAAGGCAGAAGCATATTTCATTAGATTCATGATTTACAGACAAGAATTTTAAGTTCTAATTAGTACTTCCAGGGTGATTCATGCAAAAGAAAGCTTTCGATTTGCATGCCAGTGAAAATTTGTTGCCTTGGAAAATCATTCTAAGCTATGTAATTAATCGTTGTACACAGTAAGGGTTTGTTTCTCTTATTTTCAATCCCCAGGAAGCAGATTGAGACAACCTCCGCATGTCGTATGTTTAAAGGCATGTATGAACATTGCATGGTGACATTTTGGGTTTAGTGTGTGGCCTTATTAAGTCAAAGAAAAATAGTTCCCCCAAAGATCTTTCTCCTTTATTGACATCACACTACTTTTCCTTTCCTTTGCTTATTTTCTGTTTGGTTCTTTTGTTCTCTGCTCTTACCTCATCTCCTTTCTTCTTTCTGGTCCTCTGCTATCGTTTTTCACAGAACTATTCCTAACCTGGGCTTTATGAGGTAGCTTTTATTGTAGATTCCCTGTTTCATTATATGATAATGACTGACAAAGGTCATCTACTATACATTTCTTCCATACTTTAAACTAAGAATCTCCATGGTAATTGCTTTGTAATGATTATCCATATTAAATTAAAGCATCTACTCTTTTGCCCAGTAAATAGATACAGTGGAAAGAGTTAAAAATGAATAGAACTTGAGAAGAGTTAGTGACTGTAAAGAAGCTTCACTTCATGTCTTGGATTAGGAAAATGACAAAATTGACATATATATATATATATATATATATATATATATATATATATATATATGCTGGTATACTTCATGATCTGAGATGGGCCAGTCAGATGATTTTATCTTTGGATTTCAGGAAAGTTATAACTATAAATTAGATTATAATAAATAAAAAAGGTTACCAGTGGCCGTGTTATGATTGTAGAAGAGGAGTTGAGAGAATAGCTAAATATAGGCAGATTGAAATGGACAAAAGCAAGAAAAGCGACAGAGTTTCTTCTATGGACTGTATTATAGGGATATATACAGGGAAATATTTTACAGATAAATGAAGGATACAGAAATGGATAATAGAAGTATCATTTTCCAAATATAATGGAGGTCAAAGCAAATTTGGGAAGACATGTGGACTCTGTTATCACTGTGATGTCCACGTGTTTAGAACACCCTTGGGTCAGGGCTTTGGCTGGGTAGTAGTGGGCATGACTTTAAAGGTTGTTAAGATGTAGACTATGCCAAGGTAAGGAGCTGGGATTTGAATACGGTGGCAACAAGGAGCCATTCAAGGCTGGTGTTGAAATATCAGATTTGCTAGAAAGGCTAATGTTAGAGAAATCAAAGAGAAAGTTCAAACGAGCTTCCAACGCCATTTCCCCATTCAGCAGCATCAAACACATATTAGGAAAATTTAAATGTCTGAGCTAACTATAAATAATCAATTTACTTTTGCAATTGCAGCTTTAGTTTGTCATTTATGGTATTGTAAAAGAACATGGAGATGTTATGGATATATTGATTTAATGTTAGGCATTCTTATATTTAAAATGCTAAGTTTTCAAGTAGGAAGCACTGCGCTTTGTGAAAACATAATTCAAAGAGAAATGTTAGAAAATAGAAAAGTTAGTTTTACCATGATGTAAGACAATTGCAACTGAAACCATTCTGTTTCTTATTTTAGAAGTCTATTTAGAAGGCAGAGATCCAGTAAGTCATAAACACTGTTTAAGTTGTGTTGGTTTGGATGAGAATGGTCCCCATATGCTCATATATTTGAACACTTGATCACCAGTTGGTCAAATTGTTTGGGAAGATTTGGGAGGCATGGTCTTCTTAAAGGAGGTATGCTATGTGGGAGAGCTTTGAGATTTGAGATTCAAATACCATGGTGTTTCTACTTAGCTTTCGCTGCCTCATGCCTGTGGATCAGTATGGAAGTTCTCAGCTATTGCTACAGAACCATACCTCTGTGCCTGTTGCCACTCTCCCTTAATGGTCTTGAACTCTAACTCTAAGCCTCAATAAACTTCTTTTATAAGTTTCATTGGTCATGGTTTTTTTTTTTTTTTCAGAGCAATAGGCATGCATCTAAGACTGAGTCACAATGAGGTTTTGTTTTTGTTGTTATTTGTTTCAGAATTCTACATTAAGTATTTTATAGGCATGCTATTTTTGTTATTTTAATCCAGTGCAAACTGAAATGTCTGTATGTCAGTGGGTTAACTATGTTTAGATATAAATGTATTTTCTCTTATTAATTTATATCTGAAGTTCTTTTCCATTTTTATTTGTTACCGATAACATTCTGGTGTTACAAACTTATTTCTCAGATGACGTTCTGAATCTGGAAGAAAATAGTAGCAATTTGCTCAAGGGTTGCACAGAGAAGGTAGCCAAATGTAGACTTGCGTTTCAGTCTGCACTTAAAGTCAAGCCTTCCTTTTCAGATAGACAGACAACAGACCCATGAAAGCTTGCTGATAATAAGAAATCTGATATCTGATTGGAGGCAGAGACTGTACAATGCATGGATGCTGGGATAGGTTCATTTATGACCTTGTATTTCAGGGAAAGACTCTGTCATATATTTATATGTATCTATCTATCTATCTATCTATCTATCTATCTATCTATCTATCTATCATCTTTTTATCATAATTATCTACCTATCCTCTATCTATCTATCTATCTATCTATCTATCTATCTATCTATCTTCTATTTTCATCATAAATATCTATCTATCTATCTATCTATCTATCTATCTATCTATCTATCTATCTAGCCTGGTACTAGGGATCAACTCAAGTTCTATCCCATGAACACCTTGTTGGAAATCACTCTACCACTGAAAATAATTTTTCTATGAACAGGTAGCTCTTAATTCCTTTATTTTTTTTGAAATTTTATTAGATATTTTCTTTATTTACATTTCAAATGTTATCCTCTTTCCTTGTTTCTCCTCTGAAAATCCCCTATCCCATCCCCACATCCCTACTTCAATGAGGGCACACCCCTACCCACCCACCCATTCCTGCTTTCTTTGTTTTACCTCTTCTTGCCAGACAAAGTGTAAACTGGAATCTTGCTCTAGTATTAAAAATATTAAATACTTTGCTCAGATTAGGGACAGAATTTCCTCCAGTGGGATCACTTATCATCACTTTCTAAGTTACTTCCTCCAGTCTTGATTCCTGTTATAGACAGTGAGATGAGGGAAGTCTTAAGCTTCTGCGCACGCTACATTAAAATAATGTCCATCTCTTTAGAAGTCAGTCTGTCTACATAAAAAGTGAATTTCTGAATTCTGTCACATCTTGCTTGTGTTCAGATGGTGAAACATTTCCTACTGTGTCACCTGGCTGCTATTCTGGCATTTCCTTTTCCTCCAAATCTTCCCATAAACTGTTCCTAGAATGGAGGTTCCCCTTGAGATTTTCCCCTCTTTTAAAGTGGTTTCCTCAATTCATTGCAAGTGTCGGTTTCACAGACAAAAAAGCAATAGCTTTCATCAGAGCCTGCAATCTCATGTCTCCCCTTCCAGTGCCACCTGCAGGGCCTGCAAGAGGGACTGTAGCCAGTGCATGCATGTGGAACTGAAAGGGAAACCAACTGAATGAAAGGAATGAATCTTTGACACGTGGAAAATATAAATCCACAAATTCAAGTCTTCCCAGATTATATAGGCATTTTCTAGGAGGGGTAAGTTCTGAATCACATTAAAATAATTGGAGGAATCGTCAAATGAAAGCAAAATGGCATGTGCTGTGCTGTGGCCATTCAGTAAGAGCAGGTAGAGAAAAATGGTTCAATAGATGTTAAAGACTATCCGAGAGCTGATTTAACCTGACTATTCCATTTCACTTTGTAAAAATACCATAAATTCGAAGTATTTTGTCTTCATACTATGAATTAGTAAGCTATATATTGTTATCTTTAGAAAACTATAACATTTAACTAGTGGTAAAGCATGAGACACACACCAAAGGACATGTGGATGTCCTTAGGCTGTGCTGCCAATGGCGGCTATATTGATGTGAGTGGCCTGTGCTGCCACTTGAGGCCACAGTGATACCCAAGTCCATGCTGTTATATTTGGGTCCTTGGTCCTGCTGTGGCTCAGGTCTGTGTTGATGTCTGTGGCCCGTGTTACCACTGAGGGCCATGCAGATGTTCATCTGTCCTCTATGCTGTATGGTCTGTGCTGCAGCCTGAATCAATGTTGATGTCTGTGGTCCAGGATATCCTTGAGGGCCCTATCTGAATCTGGGGCCCTACTGTGGCAGGAGGCCATGTTCTTGATCTGTCCTGTTGCCATAAATTGTGGGAAGAAACATGATCTGTGTTCCAGCTGATGTCATTGACTTCAGGTGCACAGGTGAGAGACAGGGACATGGGAAGCTATGAAATCTGTGATAAGCCTTAACTCAGTAAATCCCCCCACCTTCACCAAAAGAAGTAGAAGCATAGATAGGAAGCCACTGAAGAGAACTCCTTAAAAGTGTGCCAGAGATCCCAAAGTGTAGCTCTGCACAATTGATGGCTTCTGGAAGAGATCTGAGAGGGGAAAGTCTCACTTCTATTTAAGGGGCAGGCCACTGATGGTTTGACCATGCTCCAGGGAGTGTATAGAAAACACAAAGTGGACTTGTTTCTTTTGTTTTGTTTTTCTTATTTTTATTTTTACTTATTTTGTGGAGGGGGGGGCGAGAAAATCATAAGAGGAGACAGACATAGAAGGACTGGGATTATGACCAGGGTACATGAGGTGAAACTCCTAGTAAATCAATAAAAATATTATGCACATAAAAACAAACAAATAAACCAAAACATGAGACAAAATCCCAGAAGATAATGATAAACTGAAATCTCAAGTTTCTCCCCAGTACTGGTAATCAGAGCCTTGCATTTGCTGGAATCGTGTTCTTCTGTTATAAAGCTAACCTTTCTCTCCGTTTAATGTGTTTATTACTTAGGTCTTACTCTCTCTGAGTCTTTCCTTTCTGTGTGCATACCCATGTGGGAACTATGGAACTAAGAATGCCCAAATCACAATTTTCTTTTAAGGATAAAGTAACACATACAGCTTGTGCAGGAAAATTGAAGGGATTAGCAGTCTGATGATGAGTATGATGTTTGTGCAGCTCAATGCTTACTTAGAATGTCTCAGTTCTTGCTACACTGCATTTTCACCAAAACAAGGAAACTATTGTCATATATGGGTACAAATGGACATTTTGGGTATTAGTTGACTGCAGGCAGGCAAAAGTAGAACTTTGAATCACTTTTGAGGCAGTGTGCTTCTAAGATATTCCTGGAGACATCATCAAACCAACATAGGCTTATGGATGAGGTGTAAATAATGTACCCAGGGAATTCTGACTTGTACCAACCAAACTAGGATCTCACTGATAACAGTCCAATGTGAAGGCAGCTGGCTAAATTGGATCTTGTTGAAATTGTCTTTCTGTTGTCTGTGGATACTGGAAAGTGTTTGAATTTGGAATTCTCTAGAGAATGGGGTCCTAGCAGGAAATCAAACAATTTCCAGATATAAATAGACAGTCTTCTACCCAATTAGTTCAGATTTGACATTGTGATGGGGAATAGAATTCTTTTAAGGCAGTGCCTTTATTATTGGAGACAAAGAACAAATTCTAAATGTAGATAACTTCTATTTCTTGGCTACAAAAAGCACCAGTCAATAAGTTCTTGTTGTAAAAAGAAAAGGAAAAAAATAGTATTTATTTCATAGGTATGGCATAGAAAATTTGGCCCATATATAGAAAAGTTTAAAAATTAGGTGTGTGTGTGTGTGTGTGTATGTGTGTGTGTGTGTGTGTGTGTGTGAGAGAGAGAGAGAGAGAGAGAGAGAGAGAGAGAGAGAGAGAGAGAGAGAGAAATGAAAGGCATTCATCAGATGAAGTTAAGAGTAAAATCCAAGGAAGATGAAGCAATATTTCCCTGTCAAGTCGGTATGCGTGTGAATGCTCAATGTTTGCCTGAAGCATGCTCCCGTGCTTCTAAAGGCAATGGAAGCCTTCTGGGCTGAGAGGAGCTCCATCTCTCTGTTCTGTGTAGAATCAGTGTGAGCTCTCTGCATAAAAACACCTCAGAGAATGTGGAATGGAACAGTAGCAGGATCTCTGAAGCCGATAGAAGGCACACAGATTAAATAAAACGCATTTACCTCAGAGCCCTGACAAAGGTTGCCTGGGCTCTGGGGAACTCAGTCTTTGCAGTAATATTCCCGTTTTTGTGTTATGTAGCTTTCCTAATGCTGCCATAACTTAAATCAGAGTGTCTTGTGAAAACAGAAGTTGATATTAAAGAAAATCTTTCTAAGTTATTAGGGAAGTCCCTTCAAGTGAAATTAACTTTGGATCATGAACAATAATATTTTGCCTATGAAACACAACTCATACATTTCAGATGAGCAAAAATATAATATTTTATTCAGGGAGTGGGTGGAAGACTTTAGGAAGTACTTTAAGAAGAGCAAAGATAGTTTGAAGCTATTTTTAAAAATCTTATTTCATTGTATAAAGACCTCTCATGTTCTTATTGAAGGTTTGGCTCTGTTAGTAATGATTTCCCACCTTACCTACACGCTCTGTGATTCATTTCTGTTATAACATTCTCTGTTTTATGAAAAGGTTTTTTTCCCCCTCTCTTTTAAATCTAATCTTACCTGTGATTAGTCTTGCCCTACTTTCCTATGTCACCTTCAAAAAAAAAAAGTGATAAAGCCTGAGTTTTCTCCAAAAATAGACATTATTTGAGTCTCCTTGTTCTATTGCTGTGGTGTCATTAGGGACTAAGCGGCACTGCAGATACAGAGAAGAAATATGTCATTCGCCTTTGAGGTCAGCCTAGGCTAGAGCAGAAAGAACAATCCAGTGGTGAACACCCTACAAAATAACACATCTGAGTTAACTCACGGAAAACGTCCTGGAATGAAAGCCACCATCGCCATCGCCATCACCAGCCCTGCCTGCTACCCAGGCCCCTGTCTATCTGACCTAGATCATCAGTCCAAAAGTGGATGTGAGCCCCTTGCAAAGGAAAAGCAGAAAGTTGTAAGGCTGCAATGGAAATCCAACATGCCACAGTCCAATTCATCCAAATTCTGGAATTTGCTTTAATAGCATCCCCAGATGGCTTTCTAGCCCCTTAAAGGCACATTTCCCATGTACTGTCATTGATGTTACCCCCTTGAGGACAGGTCCGATGTTTTGGCCCTTCCCCCACTGCTACTATCTCTTTACCCTACGCATGCCTGGGGCATAGTAAAACCCCACTCACCATTTCTTTAATGAATAATGATTCTGGCATAGCCTATGCAATTGCTTGTTATTTATTAAGATGCTATCTGTCTTCTCCCTTACTGCCATCTTTCCCTCCGTTCTTGTCTCCTCTTTTTTTAAGGCAGAGCCTTGAGTCATGTTATAATAGGAAGCTGCGCCTTAGCTCTTTGTACACTGAGGATGAATTCTTCACTTGTTTTAGTCACTAACCTGCTCAAAATAGTCCTGATGGACCAGATTAAAGGTCCCCTAGCTGGCTATTTTACATGTCACCTGTAAAATAAGATTAATGATTAATCTCCCCAGCACCGCTGTGTGAAGATTCAGTGCTGGAATAACCATAAAGAACATTGGACCGGCATCTGACATAAAAACAATTCTATTAAAAAGTTGATGCTTGTCTGCTGAAGTGGATGCTCACAGTCAGCTATCAGATAGAACACAGGGCCCCCAATGGAGGAGCTAGAGAAAGTACCCAAGGAGCTAAAG
Source organism: Mus pahari (assembly GCF_900095145.1). Lineage (NCBI taxonomy): Eukaryota > Metazoa > Chordata > Mammalia > Rodentia > Muridae > Mus > Mus pahari. Next base: position 60,027,222 of record NC_034600.1, read on the forward strand.
GGGTCTGCAACCCTATAAGAGGATCAACAATATGAACTAACCAGTACCCCCCAGAGCTGTGTCTCTAGTTGTATATGTAGCAGAGGATGGCCTAGTTGGCCATCAATGGGAGGAGAGGTCCTTGGTCTTGTGAAGATCACATGCCCCAGTACAGGGGAATATCAGGGCCAGAAGCTGGGTGTGGGTGGGTTGGGGAGCAGGGCCAGGTAGGGTATAGAGGACTTTCGGGATAGCATTTGAAATGTAAATGAAGAAAATATCTTAAAAAAAAATGATGCCTGGATGCTATTGTGGATGCCAGGAAGTGCTTGCTGACAAGGGCCTGATATGGCTGTCTCCTGAGAGGCTCTGCCAGAGCCTGACAAATACAGAGGTGAATGCTTGCAACTAACCATTGGACTGAGGGGGGTTCCCTGATAGAGGAGTTGGAGAAGGGACTGAAGGAGCTAAGGGGGTTTGCAGCCCCATGGGGGGAGCAACAGTATCGACTGCCCAGACTATGACACCCCCTCTTGATCTCCCGGGGACTGAACCACCAACCAAACAGTATGCATAGAGGGACCCATGGCTCTGGCCACATATGTGGCAGAGGATGGAATTGTTGGACATCAATGGGAGAAGCAGCCCTTGGGCCTCAGGATGTTCGATGCCTCAGGGGAATGCCAGGGCTGGAAGATGGGAGTGTGTAGGTAGGAGGCAGAGCACCCTCATAGGGGCAGGGAAAGGGAGGATGGGATAAGGGGTTTCTGAAGAGGACACCTGGAAAGGGGAAAACATTCGAAGTGTAAATAAAGAAAATATGCCCCCCAAATATTAGAGAGTTAAAAAAAAAGTTGATGCTGGACTGGAAAAATGGTTAGGTGGTTAAGAGCTTTGTAGATTAAGCAAGTTGAAATCCCTGTACCCAAAGGGTGGTACCCAACCTACAGCAATTCTAGTTCCTTTGGAGCCTCCACTGTCCTGCTCAGTTCTAGAATATGTGCCTGGGTTGACTGTTTAAGAAAGTCCATCCTCTCCCACAGGTGGTTGTGGAAACCAGTTGTTGACTCAGAGCTCAGCTTTAACTGTGTCTGGTGCATTTAACATTTCCGTGTGTGAGCCTCGTCCTCCCCACCCTCCTTCTCCTCTTCTTCCTTCTCTTCCCACCTTCTGCTCCATCCTTTTCTTCTTTTTCCTCCTTCTGCTCTTGATCTGCTTCCTTCTTGTCCCTTAGATTATTTTTCAGTTTGTAATTTACTTGTCTAAAATGTTTCCTCCCAATAGGCACTATGATTTGTTTAGCATGAAAATAATCCGCAGCTTTTGATTAACCCAAGTTGCTTTCCACACGGTGACTGAGGGGTTTCAGGTAGTGTCTCAGGTTTGATCATCATCAGAGGTTAGAGACCTAATTCAAACCTGTGAGACTTTGCATCAGATAAGTTGCTTGCCATCTTTGGAATACCTCATATTTGCCATAATAATTATTGTAATTCCCTAATGCTTTTGAAATGAAACTATATTATTCATTTTACTTATGGCCACTGAGAACAATTTAAAATTCAGATGTTTTTCCTTTGAGTGGTGATTGTAAAAATGTGAAGATGGCAAATGTGGTTTTAGGTCATAGCTTCCTAGGTAATATCCACAGCTCTGACAATTTTCCATATATACATTTATTTAAAAGACCCAGAGAGTCTTGTTTTTGATATGGAGGCTGAAATTAGGCAACATAACAGTTAAAAGTAAGCTACCAAATATACTATTCACTGTGGTCTCAGTGAGACTGGGTTGAATAGTAAACTCCATTCAATTCATTCTTTCTTCTTAAACATCCCACAAAAAATTGGCATTTCAGCTAGTCATAGTATGCATTATTTGATTACTCCTATCCATAATTTTTTGCCATATCATGGTCAGAAAAATAATTGCCAATAATACTCTGTATGCTTCTATAGTTCCCATAGCAACCTATGTCATGTGTGCTATTTTTTGAATATTTTTTGAAATGAAAATATTGAAGTGAGAATATTTTTCCTATAAGATAGTCAAAATTTGAGACATAAATGTTCTCTTTTAAACAGTTTATTCTTCTCTCATGCAATGCATTCTGACCACCACCTCCCCTCCCTCCAGGCTTCCCTCCACCTCTCTTCTCCCCAAGATCCATTGCTTCTCTGTTTCCCTTCAGATTAGAGTAGGCCTCCCAGGGATATCAATCAAATGCGGCATTACAAGCTAAAATAAGACCAGACAAAACCATGTCATATCAAGGCTGGATAAAGAGTCAGAGACACCCCCATTCTCACTCGTAGGAGTCCCACAAAAACTCGAGGTAAAGAACCAAAGCACGTACCCAGAAGACTTAGTTCAGACCCATGCAGGCCCCATGATGAGCCCTGCTTAGTTGAGTCTGTGGTCATGTTCTCCTGGTGTCCTCAACCCCTTTGCCTCCTACAATTCTTCTGCCCCTTCTTCTTGGGGATCATAGAGTTCCACCTAATGTCTGGCTGTGGGTATCCACATTTCCTCCCATCAACTGGCAGAGGAAGCTACTCAGATGACTACTGGGGTAGGCACTGATCGACAAGCATAGCAGAAAATCATTAGGAATAATTTCACTGACTTTTTCTTTTCTTTTCTCCTTTCTTTTTTCCTCCCTCTGGTTAGCCAGTTTGGGTTCTATCCTAGGTCTCTGGGCCATCAGCTTCTGGTTCCTTCTCACCCAGGCAGTGTTGGACATGAGCACGCTCTCGTGGATTGGGTCTCAAATTAGACCAGTGATTGGTTGGTCACTCCCACAAGCTCTAAGTTACCATTGCCCCAGCATATCTTACAGGCAGGACAGGTTGGAGATCTAAGGTTTGGGGACTGGGTTGGTGTTCAAGTCCCACAACTGGAGGGCTTGCCTGGTTACAAAAGATGACTGGTTCAGGGTCTGGATTCTCCATTACAAGGAGCCAGACAAGGGTCACTCTCATAGGTTCCAGTAAGTTTCCATTGTCACTAGATTTTACAAAAGTTCCCAGATGCCCCCAAATTTGCATTCTCCTGATGGCTAAGGATGTTGAACATTTCTTTAAGTGGTTTTTGGCCATTTAATATTTCTCTATTGAGAACAATTGCTTCCCACTTTTTAAAAATTTTGGATTATTTGGTTTGTTGATGTGTAGATTTTTGTGTTCTTTGTATGTTTTGGATATTACTCCTCTAATTGATGTGGAGTAGGTGAAAATCTCTTCCCATTCTGTAGGTAGCCTGACATTTTGCCATATTGATGTTGTCCATTGCCTTCCAGAAGATATTTTACATGTTTGAGATTGTTTATTTATTTATAAAATTTATGATTACTTCATAGTAGGTTCAACATTCATCTCAATGTTCTTTTGGCTAATAGTATCTAAGAAAACTATATTACTATATTTGTCTTCCTAAATTTCCTTGAACTTGAATATTTCTTCATAATAAATTTCTGGTCAATGAGATGGTAAGGATAGTTGCATCTCATGTTTTATGGACTGATAGCTAGTCTATGTTGATAATGGGATGGTAAAGATGTATTGTCCTTTCTTCCATGAGTGAGGCCAATCTATGCCAAAATTATCTATCTAGTGTTTTTCACAAATGAAAAGACCGAAAGTCACCATAATACAAATCTCTTCTTGTATTCTTGAGCTACTAATTCAACAAGGGAGATAATTTCTCAATGATTTATTTCTAAAAAAACTATCAAGTTATCTTAGTTCTGTTTTCTGTTACTGGGACAAAATTCTCTGAGACAAGTAACTGAATGGAGACGAAATTCATTTTGGCTCATAATTTGAGTGTATTCTTCACCATAGCAAGAAAGTCAGTGTAGTAGGAGCTTGAAGCAGCTGACCGTGTAGCAACCACAAGCAGCAAACAGGAAATAAATGCTTAACTCACATTTATTATTTTATACAGTTCAGGATCCCCCACCCATGGAATGGGCTCACCCACCTTTAAGTTGTGTCTTCCCACATAGGATAATTGAGATCATCCCTCCACCCAAATTGATGATGAAGCCTATTTCCTAGCTGCCTCCAGATTCTTTCAGGCTGACAGTACCCACTCAAACACAAGTTCACATCTGTTCAATAAGGCTATCATTCCTGATCTAAGCCTGTACTGGTTGATTTTTACTGCATTTCACTCTAAATGTCTTTCTCATTTTTCTTTTCTCTCTCTTTATTTCCTCTTTTTAACCTGTCTTTCTTTTCTTCAAGCCTCAGGAAGTGGGAAGTCAAAATGGTCTTGAAGAGAAATATTCTGGCAGGGAGGAATTTAATGAAAAATAAGATATTCTATTGGTGAGTTTGATTGTCTGAAAACATAAAACCAGAGCAGTGAGGTTGATAAACAATGAACTCAGAAATATTCTAAAACAGTAACAAATTATTGAAATACTCTTTACTCTTTGTCTTTTATCTTAATTTGAATACCCGAACTGTGTCTCATTTATGAATTAAAATCAGCCACATTGCCATAAAATTAGAAAGGTATTTGGAAGTGTTTCTGAAGGTGCAATAGAGATCCACTCTGACTTCTTATACAGAATGTGGTACTGCTGTCACTGTGTAAGGGCAAAGCGTCGGTATCAATTCTGAAGCAGGTACATAATGTATTCATCTCGGTCAGGCAGCCCTCCTTTTAGTTTTATCTTCTACTTCCTTGCTCAATTTGGAGCACACTTCCACAGGTTCTTTCTCCAGCTGGAAAGGTTTTCCCCCTCTTTACTGATGAGCTTCCATCTTGAGATCCTGGAGATCTCAACTCAGCTGTTTCCCTCTGCGAAGAACACACTTGTTTATCTGTTCAGTTCTTTATAATGCACATCCATAGGGTCTTGTGTTTCATCAATCATAAGTCGCAGCTGCTTTTGTGCTTGTCATCTCCTTGCTAAACTCTCTGAACCTTGGGTATAGAAATAACTTTGACCTTTCTCCTGAGATCCCTGCCTGATGTGTGATGAGTTCCAGTCCTTAAATGCATTGAATAAATGGCAGTCAATTTAATTAGCAACTTACATTTATTCTAGGAAGGTTACCAAAAATATATTTGGAAATCAGTTGAGTGAAAGGCATTTCCACCATTGAATTCATTTGTGTGGGTTACAATAGAAAACAATGCCTTCCTTTAAAGTTTTCAGTTTTTTTCGTTTGTTGTAGACTTATCTAATTTTGTGATTTCTTCTTCGGCATTTTTGATATGTTAGAGGGCTATCAGTCTTCTCATTTACTAATCTCTGTTTGCAAGTATGAATTTTCAGAGCCAGGCTAATTTCCACATACCATACATTTGCCTACCTAAGTATAAAACAATAACAGAGAGCTTGACATGATTTATCTTTGACAAATATGTGCAGCCTACTTTAATATGTGAAAACATTTTTCATTAGGCTCCTGAGGGGAAAGCAGTATCTCCCTGGCTATCTCTCCTTACTTTAACACAACATTACTTTTTCCAATTTTGTTTTGTCTTATTTGGCCTCCTAGTATCTCCAAGGAATACCCACTCTCAAGCATATATGTATCTTGGAGGGAATTCATAGTATGTAATACAGATAGCTTAAAAATTATTTAACACATTGAAACCTTTAAACTCAGTTTTAAATTTCTCCTGGATTTATTGGGAGGGAGTTATAATATTTGCATCAGGTTAGCTAAAAGTCATAATTATATTCTAAACTCCAGATTTCCTTTGTTCACCTTTTAAATGAGCTAATGTATCCATACTTTCCTTTGATACTTCCCTCCCCAATCTTTTGTGCAATTATTGTTATTTTCCATCATTAGTATTTTATTTGTACAGTGGCATCTCCAACAGCATCATCTTTGATGTACTTTTTATGCTAAATCTGAAAAACTTATCTTTAAAAACATTATCTGGCTCTCTTCAAATAACTCAAAATTGCAATAAATTGGCCTGCATTATTTATCCTTCCTCCTATTGTGAGGTATGATAATGATACACAGCTCTTGCTCTCCCAACACCCCTCTGTTAATAAAACAAACCAGGCACCATTGGCTTGCTTATACACACTGAACATAATTTCTTTATACATCTTCTCTTCTGTTAACTTTCCATGTCAAATAAATTCCAAGCTGTTACTCAGTGCCCCCTTTCTTCTTCTCCTCTTCCATGATGACTGTCCCCTTGCCCTTTCATGAGTTTCAATCTACCTTCCAGGGAAACTTCCTAAAACACCATTCCCTACTTGTTGTGCCCTTATGTAAGGAATCTTTTTAAAGGTCAATTTGGAAATCATATCCTGTCAGTTTTCTGCACGAAAACTCCTATTATTTTCAGTGCCTCTTGGGAAAAGTGAAGTTAAAGCTTCTTAATGTGAATATCTTTTATGTTTTCAAACACATCTTATTTCCTGCTCTTTCTGCATGCTCTCCTGACTTCTGGCTATAATGACTCCTTTGGCCAGAAAGGTCTTTTCCCTCACCCCATTCCCCACTACTCACATTTTGTTTCTTCTCTACATGAACTAATCTGTCCCAAGTCTCAACTTCAAAAAGTCTTCGAGGTCTAGACTCCATTCTTACTTCAATTAAGAAATTTTGACCCTGCCCACATTTTCCCATGAAATCATCTACCTCTCCAAACTGTTTTTAATTGCTTTCATTTAAAAAAAAATTGAATATTAGTTTAATTGACACATCACAATTGTAAATGTTTATGGAGCTGAAAGTAATGGTGCATGGAAACATGTATACACATTGTGAATTAAATCAAACAGACTAGCATATCTGTTACCCAATCCTTGTTAATAATCGTTGTCCCCAAACCATCAGACAATGAGGTAAAAAGATTGTTGCTGATTGTAGCAAGTATGCCATGTCTCTACATTATTCTTGTGGTGTAACTGGACCCTAGTGTCTTTTGACTAGTAAGTTCCATTTTAAAATTTCCCCCTATCCTCAGCATCTGGTAAACTTCATTCTATTATCTGATTTGATGTTTTGTAAATTCTAAATTTAATATATTTGATTGATACATTTTCCCTTTTGTACCTCTTTTATCTTTTTTACTGTATTATATTGTTCTCTAGAATTATCCACATTATTTTAAAGATACTATTTGGCCATTCTTATTTACTACATTCCACTATAATATTTGCTTCCTGATACATATTTGGAATGCTGATATTCCTTGGCTATTGTGAATAATTATATAAAGAACATAAGAGTACAAATATTTCCTTTGAAGAATATTGCACAATTTCTATTATTAGTTGAGACGATCTAATTTATGCATTTTCACATTTTCACATTGATAGAAGATATTGAAAAAAAATGCCTCCATAGGACTGATCTGTTGGCCAGCCTGTGAAGCATTTTCCTAGTTAATGATTGACTGAAGCGAGCCCAGCCATCTTCAAGTAATGCTACCCTGGGGTGGTGCTCCTGGGTTCTATAAGGAAGTAGGCTTATAAGACATAGATAGAAAGCCATTAAGCAGCACTCCTCCATGGCCTCTGCTTCAGATCTCGCCTCCAGCTTCTAGCTATGCTTGAGTTCTTTCCCCAACTGCTTTCAAAGAAAATCTATGATTTGGAATAATAAGCCAAATAAATTCTTGCGCTTCTGTGTGTGTCCTCTGCTTTCTCTCTCCCTCAGGGTGTCCAAACTCTGCTGTACACCACACTGGAAGGATGACGCAAAGTTCGGAGTGAGCAGGACCCTAGGCCATCTGGGATCCGGTGCTGGGGATGGGGTTGAGGGGAGAATGGCTTTTCCAAGGGTCTTAGTGTTATAGCAGTTTTCAGATGAAGGCCTTCACTGATGATCTTCATGAAATAGCTGATTTGATCTTAGCTTGTGCATATACCTTTAAATGGGGCGGGCTTACAAACATATGCTTTATTTAGAGTGAATCAAGGGTAATATGGGTTTGGGAACGAGGTGAGACTATCCAGGGTAGGCAAAGGTCATTGGCTAAAGGCTTAAGGTACCGATGCCTCATTAGCATCGGCAGGCATTCCAAGAATCTCTATGGAGGACTAGGTGTCATTCCTCAGGGGTGGGGTCCAGTATCCCCCAGAGAAGAAGAAGCCTTACTGACAAAGAGAGTCACCATTTTGTACTGAGCTCAGGGTTATCTCGTAATGTCAGACTTTGACCTTAGCAGCAGGGCTTCCCAACAATCCCTTTTTCTTTCTAGCTTGCTTTTAGTCATGGTCTTTCAGCACAGCAATATCAACCCTAACTAGGATAGACACACAAGAAGGAAAGGAAGAGACACTGAAAAGCTGGATATGCACATTCAGGAGAAGGAAGTTGTGTTCACCTCAGTTAGCAGCAGCTGTCTAAAGCTCCTCAAATTGCATTAAAAATTCTTATGTAACAAACAAACATACCAGACCAGACCAAACCAACCAACCAAGCAACTGACCAACCAAC
>NC_034600.1:60036987-60048209 GCF_900095145.1 Mus pahari
AAATGAAGAAAATATCTAATAAAATAGTTAAAAAAAATAACCAACAACAACAACTAACCCATAGGGCTAGGAGGAAATAGCCTCAATGCTGTTCTAGGATGTTTTGAAGACCAACTCAAAAATATAGTCCACAAGGTAAACAAAATAAATGTCACCTGACTATATTAAAATGTTTCTTCATGAGAAAAAGGCAATCAGTGGAGCAGAAAGACCACAAACAGAGTGTAAGAGAAGTTGTACAAATCAAACATTTGATTAACCAAAACACACAAGCAATGCAACTCAATAGCAACACAAAAAGTAAGCAAACCTGACAAAACCTCCTTTAAAAGTCAAGCTCACCAATAATGCATGGAATATCGGGCAGAAAACTGACAGGAGTGTTCTCAAAGAAAGACACAACAGCAGGCTCATGACAAAGTGCTTAGCTTCAGGGATCCCTAGGGAGTTGAAATTAAGTCCCAGTGCCAAGTCACTTTCTCTTAGCCCTTTCTTCCACCAACAATAGAGAGCTTGTGGCTGTCTCATTCATATTATTGGAAGCTATAGGACATTAGACTCTATGTTTTCTCCTACCTGCCAATGAGCATGGGGTCATAACATTTAAAACATCTCTTTCATAATAGTTACTTTCTAGGTATTTTTTTTTGTTTCCTTTTTTCCATCTATGTCATGCCTCCTTTACTTTTTCAAACTTTACAATCTTAAAATTATTATCTTTCAAGTTGTCATTGCTGTTTATTTAAGGAATCACTGTTTGACTTTTCTGTGACTTGAAGGTGACCTTAACATATTACTCTGCTATGTATAGATTATAGTGCTTTAGATGTGTTTAATCAGAAAAGTCTAATTGTGTGGATTCCAATTCTGCTAATGCAATATTCTTGGGCAAAGGGGAGATATGGAACACTTTTGAGACTACGTGCCATTTCTATTAATTAGTAGTCGGTTCAATTATCCTTAGAACAGCTGCTATGATAACCTGCTAATTGCAATATGATATATTGAGAAAAATAATATAAAAACCTACACAGCATGCTCTTTCATGAATAAAGTCTTCCACAAAAAGAGCTCAAATGTTAGTAGAGTGTCCTTTGCCACTATTTGTAACTCTTATTCTGACAGAATGTTTTATATAATAGAAAAAGGTGATTAATCAATTATCTCTCCACATCCAATGTTTTCTTGACTTGAAAATGCCAAAATATCACAAGTTAACAGTCACTTTGACAGTGTCAAAGATATCATTTTATGCCCCCTTTCAGAGTTCTATTTTATTAACAAAATAATTTTACAGCCCAGAAATGTAGCAAAGGATACTTATTTTTCTAATACTACTGCATGATTATAACGAAGAACATTCTCTTGCAAAGATATTTCTTACCAGTGTCAAATGAATCAGGGTGATGAAATGAATTTGTTGAACATGGAAACACTTAACAATAACAAGTGACAGGTAAATCTAAATGTTTTCACATATCTAGACATGGTATTTTCTCTTAGGGTAGTTCAAAAGTGAACTCAGTTAATTTTAATCTTTGTTGGTTAACTAATCACAGAGAGACATTCAATGGCAACCTTTCAGCAATTATCAGCTTCTGCTCACTTATTTCTTTTAATTAATTTATTTTTAGGTATTCACTTTACATCCAGCTCACTGCCCCCCTTCTTGGTCACCACTTCCCACAATCCTTCCCCCATTCTTCCTCTCTTCCTCCTTTGAATTGATGACCCCCTCTGGGATCTCCCTCTGTCCCTGCACATCAAGTCTCTGAGGAGATCCATGCAACCTCTTTCATTAAGACCAGACAAGGCAGCCCAGCTAGAAGAACATATCCCACAGACAGGCAATAGTTTTTGGGATAGCCCCGCTCCAGTTGTTTGGGACCCACACAGAGACCAAACTGAGCATCTGCTACATATGTGCAGGGAGCTTGTCTTAGTCAGGGTTTCCATTCCTGCACAAACATCATGACCAAGAAGCAAGTTGGGGAGGAAAGGGTTTATTGGGCTTATATTTCCATACTGCTGTTGATCACCAAAGGATGCAGGACTGGAACTCAAGCAGGTCAGAAAGCAGGAGCTGATGCAGAAGCCATGGAGGGATGTTCTTTACTGGCTTGCTTCCCCTGGCTTGCTCAGCCTGCTTTCTTATAGAACCAAGACTACCAGCCCAGAGATNGCACCACCCACAAAGGGACCTCCCCTTTGATCACTAATTGAGAAAATGCCTTGCAGTTGGATCTTGTGGAGGCATTTTCCCATCTGAAGCTCCTTTCTCTGTGATATCCTCAGCCTATGTCAACTTCACACAAAATTACCACAGTACAATTGTCAACTTGACATACAAACACATCACTAGTAAGCCTCAACCCTTAGTTCTTACTCATGCCCAAGATCTAAATTACTTTAAAAGTCCCACAGTCTTTGCAAATTCTTAAAATTTCAATCTCTCTTAAAATCCAAATTCTTTACAGTTAAAGGTCTCTTAACTGTGGGTTCCACTAAAATACTTCCTTCAAGAGGGAAAAATATCAGGACACATCCACAATCAAAAGCAAAAATTAAACTCCAACTGTCCAATGTCTGGGATCCAATTCACGATCTTCTGGGCTTATGTCACTTCTCAAGTCCTGTCCTTTGTAGCACACAGCATGTNTTCTAGGCTCCAGCTGCCTGTACTCCACTGCTGCTGCTGTTCTTGGTGGTCATCTCATAAACACTGCTGTCTTCCACTGTAACTTGGCTTCAACAATAGCCTCTCATAGGCTCTATTCATGGTGCCAAGCCTCAACTCCTTTGCATGACCCCTTCACTTCTGGGCCATCAATTGCAACTGAGGCTGCACCTTCATCAACGGCCTTACATGGCCTCTCACAGTGCTTCCATGGCCTCAGCTGCTATGCATGACCCCTTCATGCCTTCAAAACCAGTACCACCTGGGTAACTTTTACATATTACCAAGTCCAGCCACAGCACAAGGTACAACCTTGGGTATCTCTGGAACACAGCTTCTGTGCTCTCAAAAAACACTTCCCAGAAGATGTCACCTCAATGACGCTGGTTTCTTCTTAATCACCACTAATTTCTTAGCTCCAGCTAACCAGCATCAATAGTCCCAGTAAGGAAAAGTTTTCACTTTAGTAGTTCTGGTATCTTGTTAATCACAGCTGATTCTTCAGTCCCAGATAAACAGAACCTCAGAATCTTCACAATCCAAAATAGCAATGGCCCTGAAAAGAGTCTTTAATTTTCCCTCTGAAATTTCACAAGCCAGGCCTCCATCTTCTGCACTGTTCTCAACATTATCTTCCAAGCTCCTATACAACATCTCACAGAACTCTTAACATGGAATGAATCTTATGCACCAATGTTTCAAAGTCGTCCCAGTGTCCTTCCCAAAACATGGTCAGGTTGTCACAGGAATACCCCACTTCTGGTACTAATCTGTCTTAGTCAGGGTTTCTATTCCTACACAAACACCAGAAAGCAGGAGCTGATGCAGAAGCCATGGAGGGATATTCTCTACTGGCTTGCTTCCCCTGGCTTGCTCAGCCTGCTTTCTTATAGAACCAAGACTACCAGCCCAGAGATGGTACCACCCGCAAGGGGACCTCCCCTTTGATCACTAATTGAGAAAATGCCTTGCAGTTGGATCTCGTGGAGGCATTTCCGCAACTGAAGCTCCTTTCTCTGTGATATCTTCAGCCTATGTCAAATTGACACAAAATTAGCCAGTACAGAGGTATATGTCCAGCTTCCACTTATCTTAGTGATACAGCAGACACTTAGTTTGTAATACTGAGTTGCACCTGTTCACACTCAGATTAGCATATTCTCTCATTTCTTTCCTCGAGAATGCACCATAGATACCTATGTTTCTCTTTTGTGTTTCTGCTCATCCATTATATTATCTTTCTATTTCTATAATACATAATAGAGACAATCAAGTTAAAAGAAATGGAATTTGTGAGGTTCATCGTTTTGGATTTTACCATTCATGATCAGTTGGTCTTGCCTTGGGGGTCCTGTGATGAATGCAGCTGAACCAAGCCACTCACTCGTGGTAGGTTATGGGAAGGAAAGGAAAGTCCTGTCTTAGCTACTTTTCTATTGCTATGATGTAACACCATGACCAAAAGCAAGTTGAGGGGGAAGTGTTTTATTTCATTTTATAACTGCAATTTGTCATGTAAGAGAGTCAGGCAGGAGCCTAAAGAAAGGACCTAGAGACAGGAACTGATGCATAGGTCATGGAAGAGTGCAGCTTACTGGCTTACTCTTAAAGGCTGGTTTTGCTCAGCCTGTTCCATTAAATACTCCAGGACCACCCACCCAAGGGTAACATCACCCCTAACGAGTTTCGCCTTCCCATATCAGTCAGTTGTGAAGAAAAATGAGTCACACACTTGCCAACAAGGCAGACTTGTGGCTTAATTATCCCAATTGAGCTTCTCTCTCCCCAAATATCTTTAGTTTGCATCAAGTGGACAGGGCAAATTTCCTTTGAGAATTTCCCCTAAAGAACTGAAACTCCTCACTAACTCTTGCTTCTTTGTGTTCCCACTACCTTTAAATAGAACTAGTATAGAGAACAACCTTCAACATATAGGGCTTTCTGAGACATCCAAAATCAAACTACAGCAGCCACCATTGTGGTTACAGCCTCTCTGCTTTGCGGACTTTCAATGTCTCAACAAACTCTTTAGTACTGCAAATGCTCTTATACTGGACAGTTTGCTCACCATATCATCTTTCTATATGTGGTTCTCAGATTACCTATAGAGTATCAGAAATTCTGTAGCCAGTAACAAGTATGAGCCATCTGAATCAACCAGGGAGGGCCTGCTCATGCTTCAAGAGGCCATTTAACATCTTGGACTAGAGAAGCTGCTGCAACAATTTCAGTTTGTTCCTTTCGCTGTTAGAAGCGCCATGCCCTCTCAATACTAGTCAAGTGCATATAGTCTACATTGGAACACTTTTATGGGATTGCTCAAGTTTGTTGCCTATAGAGTACATATAGCCAAAATTCTACCCAGACAGCACTCTTGGGATTCAGAGATCCACTCTACCTTTACTCTAGCATTTATCTAATCCTTCCTTTATCCAGTGCTTCCTTATAAATAATACAATCCCTTCTCATGTCTTGTTACATATGAGCATATCCAGTCCCAAAAGACTTAAGCAGTCAATAAAGCTCTTAAGATGCCGTGTGAATTAGAACCCGATTCTCCCGAGTGTGCAAGCTCTCCATTGGGGATTTATAGAGAGCATTTTCCCAACTCTTATGTACAGGAAGAGAATTGCTTGGGCTCAGACTGTAGACAGGTTACATAATGCTATGTAGTTGAAAACAACAAGTGACATTCATTGTGTGAGTCAGGGTTCTTTAGAGGAACAGAAGCTATATAATGAATACATTTCAATAGATGATTTATTGGATGAGATTGGCTATGATGATGTATGATAGTATGGTTCAAGAGGAGTAGAAATCTCCAAATAGCAATGGTTAGCTTCTCAGTATTTAAGTTTATTTGGTTTTACTTTTGGATTATGAGATACTCCAATATATCAGCTATATAAATTGTTCTTTCTTACTACTACTAATTTATACAATCTATAACCAATTCATCTCCTGATCTCTTGGAATTATGTGTGTGAAAGTGTGTGAGTAGGGACCAGTCACACCCATAGACTTGTATAAATGGAAGCACTGTGTTCATCTCACTCTAGTAGAGAAAAATAAAACACACCAACCGAGATATGTTCCCATGCTTGGGTGCTCATGACCATCCTGGTGTTGTACCCACAGACATGTTTTCATGTCCTTGACATATGATATATGCATATATGAACTACTTTTAGGAATACTTTTAAGTCATTATTGTTATGTGTGCATACAAATATATTTAAGACTATGAAACTCTTCTTCTCATCTGCTGCTATGCATCACCACAAAACATGGCTGGCTTATGTATTCTACAATAAAGTTCCATTCTCTGCATTTTGCTTATTTATTACTTATGTTTTTAAAAATTAATCTATTGCTAAAAAGTAGATCGATTGAAAATGGATTACGAATAATAAGAAAAAAATAGCAACCTATAGTTTCCTGTTTGTTTGTTCTTACTCTCATTGGCCTAGCTACATCTTCACTGGATCATTAGTCTAACTGTGCATCTCATGTGCAAAATTGTTTGAAAGTGTTGTCCCATTTAAGAGAGAAAAGTAGTTAATAACATGTTATTTTAAGGTGTTTGTGTCTTATTAATTTTTTGTATCAAAACACTGTAATCATTTTGAGTAAAGCTATCTTGATTAATCTTTCAATATTATAAATCTTCTAAAAACACAGTAGTTTGCTGATTATTAGGTGATATTTTAATTTTGTATCCCTATTTATATTTCATGAGATATAATTAATGAAGTAATAATAGTTTAGCCAAAATTTGTTTTTCCTTTTAAAATACAAATCTAAGGCATTTCTAAATAATGGTGATTATGACATTATGAAGAAGGATGGATGTATTTGCTTCCTATTTAGGCATGTTTTGAAGGTGTACAGACCATCAAGATTGACTTAGTGCAACTCTTTTGCAAGATAATCCACAGAACCCATATTTTCATGTAAGAAACTCCAGGGTCTCCATTCTATACAGTAAGAGTTTCATTTCTACTACTGCATGCTCCGTTATGTGAGAGCTAGGATGATTAGGTAAGGTACTCTGAGAATTGTTGCTAGAGCATCCCCATCCCTAACATCAGGAACAGTGACAGGCACTTATTTTCCCACAGACCTCAAGGTATTCTAGAGTATGTCTTCAATAAGAGTCAGAGTTCCTCAGAGAGAGTGAACCAGCTTTTGATTCTTTGAAGTTGTATGGCAGGTAGTTTCAACTTAGGTAATGCCTTTGAGTCTTTTTCTTTTCTTTTCTTTTCTTTTCTTTTCTTTTCTTTTCTTTTCTTTTCTTTTCTTTTCTTTTCTTTTCTTTTCTTTTCTTTTCTTTGTGTGTAGGAACATATTTTTTTTATTAGATATTTTCTTTATTTACGTTTCAAATGCTATCCCAAGAGTTCCCTATACCCTCCCCCTCACCCCTGCTCCCCTACCCACCCACTCCCACTTCATGGCTCTGGCATTTGCCTGTACTGGGGCATATATAGTTTGTAAGACCAGGGGGGCTCTCTTCCCAATGATGGCCAACTAGGCCCTCTTCTGATACATATACAGCTAGAGACATGAGCTCTGGGGGTACTGGTTAGTTCATATTGTTGTTCCACCTATAGGGTTGCAGCTCCTTGGGTACTTTCTTTAGCTCCTCCATTGGGGACCCTGTGTTCCATCCAATAGCTGACTGTGAGCATCTGCTTCTGTGTTTGTCAGGCACTAGGCATAGCCTCACAAAAGACCGCAATATCAGGATCCCTTCAGCAACATCTTGCTGGCATGTGTAATAGTGTCTGTCTGGGTTTGGTGGCTGATGATGGGATGGATCCCCGGGTGGGGTAGTCTCTGTTTAGTCCATCTTTTCACGTTAGCTCCAAACTTTGTCTCTGTAACTCTTTTCATGGGTATTTTGTACCCTATTCTAAGGAGGAATGAAGCATTGGTCTTCCTTTGAAACCTTTCTTATGCGGATAAATAGAGTTTTGAATTTTCAAGGATGGTGAGGTATGACCAATGGTCAAATTTCCAAAGTTCTTGGGAATTTTAAGACAATAACACAAGTTTCTCCCTTTTGACATCCAAGCCCACAAACAGCATGCCAATGTTTTTCTTGGATGTTTCAAAACCCAATAATTTCCTCATCAAATATGTAAATTCAGTGTTAAATTTCTTAAGTACGGTTGAAAACTCACAAGTATCCTGTTATCGTTATTCCATGCCAGTGCCTTCAATTTGTATTTCTGCTCACATGGTTGTCAGGATATCTGACTGTGAGTCATGCCTTAGTAAGAGTGACTCACATGAATTTCTGCTATTTTAATTTTTTAATCACTTTCACAGAAGTTAGTGCTTCATAGTTTTGCCCAGCTTATTATAGTTGTCTACTACGCTTTTGCAGTCTCCTAATGAACTAGGAAGTCAGTGTCTTCAAGGTTGGCCTCTGAATAGAGGCCAAGTTCTGTATTAAAATCAGTAGGACTAATTGTTATTGAATGCACATATATATGCTATTATACATACATACACACACATATACTGTGTATGCTGGACAATCAGATGGTGAGCATCTCCCTGGGGCATCCTGCTCCCAGCTTTTCTAAGTTGTCTATCGTTCTTTGTGTGGGGTTGAGGCCTTGTGAACTTTTCTCTGTTCACTTTAGTATGTTCACTGGAAGGAGAATAGGGTGAGGTATTGGAGAGTTTGGAGGGAGAAAAGGGATGGAGAAATATTTTAATTATATTATAATCTCAAAAATAAAAGGTTTTAAGAGAAAAAAGAGAGTAGAGCTGACTTAAATGCTAAGTTGTCATTGTCTTGGTGGTTTTACAATTTGCTACTGTTTGTTCTTTGATGTATTATAATACAATAAAAGTAGTGTTTGCCATACATAGTGGAGATAATCCCTCAAAATGTGTAAAATTTTAATTTCTATTGAAAGTATTGTCCTTGAAATTTATAAGGCCATTTCCATGGAAATAACTTATAAAAGAAATGGGACTGTGGCCAAAGATTAAGGAATTGAGGACTTGAAAAAGATTCCACAAGCTCATTTTTATTGATCACATTCTTATGGTTTCAATGTGATTTTTAATTAGAGTATTTTTCTTTTCTTTTTTTTATTAGATATTTTCTTTATTTACATTTCAAATGCTAACCTGAACGTTCCCTATACCCTTCCCCTGTCCTGCTCCCCTACCCACCCACTCCCACTTCTTGGCCCTGGTATTCCCCTGTACTGGGGCATATAAAGTTTGCAAGACCAAGGGGCCTCTCTTCCCAGTGATGGCTGACTAGGCCATCTTCTGCTACATATGCAGCTAGAGACATGAGCTCTGAGGGTACTGGTTAGTTCATATTGTTGTTCCACCTGTAGGGTTGCAGACCCCTTCAGCTCCTTGGGTACTTTCTCTAGCTCCTCTTGGAGCCCTGTGTTCCATCCTATAGATGACTGTGAGCATCCATTTCTGTATTTGCAATGCACTGGCATAGCCTCACAAGAGGCAGCTATATCAGGGTCCTTTCAGCAAAATCTTTCTGGCATTTGCAATAGTGTCTGGGTTTTGTGGCTGATTACCACCGAAAATACAATATTCTAGTTTTTTTTTCTGAAAGATTTGATCCTGTTTTGATTCTTTCAACTTACAAATGGACAACATATTCTACAGAGAGTTTAGAAAAGTTAAATCTGTGATCTGTCCTTCACACAATGAGTCGGATATTTTCTGGAAAGCATAACTTAAAGAAGAGGAATTTGAATAGGTGTATACCACATTAGTGATCCTTTCTGTGCTTAGCAGACATGGACATTAAATAAAAACCTCAGTGTTAGTCACAGATTTTCTTTCTATGAGTGACTGGTTAGAGCATCTCTAGAGATACCCAAAACAATGCAGGCTTATTGCTACTGCTCTTTGTTACCCATTGTATTTATAGGACACCATCCTCTGACTATAGGACCATCTTCAACTTTCTCACCTTGATGAGAAGTCTCAAGATGAGAACAATCTCATCTCGAACAGACCAGGAAACTCACTCCCTGATGTCTAGTTTCATAGAAATGGAGAGTTCTGTGCAGGTTGCCAGGAGACAAAGACCTGAGTGCTTTTACCTATCGTTTGTGCTTGAATGCTGAAACACTGACCTGCTAGATAAAGTATATCCACTGGTGTAATAACAGCAAGGTTATGTGTGCACTTAACAAGCTGCTTTCTTGATTGGATTTAAGGTCTGTTCTGAAATCATGGTCAAAAACCATAGTGATAGGTGCAAGGGGAGAACCTATTTATTTTACTTTAATGAATGATGATTTTGTCAAACTTCCCACTAAATATTTATGCTCATCTCCATCCATTTGTGTTTCACTCAGCCTTGATCTGCAATGGGTATTGGTTAGTGAACTGATTCCAGACTCCTCAGTACTTCCTCAGACTCAGTCGTTTAAATGGTTAGGACTAAGTGACTGTGTCTGTTCAGCTGAAGATGAAATATCTCTATCAGCTGCCTCCACCAAAGCTCAGAGAAGATCATTGAAGGGGGGAAAGAGAAAAACACAAGAGGTTGAGGATAATTAGGAACGTTGTGAAATGCTCTTCTCTGGAGATGACATGGTTGTTGCACATACAAATTCACAGAAGCTGTGGCTACAAGCACAGGGCATAGTAAAATCAAGCCAGGTAAAAATCTGAGCTTGGGTGGAGGAGGGCTTCCAGAGACCCTACCCTTAGCAGACAAGCAGAGAGGATGGTGGTGGCAAGGATAGTCCATTTTTGTTGAAGAATAGCTGTAAGTTGTTCAATGTCACATTGAATGATCCCACACCAATCCACATACTGATAGAACCAACTGAATTCATTTATAAATGAGTGAATAATAATAATAATAATAATAAAACCTTCATAAAATATAATGCAGAGAGTCCTAGAGAATTGGAGAGATTCCATAGAAGGTAAATATGATCAAGCCTCATTGTATGCATGCATGGAATGCTCAATGAATAAATCAGATGTTATTTTAAGAATGGAGGTGTTATTAGTACCTACCTTATTTGGTTGTTAGGAAAATTAAGTGAGATAGAGTATGGAGTTCTTGAGTGCATGGCACATCAAAAACCCCCCAGAAGCCATCTTTTACCAAAACTACATCAAGAAGACGAGATGGAGTTGATTTCTTTTCAAAGTATACTATCATTTAATTCAAACATACAAGATAATATAAACGTTTTTGAAATTTGTTACCATTTTTCTTTTGTTAACGATGTTGTTGGTCTTAGAAAAAGATATTGACCGAAGCGTTAAGAACTATTAAGGAAGATGAGTAAAGCTGTAACTGTTAAAGACACCTAAATAAGGCGTCAGTTAATTTTGCATGATAAATATAAAATGATTGAATATTTTCATTACTGTTAACGAGAAGTTTTTAAAATATTGAATAATGCAAATGTCTTTCCTCAACTTTCATTTGTGTGTGGGCACATGCATGTGTGTGCTCTTTCTCTTCCCCTCCCTCTCTCCCTCTCTCCCTCTCTCCCTCTCTCCCTCTCTCCCTCTCTCC
>NC_034600.1:60048452-60058291 GCF_900095145.1 Mus pahari
CTCCCTCCCTCCCTCACTCCCTCCCTCCCTTACTCCCTCCCTCCTATTCTCTCTCCCTTCCCTTTCCTGTGGGAGGATAGTGTGAGAACTAACCTGGTACTACACTTTGACCACACAACAGATCTGCTAACTACTCTTGATCTGGGACTTCCCACCCTCTACAACTATAATAAATAAATAAATAAATAAATAAATAAATAAATAAATAACTGTTTACTGTTGGTTCTGACCAGCAGATGGTGTCATGTTCAATGGCCTCAGTTGACTGATACAATATCATGAGTTCAGTTAAAAACAGTTCATAAATTCATCAAGATTTTTCCCCTAATAACAACATATAATTTATTTCTCTATTACTTAGATTCATTGCATATGTTCCAAACTGAGAATTCAGGGGCTTCTGTGGGTGGCATGGGAGAGGAAGGCCAGCAGGGAGAATGGGGAGCAATGTCCATGCCCTTATAATACCATTCAGGAAGCATTTGCTTAGTCCCTTTCAGCGCTATCACAGCTAACATTTGTGTATGTTTGCTTTCTTTATCTCAGCTCCGGTAAATCCGTGAAAAACAGATGAAAGCCAAATCTTTCATTATTCCTAAATCCATGATTATGACATGCTTCCTCACAATGTGTCCCCAAAGAGCGTGAGAAGCATCTGTAACCACACACAGGTTACACGGTTGCTCCCTCAGTAGTGTTTTGCCCATATGGAGCTTAATTTTGTAAACTACCTATAACTAGGTATAAAATTCAAACCGAAAATAGCAATTTATCACAAGTGTCCAGCTGGCTTCTTTTTCTAAGTGGTTATTTCCTAATCTGAAACCCAGCCATTTTCTGCCCACTTCCATTTTTTTTTTTTGAGCTATAAAATCAATAATAAGTAGCAAGAACATTCCCTCGAGAGATGAGCCAGGCATTCCAACTGGGAGGAACTAATGAAGGGCAAGAGCACAGACTTGTGTGCTTGGATTTTAATGTAAAAAACAAAATGTGGAAAAGGGGGAGTTGTTCACTGCGTTAAGTTGATCAATAATTCTCCCTAAATGTTCTTTAAATCAAGTCTTTAGAGAAAGATATTTTCAATTAGTGTAATCTTAGAAACATATTTGTGTATTTTACTGAAATATTGATCTTGCTGCAAGATGTTTTAGCATTATCAGTTTAAACCACACATTTTTTAACCTTCCTCAAGTTAGAATCTTTAAATCTTCCTTGTAATTTTGAAAATTATTTTTATCTCTGAGAAAGTACATTACCTCAGAAATCATTAATCACACAACTGTGATAACTAGAAATGTGATAAGCAAGTTCTTAGCTGACATAACTGCTTGACTATAAATATATGAGCATGTGTACATCCACATATAGAGGTGTGAGAATATTGATATATTTAGATGCCTTTGTATTGGGATACATATACAATTAATATATGTACACCACATACATACATACACACATACATACATACATATATATAATTACACATAAATTTCAGCATGTCATTTGATGACAGAGTATCTCTTATAAATTTGTGCTGCTTATTTTTTCTCTACAAGGGTATTAATATTCAAATGAAGTAATCAAAAACTCTATGACAAAGGAAACTTTTCTGTGATCCTCTGCTCTATAAGAACATTTATAAAGTTCTTTGTCCGTAAGAACTCACACACTCATGGATACTCATAAATGTGAAACATATAAGACTATAGGGAAATAGCATTGCCATCTCATAGAGTTCTGATCTTTGAAGATAGGGTGATGACCCATTTTCATTTTGCAGGTCAAGAACACATACAGCGATGTTTAGCTAAGATCATGTTGCTAATATGTTTTGTTAGAATTTAAGCCGAAATGGGATCAAATTCTGAGGTTTTGATTCTTCTCATTATGTAACTCTGACTTCCATAATAAAAATCAATGCAGTAAAATTAAATGTATTGGAAAGGAGCCTGCAATTAAAAAACAATTGAGTACAATAGACAGTAAATTAGTCATATCTGGACTGATCTTTGAAATTTTCGTGGAGGAGCAATTTGATTATGCCCTAAAATTAGATTAGATTAATTGAAAAAAGAGAAGAAAAGTTTTAATGTGAAAAATTTTGAAAGTGGAACATTGCAAAACATGTAAGAGGAGAAAACAGAAAAATAATTAGCTACAGGGTAGTGCTGAAGATGACATTGTGGAGAATTTGTTGAATGTGTTGACTAGCCAAATTCAAGAAGACCTTAATAGAAGTCCATGAGGTTTAAACAAGAAGTTGGGATGTAGAAAACACTAATAAGTGCTTTATATTAATTCACAGTGTCAGCAATGGAGCATATTGATAGCTTTTGGTGTAAAATTTTATACAATAATACCAGTAAGTAGTCTGATGAAATTATACAATACAGTCAAAGCTTTTAAATTGAGGAACTTCAAACATGAGATAAAGGAGAAATACAGAGGAATCAAATTATTTTAGCTGGTACCTAAAACCGCAAACACAGTGCATACAATGTGGGAAGCTGGTGTTTCTTCCTGTCTGTGCACCAGCTGGTGTTCATATCTACTTTCTCAAAAATTTGTTTCTTTATGGGAAAGATTTCAAATTTCTTTCTTCCAGTATGTGGAAGAACACGGTAAGCAATCACGTGACTGTGTAAATGATTCCAGAATGAGCTTTTCTTGTCTAGCTGTCTTCATACCCATTGACGAACCTTTCCTGTCCATCTTCTCTCCGCACTCTTTTTCTCATTCTCTGGTAACTACTGTTCTGTTCTCAAGTCCTGTGAGATCCAGTTTTACAATGAACTTGTCCTATGAGCGAGGTCACACTGTACTTACCTTCTTTTCTTGGTTTATTTATACCCAACACAAGGATCTTCAGTTCTAGTCATGTTTTCACAAATGTCAGATTGCCTTTTCATGGTTGTATAGTAGTCCATTAACTAGGTATATGTTCGTAATCTGTTTATCAAGATACTAGGCAATTAAGATTGAGTTAAGGTTGCTTTCGTTTCTTGGCTGTTATAAGTAGTGCTGCAATGTGTGTTTTGGGGGAGAGCAAATGACTCTTCAGTACATTAATTTCTCTTCTTTTGCTATATACCCCAGAGTAGCATAGTTGGGTATCATATGATAGTTCTCCTTTTAACTTTCGCCTTCCTTACTGGGTAAAATGATGTCATATTATTTTTCTTTGCATTTCTCTAGTAATTAGTGATTTTGAGCACTTTTTAATTTTGTATATGCCACTCTATTAAGGTCTATTATCCATTTAAATTGAATAATTTATTATTATTTTTATTGTTATTATTACTATAACTATTATTGTTATTTTTCCACCAAGGATTTGGAGGTCTTTATATACTGACCTGATTTTCTTGTCAGATATTTAGTTCGTAAGCATTTTCTCTTTTTCAGTATGTTGTCTTTTCTCTCTGTTGGTGAGTTTTGTTTTTTGTTCTTTTTTTTTTTTTTTTTTTTTGTAGGTCCAAGGTTGCAATCCCAGTCATAATGCCAATGACATTCTTCAGAGGTATTGAGAAACCGATATTGAAATATGTATCAAGTGATTAAAAAAAACCCTTGAATAAGTAAGGTTATCTTGAATAAAAAGAATAAAGCAGAAGATATTCCACCATCTGTCTTCAAAATACACCAGAAACGTGTTCTCATAGCAATGACATAAATGGCAATGACATAAATACAGATACCTATGAACCACCAAAGAGAGCCAAAAAGCGAATTCACACATGCACAGGTAACTGTCTTCCAATTAGAATGCCAATACACACTCCTAGAAAGTATGATCATTTCAGGAAGTACTATTGATAAAATAGGTATCCATACGAAGAAAAATGAAACCAAACCTTTAGAAACTAAATCAGTTACTGAAATGATCTCGGTCCCATACACAAAAACAAAACTATTCACTATTCAAAAAGCACATACACATGGAACATTATAAAAATAGCTGTGTAAGTCAAAGCAAAGAAGGAATCACAGGCAGAGTTACAGAACAAAGAAGATACAAGTGATACAATGAGATACAAGTCATACAAGAGAGGCAATGATTGGCTCTGAGAAATACGTAAATCAGAAGGCTCAACTACTCATAGTTGGCTTCAGCTTGAATGCTGAACTAGGCCAAAAGATCCCAACTGCATAGCAGGAAACATCTTTCTAGAGACCACAGTTGGTCAGTGGTTAAGAATCATACCAATAAGATGAAAATATTGAGATCTAATGTTTCATACACTTAGAATACACATGTAATACTTTCCAGTTATTGAAAAACATGCCTTTTTATTTACAACGAAAATCCATTAGGAAGAATAATTGTGTCTCTTAATCTCTGTAACATACTATCAAATATTATATATGTGTGTGTGTGTGTGTGTGTGTGTCAATTTTTGCCTAACTGTAGAAAACATTTCAAACATTTGATTGATAAAGTTAGTATATCTTTAAATTTTGTGAGTATAAAATTTGGTATTTGGAATGAGTATTTTATGTAAATACCATCCTCACACATAGAAATATGCATGCATCATATAAGAACATTTATGGCAAGAAGTGATATACTGAGTTCTTGTCTATGTATCAAGAGGATGCTTCACTGAATGTGAGAATATGTGAATTATTTTGGAATTTAATTCACTTTAAGATTTTATTACACATAGTTTAATGAAGGAGTTAGAGGAAACACATTTGAAGACGTTAGTCAACTCCTCTCTTCTCTAAAAGGCTATGATGTGTCATGTTTGCTCCTTGATTTCTCACTTTCTAAGGAAAAGTACAAACTCCAGAAATGAAAACATCACCATATTACACATTAAATGAATCAAGATAGTGCAGTTTTGATAGTTTCTACATTTGTTTATGTGCTCTTGCCCTTCTGGAAGAGGAATTGAATGAACTTGAGCTCCTCTAGATCCCACACCCTATTGGTCCTGCTGCAAGAGGAGAGAGCTAATGTTTAGCACAGGATCTCATGTGCATTTTGTGTAAATATAGTTTCAGAGGTTATGTTGGAACCTTGTGAACCAAATCACAAGTGAGACACGTATGCTTAAGCAATACTGGTTAATCAATAAAGAATTTTATATGTACACTTTTCAAACTACTGTTGAGAAAATGAAATTTTCCTGTAAGGTTCTTCATTCTAGCACCATAATAAAAAGATATCTACCAAAACAATCTAGATTGATCTATCACGTTTGATTTTTAAAGAAATGGCTGTGAAGTTTTCTCTGTATAGCAAGTAAATAACTAGTGCAAATGGGATGAAATTGTTGAAGGTCCATGTGGGGGCGGTTGGGGTGTAAAGATGACGAGGTAATTCCATGAGTCATGGTAGAAATTGATGCACTGGGAGTTTTCTAGGTACAGCTTCATAGAAATTTTGCCTTACAAAATATTTTAAATACTGATCAATTTTCCATTTGCAACATGAATATAATTTGCTGTTAATGAATTTAACAGGAAGAAATAAAACTGATATCCAAGATTATTCAGTATGTAAAACAAGCTTATGAATCTTACAAAAAGCTTTTAATTAGATATTTCAGAAGCCACATTGTTAACCTATGACAGACAGTATTCATATAAAAAAATCCTAGTCAAATATTCAACTGAAGGTTTGCTTTATCTTATGAGCAACTGCATAGGCAGAGTAAGAGGTAACATGCAAATATTTTGAATGAAAATCAGTAAAATCAGTTTTAAAAAATTAGTTCCTCTAAGGATGAGATTTTTCTTTTAAAATATTTTGAATCTTAATGTTAATGCTGCCTCTGCCTCCCAAGTGCTGGGATTAAAGGCGTGTGCCACCACTGTCCGGCTGTTTTTATTTTTTTTTTAATAAATTAGGATTAAGAGTGACATCTTGCATGTGGGTTCACAGAAGCTAATTAATTTGGTCCATGGGCAATTTCACTATCAAGACTTTAAAATATAAATGATTGATAACAGTCTTGCTTAATCCCTAAATATCTACTCTGATTTTCCATGATAAAGACTTCTACTTTGTCAAACGTATATTGACTGTCCAGTAGTGAGCACAGCATTGCTATTACAACCTCAAAAACTAGATGAGGCTTGTTGCTGGAGAAATTGCAGGTAAGTAGTATAGTGGTGGAGGTGACAAAATGATGGGGCAGAGAAAGGGTTAACAAAAATGAAAAGTCCACAAAAACCCTAAATGGGATACTGTGATGGGTGACCCAATAAACCTTCTATTAGGAGACAGCAGAGTGCGTGAGTGAGGGTGGGTAAATACTGACATCCTAGTGTTTAAACAGGGATAGGCTCAGGGAAGTAGGGCAAAGGAGATACAGAAGAAGATTAACTAAAACTACAGATGTATGGAGAAACCTTATGAAACCCTACCATTGCATAAATTAATTAAAAATATAAGTTTAAAAATGGAGTTTGAGCAGAGGTATCAACATTAGGGAGCACATGAGTGTTCCCAGAAGACAGGGCTAATTAAATGAAAATCTCAGTGCCAGACATGGGTTACCTTCCTCAGAGTTATTGCTCATGGGGCCTCAGAGGCACCTTAAACAATACAGGCTATTGATAGTACCCTTTCCTTGAATGAGATAACAGCATCTTCATGGGGCTTGTTGCCCTCATGTAATTTCATTGCAGACCCAGAGAAACTATTCTTGAACTGACCAAGGGAACCCATTCTCTCTGGCAAACTCTCACACTACCAGAAGGTGCTATGAAGGCTACCAGAATTTTAAAAAGACATACATCGGCAACAAAAGAAGAGAGCAAAGCACTACAAAAGGCAAAAGAAGCATAAAAGTTTGGCCTGAATCAATTGTATAAAGTTAGTATAGATAGTGAACCTATCACAAGTTTGATATTTTGCATCCAAATAAATTTTTCTGCTAACTTGGGGTTTCACTGTACAGTAGTTTAAATAAGAACAGCCACTCTAGGCTCACATATTCTAAGGCTTAGTCATCAGGGAAGGATAAAGAAGTGTGGATTTTTGAAGAATTAAAAAATTAAGGAAAATTAAAAATAAAAACATATGTAAGAAAGTATGTCACTAGGGTTGGGCTTGAGGCTTTAAAAGTCCACAGCAGCCCCAGTGCTCCCAGAGTGCTTTATTTCTCTGTCTAAGGATCAGGATGTAGTTCTCTACTACTGCTCTGGCTCCTATAGGTGTGCCACCATGTTCTCTGCCATGATGATACGACAGCAATCCTCTGAAATTGTAAGCAAGCCCCCCATCCCCGATTAAGTGCTTTATTTTATTAAGTAAATTGCCGATTATTTGCCTTGGTCATGGTGTCTCTTCACAGCAATGGAAAAGTGACTGACATGTATATACTCTTCATATTTAATGTCAATCTTCTCAAAGTGGGTAAAGGAATGTCTGTCATGCTTTTCAAAATAAGCCATGTAGCTATAACATGGTTTGGCTTCCACATTTTTTTTGAACATAAAATTTTAATGGACTTACTATAGCACCATAGCATCTATTATTTCCTCACTAAAACATGAGGTGACTATAAAGTTCTGAATACTTCCTTATAAATTCATTTGATTACGAATTAATATCATTTTTATGTATTCAACCCAGAAGATCCAATCCCCAGTTCCCTTGTAAGATTTAGATATTTAGGAAAAGAAAGAAATACTTTAAAAATGAATTAAAATTGTTCTGTGACATTTTCATATATACTATAAAATACATTCTTATTCCTCTCACTTCTTGCCCCCCTTCCTCTCTATGATTTTCAGTAGTTTTTGTTTTCTGATATTTTGAAGGGAACTACAGCTGCTGTAAATTCATGAAGTCAATGGCTGGTCATAGCCAGAAGCTTGCAGGTAGAGCCCTTCTTCTCTTTACCTCCAAGCTCTTACAAACTCTTACAATTTATCTTCATTTTATTTTGTTTTATATTTCTGATCTCTCTTCTAAGGCATTCCCTAAGTCGTACAATAGTTTATAAACACCATGTTTAGAGCTGAGCACTCAACCACTCATGATTCTTCCTCCTCTGAACTATGCGTAGAAATAGATGTTTAGGAGGCAGATTGGCAAGGTATCAAATGATCTAAACAGTCCTAAGTTCACCACTTGGGCCTGCTATCTCATAAGCCATATTTGAACTAGGTTTACATCATATAAATGCATTCCTTCCTATGGAGTTGGCCTCAAATCCAATCAGAGCAAGGGTAAGTTAACAATTCCTGTTGCAGATATGCCGCTATTGTATAAGTGGGTTATCTTCTGGAATGTTGGTGTGCATGTTCGTAGCATTCTGAACCTATACGTATTTGTGGGGTATTTCATCACATTTGTGTTTTATGAGATTTGTGATGCAGTTAGTAAGTAGATCTAAGAAGTAGATTTTAGGTAGAAACTGCTAAAAAGTAGGTGAATCTTCAGAGCTGAAGAATCTGGGTAACTTTTTCTTTATGACACTAACACCTTTATTAATGTTTCAAAGTAGACAAACAGAATCTCTTAGCATAAAATCAATTAAAAACTTGTTCACTTGGTAAATATTTAAAATAATAAGTTTAAAGAGTCAGATATTTTCCTATAACAAATATATTCTTTTATACAAATATACATAAATAAATATTTATTTAAATAAACATATAATTCTTGTCATATGAAAACATTCATATCCAGTTTCTTGATTATATAAGTTATAAGAGACAAGGAAAATATGAAATATCCAGGTTACTATGATGGGTTACTTAGCAGGAAATAAAAATCAGGGAAATGGTCCTCTGGCAGAGAACATTGAGTGCTGTACGAAAGAGTCAGATGTGCCTGAAAATAAGGTAATTTTCTTGTGTAAAGCCTTACTAGTTCTTAATGAAAGTTTTGTTCATATTTGAACATCCTATGGAAAATGTAAGAAAAAACCTGGTGTATATTTATTGTAAGAATTCTAAGAATGATAGATTAACAGTCCAAATATTGATTGATAATTTACAGTTTTAGTTGAGCAAAGTGGTTTGATCACTGTGAATGTATAGAAAAAGTACTTAGTAAAAGTCAACATCTTTCCTGATAAAAATTCTTAGCAGCTCAGGAGTAAAAGGAAAGTCTTTAATTTTCTAAAAGGTCTCAATAGAAGACTAGAGCAAGCATCTAATTTAGTGGTCAAATATTAGAAGTGTCCATCCCTAAGAACTGAGAGGAAATGATATTACCCCTCCTTGCTCAGCAATTTCCTGGGTAGGTTGGGCAGTTCAGTGTGCCAGAAAGTAAACAGAAAAGTGTGGGACGAGAATAAAAAAATTGTCTGACATGTAAACATAAAATGGATTTAGAAACAATTACAAATCTTGGAAAAGAAAACCCGTACAATGATAACTTTAAATAGATTTATTTAAATATCTATCAAGGCTTAGAAATAAATTGATAGAAATAAACAAAACTGTTCCCCCTCACAAAAAGATTAGGTAATAAAGATATATATTTAAAAAAGAAGAAGAAGAAATACTTAGAGAATGGTGCTTTTCTATGAGCTGGATAATCTAGTGCTGTAACAATGTCTAATAGACCCTAACTAATCAGTGAAATCCTAATAATTAAGTCAATAGTTATGGTAGTAAATGACAAGCTGAATCTTACTTGCAAATTACGAGGTCAAGAGAAAATGGAAAGGTGAACCTTGAAGAGCAACATGTTGGGAACCTTATGTAGTATCAGTGTATTGCACATGCCAGCAAGATTCTGCTGACGGGACCCTGATAGAGCGGCCTCCTGTGAGGCTATGCCAGTGCCTGGCAAACACAGAAGTGGATGCTCACAGTCAGCTATTGGATGGAACACAGGGCCCCCAATGGAGGAGCTAGAGAAAGTA
>NC_034600.1:60058596-60066675 GCF_900095145.1 Mus pahari
TTGAGGCCAGCCTGATCTACAGAGTGAGTTCCAGGACAGCCAGGGCAACACAGAGAAACCCTGTCTTGAAAAAACAAAAAACAAACAAATAAACAAACAAAAAAAACAAACCAAACCAAACCAAACCACAAAAAAAAAAAAAAAAACCTGAAGGAAGCAAGATCCATGACTGCAGCGCTGTAGGAGTTCAGGAAAATCAGCTGAATTATGATAGCACGTTGCTCTGGTGTCAAAGTGAAGACCAGTTTCCCAGTTTCTGTTTCCAAGTCAACTATATCTCCATATGGAAAAAAGTTAGACTTGAGCCCTATCTCAAATGGTCAAGAAAGAAATCATGTCTCAGTGGTTGAAAATATAAGTAGAAAAATAAAACAATACATCTTCTTTCCTCTTTTTTTGTTAGATATTTCCTCTAATTACATTTCAAATGTTATTCCCTTTCCTGGCTTCCCCTCTGAAACCCTATTCCATCCCCCTCCCCCTGCTTACCAACCCACCCATTCCCTCTTCCCTGCCCTGGCATTCCCTTACACTGGGGCATCAAACCTTCTCAGGACCAAGGGCCTCTCCTCCCATTGATGCCCAACAAGGCTACATATGCAGCTGGAGCCATGGGTGCCTCCATATGTACTCTTTGGTTGGTGGTTTACTCCCTGGGAGCTCTGGGGTTAGCGGTTGGTTCATATTGTTGTCCCTCCTATGGGGCTGCAATACATCTTCTAAAAGATTACAAAGGATATTGTCTCCATAATTGGAGGGGTGATAAATACTTCTTAAATAGCATTTAGTAGGGAACGAAAAGGCTTCAAAAATGGATATCGTAAAAACTGGTTGCTTCTGTTTATGTAAAGTCACCATTAAGGACTCAGGACAATGCTTAGAATTAGAGATTAGTTCAGTGCCACCTGCACCTGAGAAATAACTATGTCAGGTGTTTGCAAATGACTCTGTTTAGTCATTAGGAAAAATGCTATCAGCTCATTTTTTTTTTCCTCAGAGGGGAAAATGTTGAATGGGATCTTCCCCACACAAGATACTCAAATGCACAAAATACATGAACCAGTTTGCTCAACATATTTAGTTATAACAGTATTATTGAGTTACAAAAAAAAAATGAGATACTATTAAAATGAAACAGGGACCGGAAAGTCTGGTGTTGAAGTGTTTAACGGTCTTGGTCTGCAGAGCACACGTAGAACTGCAGTCGTGGTGTAACTCAGGGTTAGCTAGGGGAAGGACCGATGCCTTGGTCTGCGGAGTACACGTAGAACTGCAGTCGTGGTGTAACTCAGGGTTAGCGAGGGGAAGGACCGATGCCTTGGTCTGCAGAGCACACGTAGAACTGCAGTCGTGGTGTAACTCAGGGTTAGCGAGGGGAAGGACCGATGCCTTGGATTGCTAACCTTCCGGAGCAGCGTCATTCGTAATTTCAGACTCTTTTTTTTTTTTTTCTTTAAAGTAGGATGACTCCTGAAGAACAGCGTTAATGTCTGGTCTCCATACACATGTACTCAGTGCACATACATGTGTACAATTTCATGTATGTGCACACACAAACATATAAAACAGAATGAATGAACTTAAATGTTGCTATGTTGGTTGCATTTTTCAATAACTAAAAATATGTTAGAATAATACTAAATGCATGGAATTTATATACACAGTGGATGGTTTTGTACAACGTGTCTGTCATGTTCCATGTTGGAAGGCCATTTGGTTGCATTTACTACAACTGAATACTGGCAATCCTTATGGCCCAGTAACTCAACCCCAGGCATACACATAGAAGAAAAAAATTACATATGGCTTCCTATTTGTACGTGAAAAGTTTGTAAATTTCATACACCTCCAGTAGTGGATCCCATGATTTCTGATTGTGGTATAGATCTTATGTAAAAAGTGGTTAATTCCTAATTATCCACCCTCCCCCCAACATAAGGTTAGTGTTCCTACAGACATTGCACATAGAGCAATGAACATTGTGCTTCATAAACTAATGATATGTTTGGATGCATTTCTGAAGTTCAGAGTAAGACCATCTGACTTCCTGTCTCCTGGAGACCATGGCACAGGCCCCTCTCCTTGACCAGTGCCTGTCATGTTCTCAGTGTGCCATGCTCTTACCCTGTGGTGCTTTATGAGGCTCTATTTATTA
Organism: Mus pahari; assembly: GCF_900095145.1. Taxonomy (NCBI): domain Eukaryota; kingdom Metazoa; phylum Chordata; class Mammalia; order Rodentia; family Muridae; genus Mus; species Mus pahari. The sequence continues at coordinate 60,060,752 of NC_034600.1, forward strand.
TTGTTTATGATAATGTTGTTTTAATTGGTGTTGTTGCACCCTGAGCATCTTGGTGAAAGCTTCATGATAATTAAAAATATTATTGTAATGGTTCCTGGAAGGTAAAGCTATGACTATGGATCCTGAGTGTGGAATTCTTATGGAAACTAATTGGACCAAGCATCAATATGTTTCCTCTGGGGGCAGTAAGAAGAAAATGAAAAAGGACATCTTTTGGCATCCTCAGACCTTACTGCTACTGTTTTTTTTTTTTTTTTGAGGGGGGGAGTTTTGTTTTGTTTTTTTTTGAGACAGGGTTTTTCTGTGTAGCCCTGGCTGTCCTGGAACTTACTCTGTGGACCAGGCTGGCCTTGAACTCAGAAATCCACCTGCCTCTACCTCCTGAGTACAAACCTATCTTTTATAACATCATTTCTATTTGATCATGTTTCAATGTGTGTCAGCCATGATATCAATATCACATCAAAAGCATTATCTTAGCTTGTGAAATATACAAAATCTTCACAAATATGCATAGTGGCAGGGATTATTGAGTAGGTGGTAGTAATTTAGTGAGGTAACCCAATCACAAAAGAAGTCACTAGATATGCACTCACTGATAAGTGGATATTAGCTCAGAAACTTAGAATAGCCAAGATACGATTTGCAAAACACAAGAAAACCAAAAAGAAGGAAGACCAACAGGTGAATATTTCATTCCTCCTTAGAATAGGGAACAAAATACCCATAAAAGGAGTAACAGAGAAAAAGTTTGGAGCTAAGACAAAAGGATGGACTATCCAGAGACTACCCAACCCAGGGATCCATCCCATCATCAACCACCAAACCCAGACACTATTGCACATGCCAGAAAGATTCTGCTGAAGGGACCCTGATATAGCAGCCTCAGCTATGCCAGTACCTGACAAACACAGAAGTGAATCCACACAGTCAGCTATTGGATGGAACTCAGGGTCCTCAATGGAGGAGCTAGAGAAAGTACCCATAGAGCTGAAGGGGTCTGCAACCCAATAGGTGGAACAACAATATGAACTAACCAGTACCCCCAGAGCTCGTGTCTCTAGCTGCATATGTAGCAGAATATGGTATATTCAGCCATCATTGGGAAGAGAGGCCCCTTGGTCTTGCAAACTTTATATGCCTCATAGAGGGGAACTCCAGGGCCAAGAAGTGGGAGAGAGTGGGCAGGGGAGCAGGGTGGGGGGAGGGTATAGGGGACATTCGTGATATCATTTGAAATGTAAATGAAGAAAATATCTAATAAAATAATTTAAAAAGGAGTTATTTAATGCCAATTACTATTTGTTTCAAGAAAAACATTTATACATAGTTGGGCATTCCTATTCACTGTCGTTTGTTAATTATTATTTTTACTATTATGTCCTGATAGAAATAGTTTTATTTCTATGAAAGCAATTTTAATGGACTTTTCTTGTTTCTGATATCAATAGAGGAGGAGCCCCTTTGTTCTGTGGAAACTTGATGCCCCAGCATAGGGGTATGCTAGAGCATTAAGGTGGGAATTGGTAAGTGGATTGGGGAGTACCCTCTTAGAAGCAAAGGGGAAGAGTGATGGGATGGTCACGTTGCAGAGGGTAGACCTGGAAGGGGGACAATAGATAAAATATAAATAAATAAAATAACTAATAAAAATAAAAAAATAAATAAAGATAAGAGTCAAAGTTCTGCATAGTGGCCTATGCCTTTATCCAAGCACGGGAGAAGCAGGGGAAGGTGGATCTCCAAGTTTGAGGCCAGAGTGGTCTACAAAGTAAGTTTCAGGACAGAAAGGGCTCTATGGAAAAACTTGGTTAAAAAAAAAAAAAAAGAGTGGCAATAGACAACAGTCAATCAATGTTCTTTTCCATCATTTCCTGGAAGATGATTTTAAATGTTACATCTGAATATATTGGTCAGATAATCATTATATTCCTTTGATTTGGGCATAATTGTATAGAGATTACTACATATATGAAATGGGTTTGTCTTATAATTTATTTAAAAAGAGACAAACGGGCTGGTGAGATGGCTCAGTGGGTAAGAGCACCCGACTGCTCTTCCGAAGGTCCGGAGTTCAAATCCCAGCAACCACATGGTGGCTCATAACCATCCGTAACAAGATCTGACGCCCTCTTCTGGAGTGTCTAAAGACAGCTACAGTGTAGTTACATATAATAAATCTTAAAAAAAAAAAAAAAGATCAAAAAGAGACAAACTGTACTTACTACTTACTAATATAATAATGTACTTCATTTCTAAGAGTAAACAGAACTCAAATGCTTTCAACTTATCTATTTTCATAGGCCACATCAGATCATTTTATATTTTGAGGACATTTTTTACCACAAATAATCTCATTGATCTAAATGGAAAAGTCTATTGATTTGATAACATATTTTCTTTCTTAAATATATAAAAATCTTTTCCTTTTATTTTGGAGACAGGATCTTGCTAGGTATCCCTCGATGGCTGGCTGCCCCCAACTCTCAGAGGCTCTTCTCTCACAACTTCCTATGTGATAAGATTGTAGGGCGGTGCCATCATATACGGATGATAAAACTCATAGTAACTTGAATAAAATTACCATTATTTTTGAAAACGAAAATGATGCCACAAAATAGAATCTTCAACTCTGGAACACAAAAATCATCAAAATCCTTCTAATGGGACTCATTAACAATTAATTCTATAGGACTTCACTCTTCCTATTTTTTCCAAGGACTAGAATGGAGGAGAGGAAAATGGTATTTCTCCATGAATACATAATGCATACATTTAGATTTCATAACTGATGACATTAGGTATGCACTTGTGGAGGAATAGCTGTTAAGAGGGATGGAATATAAAAATAAATTTCCTGAATCTAATTCTACCATGTAAAAGGTATGAAATCCACTTTCTTAATTGGTTTTCTTTTAAAATGGAATGGATACTGAGTAGGCATTATACAGGCTCGTTTTAGCAGATTCTAAGTTAGAGGAAAAACACCAAGATAAGTCTGAGAGTTTGATGAAGAGAAGCTAAGATACAAGTGGATTTTATTTTCCACAAGGTTAACATTTTATAAGCTACCTGTTCATTATGTGCTTGCAAACATACAGAAGACCAAGGTTATAAAGAGCTTACTGCATATTTTGTTTATCTGTGATGTCACCTGGTCAGAATTCGGTGAGTGATACCAGTTAGCTGCACCTAATATTCTTCTAATGGCTTTCTAGGAGTTGTTAATCTGTAGAAACAGCCATTATTTCTCTGCAAGTAGAGATAGCTATTCCCTGTTTTTATTTTCATTTTCTCTCTTTTGCATTATACATCATCGTCTGTACACACACTAGTTTATATGCTACGTCTATTCACTAGACTGTAATGCTAAATAAGACATGTCTTCATAGTCCTGGATGTTCACATTACCTCTTCATAAGTGTGCACTCAGAAGTGATTTTAAATGATTAAATAGATCAGGAAATGTTTTTATAAACCACGGCTCATTGAATCAAAGATGTGTGCATATCATTTAGTGTTAATTTGGGAAGCCATTTGCAAAGACTAACCAAGAACTAAGCATAATCAATTACTTCTGCTAGTTGGAATGAGACTCGGAAAGCTATCCCTTGGAAGTAAAAGAAGTTACAGGAAGCACTTGTACAACACCAATTGCAAATTAATGAACCACCATAGCTGTTGGCTTTGAGAATATCGGAATAAGTGTTTGGGGATTCAGAGGTTTAATAAATACAAATTTTATACATGTTCTGAAAAAATGAACAATGATTGCCAGGAATGCTAAAACTTTATGAAAAGATGGATCAGCACAACTATAAGATCTTGCCTGGTGTTTAACAGGTTGAGCTTGTTCATACAGAATGATTATGTGATGGGTATAGGAAATATATATATTACTAGAGTCACAAAAGGGTTTCTTAAAGTGAAGGGCTTTGCCATTTTCTTAGGGATAATCTTCTAGATTTACCTTAAGTACATTACACACACTCAGAGTTTCCATTATCATTCCAACTTTTGGAGGAATCTTGACAGTTGACACACAGAGAGCTTTTTAAACATTATATTGTAGAAATGGTTTTAATACTTTTTCTACACTAAGCTCAACCGTTTCCTTCAAATCTCACTTGACAGCTAAAGGAACAACTCATTAGTGCAGTGGTTAGTAAGAACAGTCTTAAGTAGCCACGCTGCTCTTTGGAAGTAGAGTTGGAACATGTCACAGTAGGCATTTGATCAAGACTGCTGTGTACTAGCCCTTAATGGGTGCTTTGAGTCCACAGTGGTGGGACTTGGGTTGAGTGTTTATAGACTATTTGGACACATGCCTGTGCCTGGCGGTGCTTCTCTTTTGTTGGGAGCTGCTGGAACTGCCAAATAATTCTCAGGTTTTTATCTGGATATCAGGAGACCTCTGCTTCCTGGCCTTTTATATTTCACCTTCTCCTCTAGCACAATGCTTTGTACAAAGCCTTCCTTCTGGTTCTGCAAACTGAATTCTTCACTGCCCACTTGTGAAAAGGTGTTTCAGAATTCAACTCACTCCTATTTCTCTACTGTGTTCTTTAATTATGCAACACACAGGCAAGCATCCCATCTCTCCCACCTCTGAGGGACACACACACACACACACACACACACACAGAGAGAGAGAGAGAGAGAGAGAGAGAGAGAGAGAGAGAGAGAGAGAGAACACTGGCAAAGAGTAGGAATCACAAATCATAGACAGAGAAAACTAGACATCTTCCAAATTGTCTGCATTTGAATACTTTTCCATTCTCATTTTTTGGAAGCTTTCCCTACTTTTCATTTCATGTTTGTACTTTGGAAAGTGCACAAACTTAGCTGTAGATATTTTTTTTCCTTTGGCTTTACAAAGAATGAACCTTAAATTCTTACTCACATAAAAAGCTTAATTTCCAAATATAGGATTGGGAGTCAGTTGTGTGCCACAAAATATAATGAAATGAGAGAAGAATAAAAATTATACAACCAGGACAAGAGGATTGAAAAAATCAAAATAATTAATTAAACAAAATCCCAAAACACATGATAGCTGATATTTAAGCAATGTTAGCATCATAATTACAACTGAGGTGGCATGCTCTCTCTCTCTGCTATTAGGCCTGCACAGGTGCATGGTCCTCTTGTCACCGCAGAGAGGTGATTAAGATCTTGCCCACTCCATCTGTCATTAAAGCATTGCTGAGTGTTATTGGTACAAGTAAATGAATTTTCCTCAGGGCAAATGGAATAAAACAAACTACAGTGAATTCATGCTGTGTCTACACAACAAAGGACAAACTGAAAATGTCTCTCTGTATACTTACTTTAATCAATGCCTTTTTTTTCTTTCAGTCAGTTTGATACAAGCTAGAGTCATTTGAGAAGAAAGAACCCCTCACTGAGGAAATATCCCTACTAGATTGACCTGTGGACAAGCAAGCCTGTGGGACATTTTCTTGGTTAATATTTGATACAGAATGGCCCGGTTCACTGGGCATGGTGCTATTAGTGGGCAGGTCGGCCTGGGAAGCCAGTACGCAGCACTCCCCCCATGGATTCTACATCAATTCTTGCCTCCCAGTGTTCCAGCCTTAAGTTCCTGCACTTACTTGCCTAGATGATGGAGGACAAACTGGAATATGAAATAAACCCTTTCCTTCCTAAGTTGCTTTTGGTCATAGTGTTTGATTACAGCTACTGAAACCCTACTATGACAATGGATATGGCTATAGGATAGAAATGAAAACACTTTACTCTGTAGCTATCAGGTTACCATATAGCTCCCATATTAACACAATTAGCAAATTACACGTTTTGGTTTTTAAAATTAGATTACATCATAAAGTAGTTAAAAATAAGGAGGAAGAAGGGGAGGAGGGGGAGGAGGAGGAGGAGAAGGAGGAGGAGGAGGAGGAGGA